>NC_133334.1:198445326-198763326 GCF_042186555.1 Aquarana catesbeiana
AATAACTTTGACTTTTCATGGGCCCGAGCAGCAATTCCTTATCTAGGGATAAAGCTAACACCAGACATTAATAACCTCTTTAAAGCTAATTACCCTCCTATGATTCTCAAATGTAGAGAGGAGTTGGTCGAGTGGTCTAGATGCGGTCTGTCCTGGCTGGGCAGGGTGCATGCAGTGAAGATGACGCTTCTCCCCCCTCTCTTATATCTTTTTGGCTCCCTCCCAATCCCAATCATGAAGCAATTTCTCAGCAAGTTTCAATCAGAAATAGTATGCTTTGTCTGGTGCAACAAGTGGTACAGGTGCCCAACTAGAACCCTTTTGCGCCTAAAGTCACAGGGCGGTTTGGGGTTACCAGACCTGTGGGGTTACTATCAGGCAGCACAATTGTCACAAATTTCTTCTCCAGGGGTCCCAAACTTGATTGGCTTTCTATGGAAAGGAAAGCTGTCCCCCTTAATACTATCGACTACCTCCTATGGTCTGATCCCAAAAGTAGGCCGGCCATAATGGCCCCCACTCTGTCTCACTCAGTTGCCTTAAGCTCCAAGCTTTATACACAACATTTCCTGATATCCCCTCTGAAACCACTAGCTCATCTATTCAATAACCGGAACTTCCCTCCGGGACTCAATATAAAAGCGTTCCGCTGGTGGACGGACAAGGGCCTTTATCGCATAGGCCACTTCCTCTCCCCAGCAGGCCCTCTTACCCTAACCCATTGCAGGAGGAACCTGGACATGCCTGATATAGAAAGGTTCAGATTCTCCCAAATCTCCCATTTTCTTAATACCATCTGGACTAACAAGAGGGATCCTCCCTCTATAACCCCTTATGAGCAAATTGCTCCAACACTATGGACCAGAGGGGAGGCTTTTCCCTGATATACACAGCCCTTCAAATGAATCTGAACAAACCGTCCTACACATTTGGGTCTGGGAGGAGGACACGGGCAGCACGTGGAATGCATCAGAATGGTTCCAGGCCTCGAAACGCTCCTTTAAAAGGTATTTGCAATATATTGTTAATTGAAGCTATCACAAAAAGAAGGAGAAAGGGGGAAAACCTCCTTCCCCAAAGTGAACGGGATTTTTCAAGGAAAATACTATGTCCATCAGTAGTAGGTGAAGATCAAAACAAGTTGATAAAATTACAAATTTTATTTGAATATGATTAAAAGATATAACAAAAATTGACATTTATAAGAGAATATGACCATCCAGTAGTATATTTCAGAATTCATACGTGACTATTAGCCAACATGTTTCGCAAAGAACTTTTCGCTTCATCAGGGCTAGACACGATATCACTGATTCATATTAACTGTATAAACAACAGACAATCTCAAGTTACATAATGGTCATACATACAGTCATGACAACAAATTCAAAAATAAAAATAAAACATTTATGTTTTATTTTTATTTTTGAATTTGACCAGTGATATCGTGTCTAGCCCTGATGAAGCGAAAAGTTCTTTGCGAAACATGTTGGCTAATAGTCACGTATGAATTCTGAAATATACTACTGGATGGTCATATTCTCTTATAAATGTCAATGTTTGTTATATCTTTTAATCATATTCAAATAAAATTTGTAATTTTATCAACTTGTTTTGATCTTCACCTACTACTGATGGACATAGTATTTTCCTTGAAAAATCCCATTCGCTTTGGGGAAGGAGGTTTTCCTCCTCTCTCCTTCTTTTTGTGATATATGTATACTAGGGATTGGGAAATCTGTCTGAATTATCCCCTGGTTATAGTCCAACCATTTATTTTCTCTATATTAATTGAAGCTAGTCTAAAGGTCCTTACCAGGTGGTATTACGTTCCTTCCAGGTTAGCATTGATATACCCAGGGACCTCGCCACTTTGCTTCAGAGGCTGTGAGCTGGAAGGCTCTATGATTTGGTGGACCTGCCCCTGCATTAGATCCTTTTGGCAGAAAATTTTTGCACCATTAGCTCCCTAGCAGAGGAAACGGTCACTCCTAACCCCAACACAGCCCTACTTAATCACTACATACCTAACCTGCCTAAGCATTTACAAGCCCTCTCCTTCTTTATCCTGCTGGGAGCAAAAATCACAATAGCCAAGGCCTGGAAGAGGCCCACTGTCTCTTTCCAGGCCTGCAGGAAGAAAATCTCATGGATTATGGCCCAAGAACACATAGTAGCTAAACTTAATGATAAAATTGAGAGATTTAATGCCACCTGTGAACCTTGGGCAACACTTTGTAACATTCCATTTCTTCCTGGTATGGAGTCTGCAACAAGGAACCTCTTCCCCCCTCATTAACCCCTTCTTTGTTTCACCCCTTTCCTTTCACACGTTTCCTCTTTCTCTTTTCTGGGGCACCCAGCCCCTACCTCAACTATCCAGTCAATTTACCTGAAATAGCCCCTAAGGGGGATTTCCTCTTCCATTCGGGTCGGATTGTCGGGGAGGTTTTCTCCCCACTAGGGATGTAAGATCTCCAAACTGGAGTAAGGCTAATTTTTGCCCAAGAGGGCTCTACCTATTACTCCTTACCATTGTATTAGCAAAGCCCTCGTTGGAAGGTTCTGTCGTGGGCTCCGGGGGGGACATCATGCATACCCACAGAGAGTTCCCAAAAGGGTGGGGCGTTTGGGTCCCCCTGGGGGGGTTCTGACTACCGCTCCCTAGGACCTTGTGATTTTTTTTCTCCCAGTCACCAACCTTTGGTGCGGGCACTCCCTGACAGTCCTGACCCTATACATGGACGTCATTGATGACTGATCTGTTTATGCATACCTACTGCTAGCACCAGCAATTCTTGCTCATATGCTAAATTTCCTTGGTTGACTCACTGTATAGCAGAGTAATTTGACTGTCCCATGGTTTGATAATTTTCACACTGTTTTGGATAATTATCTTTTCTATGTATGTTACTTTTGTCCAATAAAAATATATTTTGAACCAAAAGTTGATTGGCTACTATGAACAGCTGTACCAGTTTCTGCACTCTCCAGTTTTAGTAAATAAATCCCACTTTGTTTACTGATCGGAAAACTTCCTTCTACTATCCAATTTGTGTATTGTGGATTTTCTATACTAATCACAAATTTGGCTCTTCTAGGGTTAAAAAGTCTTGTTAATTGAAAATTGTTTACCTTTGATATATGTCACTTTTCCCATTCCTCCTAGACTTGCACACACATTTGGCTCCATTCACACTTGTACAACTCCAAAGTAGCTCCACTTTGATGCAACTTTCACACAACTTTGGATGGGTAAGATTTGGATGCGACTTTAGCTTTGACCAAAGATAATGGACAACGGTTGCACAACTGTTGCATGTAAAACATTTAGGTACGATTTTTATGCAACTTTTGAGGGTTGAGGGTTTTGCATTAAATCAGACCAAAGTAGTGCATGAACAACTTTGAATTTGCTGCAACTTTAAGTCGCACATATATGAATGGTTATCATTAGAAAACATGGGGTACGACTTGTCACCCGACTTTGATGTCCAAAGTCAGATCACAAGTCGTACAAGTGTAATTAGACACTTCGAAAGGTGATTAGATAAATATAAGGTAGAGAAAAAAACTGAATCAGTTGACAATTAGTTTTTTTTTCTTAGGGAGCAGCCTTGGGGTAGAACTTGCCACATGAAGTGAAAAGAGAATCTGATGAAGATGGTTATTTTCTGGAGTGCACCACTACCCCAGTATCTTCTTTCCCAGCAATATGAACTGCACAGAGGGCTTGTGCACTAGAGAGCCAACAAATAGCTTTTTATTTTCTATTGTCATAGAAATGAACAAGCTATTTGCTGGATATATGCTGTAGAAGCCCTCTATACCAGTGGTGGTTAACTTTAAAACTATAAAAAGCCTTGAGTGTAGCCTCTGACACCTCTATATGGCCACATGATAGTGGCACATTTTTTTATGTTGAGGTGAATGAATATTCATGCTGCCATTTTTTCAGCGCACCACAACTCACATTGAAGAGTAGGTGGGAATAAATAAAGTCCCATAATTGGTGTCAGTGCCAGTAATAGTAATCCTCAATATTGGTGTCAGCGTTTGCAATCACAACCCACAACATTGGTGTACGCAGATGCAATAATAATCCCCAGCATTGGAGTCAGTGGCCACAATAGTAACTCCCAGCATTAGTGTATGTGGCAGCAAGAATACCCCCCAGCACTGTTGTTAGTGGAAGCAATATTAACCCCCTACATTGGTGTCAGAGGACACAATAATAATCCCCCTTGAAGTGGCGGCAATAAAATCAAAGATCACAGTGGTAAACCCCGCACTGGTCAGTGACTGCAATAATAACCTTACCTGATTCCTCACTCCAAATGGCTCCAGCGCTCTTCTCCTCTAACGGAAGATCCAGGGTGCAATGTCATCACACTCTAACGGAAGATTCAGGGTGCAATGTCATCACATGCAGTTCAGGGCTATTAATCCTGCATTGTACATGGTGCGGGGTGAGCACTGGGGCACAGATCAAGGAAGCCTCCCAGAGCCAAGAGCAGGCTAACTATTTCTCCTTTTCTGTGCCACCCTGGACTAAATCAGCATTTAACCCCAGTTTGGATGGGGGGGGGGGGGGGTAGAGTCCACTGCAAGGGCTGCTCACATTACATGCCCCAGAGCATAGTGAATGAGATGAAGCTTTGCTGACTTTTATCTAATCATGTGACAGCAAAAATGTGTTTTTTATTTTTTATTTTCCTTGAACATATAAATAGAGGGGAACCAGAAACTCAGTATAAAATACATTTACATAGTAACAAGTCACAGGTGTACATTAGAGATGCAATCAGTGTACTGCTATTGCATCTCAGAAATGAACATATGCACTAGCATATAACCATATAATTAACATAGCCAATGTCCATTCTATGGTGGTCTGTAGTAAAAGAATACCCATCACCCGATTGGCTTAAAGGACAGGAGATCCTATTAGACACCTAGGAGAAGGGGAGGAGACGCACAGCGAAAGCAAGGAGGAGAAGAGGCACTGGCCGATGTCAATATAGCACCCACTACCATAGGTAGGTGCTAGAGTGAGGATTTTTGGTAGTTTCAGTCAGTGCAGGTAAATTTAGGCAGGCCTATGCTGCAAGCTAGGCCTGTTTGTTTTGATCTGGGGGCAGGGAGTGCTTAGCGTAGCAGTGGGTGTGACCACCTGTACTTTAGATCTGGGGCGCCTCCCCTGCTTCCAGTGACAATGTTCTGGAAGAGGGGCAGGGCCTGGAACTGGAGTGGCAGACAACTCATGTGAGGACCCTGACCAATCCCCAACTGGAATTGGCAGGGGGCAGGCCTCCCATATAAGCTGAGGTAACAGGCCCCTGGGGGGAGTTGTCAGTCGGGAGAAGTGAAGAATGGAGTACTAGACAGCAGCAGGAGGGCATCCCCATCTGGGGGGGGGGGTGCGCCGATCGCGGTAGGAGGCACAGGAGAGCTGTGAGGGAGCTTCACCCTTACATGGTCGTGGGTAAAGTTCTCATCATTACACGGTCATTGATGAAGAGTTCCTGGAGCAGAGGTGCAGGAGAAGCTGTCAGAACGTACGGTCTGGTTAAGTTCTTCACCATGGACTCGGGGCAGAGAAAGGTCGGTGAGTGTACCACAGTGGCGTGCTGGATGTGGAGACATGCCAGGGAGTCTGTGAGGGAACTTCATCCTTACATGGTCATGGATGAAGTCCTCATCATTACACGGTCATTGATGAGGAGTCCTGGAGCAGAAGAGAGACTGTGGGGAATAGTGTCAAAGAGATGCAGCCTGAAGGCGCAGGATTTGCAAGCTGGGCTAGCTGGGAACAGTAGTCCACCGTTCAGCACATGTTATTAAACTACTAGGCCTCTGGGGAGAGATACTGCAGGCCTCTGGCCTAGTAGCAGCAACCAGAGTCAGCATTAGAGACTATTCAGAGTGGGTTCTTTTGCATATAGAAGAAGATGTTACAAGAAACATAATGTGCTACAGAATAAGTTTGTGCAGGAGGGAAGGATTCCTGGGAGCAATAGTCTGTAGGAGTTATGTAGAGGAGGAGCAATAATCTTCATGGATATGCAGGGAAGAGACTGTAGATGTTATACATGTGCATCATTTCTTCAAGGCTCAAACGAAGTTCTAATTGATAAATATGATGGCAAAGTAATTTGATATATTGGCATCCCATATACCCTTTCCCCAACCAAGTTATATCCCCTCAATAAACAAAAACAAAACAAAGAAAATGACTGTTCATTGTCTCAGAGGTGATATATGGAGGTCTGGCAGCAGGGTGATATGGTGGATGTTAGTAAATAGTGTCAACACACCGCTACAGCTAGATGCCCGGTCCACGCCGATGCCTGATCCCCGCTGCCGCCCCTCGGATCCCCGATCCCTGCCGTCGCTCCTCGGATGCTCTCTAATACCCGCTGCCTAGATGGGGTAAGTTCCGGTGGACCAACCGGTGGACAGCGCGGGGGGGGGGGGGGGTCGGTTGTTTGCCGCCCCCCCAAACAAAAAAACACCATCCGCCACTACTCTGTAGTGAGAACACTCAACAAAATGTTTAGCCACTAGCAACTATACAATCTCATCCTTGACTTTCTGAGTGGCTTCCATGCCATAATATAGTCCTAATGGACACATCAAGAAATATATCACATAGCTAGTTTAACAATAATAATAACCACTCATTGTAATCTAATAAAATACTGATAAAGGTGGAAGAAATATCTTCCCTTGATATGTTTACACTGAATGCAGTTGAGAAGGGAACAGGCACCATTGTTACCTGGCTCAAAAAATGCCCACAGATTTAGTAATTAGGAGATAATGTGATCTAACCACATTATCAACAAATCTAACCACTTCATAGACAAATATTACCTTTCCAATAGGAAAGATGTGATAGAAACTCTCTGGAACATCCAGATAGCTAATATGCAAAACAGACTTTTTTTTTTTTTTCTTTTTTTACAACAGAATATATTTCTCATGAAAATTGTTGATACTGCAATACAAATGGAATACGTGGGGTGCTTTCACCTACTTGGCATGGCAAGGGTAAATGTGCCCATTTTTCCTTAAGCATCATACAGGAATAACTCCTTATGTGTAATTTATTTTCCATTTCATTTTAGGTTTAGCATATTTTCATCTGTTACTATCCTCCATACCTGTGTGAACTAAATACATGTAAACATTATGGTGGAAGAAAGCTTGAAAATTGTAGCAACTGAATATGGTCTGTGGGTTTAACATACATATCACTCACGAAAACCCTAGCAATTATTGAGACTCACATATGCAAACAATGTTTGTCAGATGTAATATTACATTCTAGCTCCAGTACCAGATAACTTATAAATGCATCAAGGGATTCACTTATGCCACCACATACATGAAAAATGCTGTCAATGAAACAAGACTGGAATATGCAATCCAGCTTAAACAAAGTATTTGTAGATATCTATGCATTCTCTATACAGTAATTGTCACAAATAAATTTGCATATAGAGGAGGGGACATGTGAGCCTATAGAGGTTCCTCTTAATTGTAAATAATGTTGATTCTTGAAAAGAAAAGAAAATAGTCATTTTCTAAGATTACTAAGATTAATTGCAACAGATCGATAATAAAAATCCAATTTCACATGGAGCATGTCAAAGTTGTTGACATGCACATTTACCAATGAGAAATGATTGTATACAAGCTAGAAATATCCCATGTAACAAAAAGGGAATCAGATGACACTTTTTTCTATAAGATGCCCCAAGAAATCATTGGTGTCAGAAATATTTATTATTTTGTATTTTGTATTAACTTACTTAAGGGACTTAGAGTTCCATCCAGATATTTAGAAGCAGGTTGCCACAATAGGCCTCCTTGGTAGATCAAAGGTTTTTTTGTGAATTTTAGGGAGGATAAAATGCTTGGGAACAAGGAAAATCATAATTTCTTCATTAACAAAAACATTATTAAATGCTTTCTCCTTCAATTTTACCCTGAATGGCAGCAATATGGTTCACACTAACCGAAACATAAGTTAAAGTGATTGTAAAAGCATTTAAAAAAACAAAAAACAAACATGTTATACCTACCTGCTCTGTGCAATGGTTTTGCACAGGGCAGCCCTGATTCTCCTCTTTTTGGGTCCACCGCCAGAACTCCTAGTCCCTCCCTCCTGCCAAGTGCCCCCACAGCAAGCAGCTCGCTCCCAAGCCACTGCTCTGTGTCCATTCACGCACAGCCACGGCTCTGCCCCGCCCCTGCTCTCTCCTCCCACTCCTGCTGCTGTGTCAGCCAATGAGGAAGGAGAGACCCAGGATAGCAGAGGCTCTTGTGCACATCGCTGGATTGAGATAGGGCTCAGGTAAGTATTGGGGGGGGGCTGGGGGCTGCTAATGCACAGTGGTAAACGTAAAAAAACATTGAGCCACTTTGAGCCACAACCACTGTAAGCAATCAAAAAGTTGGCTTACAATTACTTTTTAATTTCTACCAGCATCCATTACCACAGTGAAACCTCCCTTCGCTGGTTTAATAAATATATCCTGACAGCAAGGGTGTGTAAAGCATTCATCAGTTTAAAAGATGTAGGGGGGAACAACCCCACTTTTAACCTTTAAAGCAAGTGACTGATTGATAGCTTTAATTCAGATGAGGCAGTAAGTATAGGACATCCAAAATAAATCGTCTATACATCCTATATAAGTCCTGTTTGAGAACAAACGTGTTCATCTTGGGTTTAGAACTACATATATCCCAGTTTCTTAATTGAAACAGAATGTTCCACTGGATTTAGACTCATAGTAGAGCGGTTATGTACTCATCAGTGATGCTACTGCTGTTGTTGTTTGTTGATCTTGGCTCGGGTAACTGTCCCTGATCTTTCAGGACATCCCCAAGCTCTCTATCTGCAGTATTTGGGATTAAACCACTTGTAGACCCTCTTAGCATTGTAATCCTCTGTGTCCCTTTCTAGCTTGGCAAACTTGCCATTTTCAGTACTCCTTTTACAGGGTACAATCTTATCCTGTAATTGTACAATCAAATTTGTCTTGTTCAGCTTACTGCAGTCAGTTGAGAATAAGTGTATTTATTCAGCTGTTGTAACTCTGACATTTCACACCGGGGTGTCCCGAGGATCACCACTGATCACAGTCCATAAATGATTTATGAAACAGACATAATCGGGGAGAAGAAATTTGAACATGTTCTCCCGCCGATGATCTCCACACACTGAGAATTCTCATTGATTGACGCAGAAACGGCCAGTTTATGAAGCTGCGATCTCTGCACTTCACTGGCGATCTGTGTCAGAATTCACACTCCCTGATTCACCAGCTCAGAGGTGGAGAATCAGGTGAAGAAAGAATCCCGGGGGATCTGAGGAGGAAGGAGGAAGATTATTAGGCTTCATGTACACAGGACGTTTCTCAACCTCTCCTGAACAGGGCCTCATCCCCACAACACTGGCCCGGTGGTTGTGGGGGTTTGCGGAGGGGCTTATCGGATTCTGGAAGCCCCCTTTACTAAAAGGGGGTCCCCAGATCCCATTCCCCCTATGTGAATGGGTATGGGGTAAATTGTACCCCTACCCATTCACCAAAAAAGTGTCAAAAAGTAAAAACCACAATAGACAGTTTTTGACAATTTTTTGAATTCCTTTATTAAAAAAAGTGCCCCACAATGTCCACCCATCTTCAATCATGCCGCCCAATGGACCCGAAAAATATAAAAAAAAGGGGAGGCCTCCCGTCGACTGCTGTCTCTTGGCTATGACAGCTGTTATATAGGCAAGGGCAGAGCCACCTGGTAACATAACCGAGTGACCCCACCCCCTTCTGATGTCAGGTGAATTCACGTGACATCAGGGGGGGGTCACTCGTTTTTTTTTTCTATTTTTTGGGTCTGTCAGGCGGCGTGATTGAAGATGGATGGACATCACGGTACACTTTTTATTATTTTTTTTTTTAATAAAGACATTGTCAAAAACTGTCTATTGTGGTTTTTAATTTTTGACACTTTTTTTGGAGAATGGGTAGGGGTACAATATACCCCATACCCATTCACATGGGGTGGGATCTGGGGGGTCCCAGATAAGCCCCCCACCCGCAGACCCCCTAAACCACTGGGTCAGGGTTGTGGGGATGAGGCCCTTGTCCCCATCAACATGGGGAAAAGGTGTTTTGGGGGAACAGCAAGCAGCCTGGTATGGTTAAGGAGGGGGGCACTCACTCATTCCCCCCCCCCTCCTTTCCTGGCCTGCCAGGCTGCTTGCTCGGATAAGGGTCTGGTATAGATTTTGGGGGGACTACACGACAATTTTTTTTTACATTTTGGCTTGGAGTTCCCCTTTAAATCTATGCCAGACCCAAAGGACCTGGTATGGACTGGGGGGGGGGGGGGGACCCACTGCGATTTTTTACTTGGTTTTTCATCTATATTGCTGGGAGCCAGCAATACATTACAGCCTCCAGCAAGTTTACATGAAATGTTTTTCCTTTAGAAATGTAATTGTGCTGTGGCACTGTTGTACACATCACAGAGGCAGACTAAGGGGGCCCCCTCATGCACGATATTTAAAGCAATATTCAATTTTTATTGTTTCACTTTAAGCAATATTAAAATCACTGCTCCTGAAAAAATGGTTGTTTTAAAACCTTTTTTTTGCATTGATACATGTCCCCTGGGGCAGTACCCAGGTCCCCATATACTTTTTATGGCAATATCTTCCATATAAGCATTTAAAGTGAGCACTTTTGATTTTTTATGTTCGTGTTCCATAGACTTTTGTAGGGTGCGCATGTTCGTACAAATGTTTTGCCTGTTCGCATATTCTGGTGCGAAGCAAAACGAACCGGGGGGTGTTTGGGCCATCCCTAGCTATAAGATGTCTTTCAATGTTATATTAAAAAAAAAATACAGCTTTAACCACATCTCTCTTACCTTTACAGAAATTCTCCCTTCCCCATCTAATTTGCCCAGCCTGTCTTTTGTGTAGGGAGGAGCCGAACACCAGAACTTGCGAACAGACAGAAAATTTGTGCGAACATGCGAACACCATTAAAGTCTATGGGATACGAACATGAAAAATCAAAACTGCTCATTTTAACCAGTTGCTGACCACCGCACGACGATGTACGTCGGCACAATGGCACGGGCAGGCAAAAGGACTTATGTATAAGTCCTTGCATTCCCGCGGGCGGGGGGTCCAATCGGACCCCCCCCTGGTGCCCGAGGCAGTCGGCTTTGGTCTGGGAGCATTCAGAGATGAGGGGGAGGCCATCCATTCGTGCCCCCCCTCGCGATCGCTCCCAGCCAATGAGATCATTTCCCTGCCTCTGTATAGTACACAGAGGCAGAGGAAATGATGTCATCTCTCCTCGGCTCGGTATTTTCCGTTCTGGCGCCGAGGAGAGAAGACATCCGAGAAAGTGCACAACACACACACACACACACAGTAGAGCATGCCAGGCATACCTTACACCCCCTTTACCCCCGATCTCCCCCCCCGATCACCCCCTAATCACCCCTCCCCCCCCCCCGTCACACTGACACCAAGCAGTTTTTTTGTTTTTTTTTTCTGATTACTGCATTGGTGTCAGTTTGTGACAGTTAGTGTGGTAGGGCAGTTAGTGTTAGCCCCCTTTAGGTCTAGGATAACCCCCTAACCCCCCCTAATAAAGTTTTAACCCCGTGATCACCCCCCGTCGCCAGTGTCACTAAGCGATCATTTTTCTGATCGCTGTATTAGTGTCACTGGTGACGCTAGTTAGGGAGGTAAATATTTAGGTTCGCTGTCAGCATTTTATAGCGTCAGGGACCCCCATATACTACCTAATAAAGGTTTTAACCCCTTGATTGCCCCCTAGTTAACCCTTTCACCACTGATCACCGTATAAGTGTTACGGGTGACGCTGGTTAGTTCGTTTATTTTTTATAGTGTCAGGGCACCCGCCGTTTATTACCTAATAAAGGTTTAGCCCCCTGATCGCCCGGCGGTGATATGCGTCGCCCCAGGCAGCGTCAGATTAGCGCCAGTACCTCTAACACCCACGCACGCAGCATACGCCTCCCTTACTGATATAGTATCTGAACGGATCAATATCTGATCCGATCAGATCTATACTAGCGTCCCCAGCAGTTTCGGGTTTCCAAAATTGCAGTGTTAGCGGGATCAGCCAAGATACCTGCTAGCACCTGCCTTTTGCCCCTCCGCCCGGCCCAGCCCAGCCCACCCAAGTGCAGTATCGATCAATCACTGTCACTTACAAAACACTAAACGCATAACTGCAGCGTTGGCAGAGTCAGGCCTGATCCCTGCGATCGCTAACAGTTTTTTTGGTAACATTTTGATGAACTGGCAAGCACCAGGCCCAGACAGCGTCAGGTTAGCGCCAGTACCGCTAACACCCACGCATGCACCGTACACCTCCCTTAGTGGTATAGTATCTGAACGGATCAATATCTGATCCGATCAGATCTATACTAGCGTCCCCAGCAGTTTAGGGTTCCCAAAAACGCAGTGTTAGCGGGATCATCCCAGATACCTGCTAGCACCTGTGTTTTGCCCCTTCGCCCCGGCCCAGCCCAGCCCAGCCCACCCAAGTGCAGTATTGATCAATCACTGTCACTTACAAAACACTAAACGCATAACTGCAGCATTCGCAGAGTCAGGCCTGATCCCTGCGATCGCTAACAGTTTTTTTGGTATCGTTTTGGTGAACTGGCAAGCACCAGCCCCAGGCAGCGTCAGGTTAGCGCCAGTACCGCTAACACCCACGCACGCAGCATACGCCTCCCTTAGTGGTAAAGTATCTGAACGGATCAATATCTGATCAGATCTATACTAGCGTCCCCAGCAGTTTAGGGTTCCCAAAAACGCAGTGTTAGTGGGATCAGCCCAGATACCTGCTAGCACCTGCGTTTTGCCCCTCTGCCCAGCCCACCCAAGTGCAGTATTGATCGATCACTGACACTTACAAAACACTAAATGCATAACTGCAGCATTCGTAGAGTCAGGCCTGATCCCTGCGATCGCTAAAAGTTTGTTGGGTAGCGTTTGGTGAACTGGCAAGCACCAGCAGCCTAGTACACCCCGGTCATAGTCAAACCAGCACTGCAGTAACACTTGGTGACGTGGCGAGTCCCATAAGTGCAGTTCAGGCTGGTGAGGTCGCTAGCACAAGTATTGTCCCGCTGCCACCAAATAGAAGACAAACAGGCCCGTCGTGCCCATAATGCCCTTCCTGCTGCATTCACCAATCCTAATTGGGAACCCACTACTTCTGCAGCGCCCGTACTTCCCCCATTCACATCCCCAACCAAATGCAGTCGGCTGCATGAGAGGCATTTTCTTTATGTCCTCCCGAGTACCCCTACGCAACGAACCCCCCCCAAAAAAGATGTCGTGTCTGCAGCAAGCATGGATATAGGCGTGACACCCGCTATTATTGTCCCTCCTGTCCTGACAATCCTGGTCTTTGCATTGGTGAATGTTTTGAACGCTACCATACACTAGTTGAGTATTAGCGTAGGGTACAGCATTGCACAGACTAGGCACACTTTCACAGGGTCTCCCAAGATGCCATCACATTTTGAGAGACCCCAACCAGGAACCGGTTACAGTTACAAAAGTTACAGTTACAAAAAAAAAGTGTAAAAAAAAAAAAAAAAACCACAAAAAAATATAAAAAAAAAAAAAAAAAAGTTGTCGTTTTATTGTTCTCTCTCTCTCTCTCTATTCTCTCTCTATTGTTCTGCTCTTTTTTACTGTATTGTATTCTGTAATGTTTTATTGTTATTATGTTTTATCATGTTTGCTTTTCAGGTATGCAATTTTTTATACTTTGCTGTTTACTGTGCTTTATTGTTAACCATTTTTTTGTTTTCAGGTACGCCATTCACGAATTTGAGTGGTTATACCAGAATGATGCCTGCAGGTTTAGGTATCATCTTGGTATCATTCTTTTCAGCCAGCGGTCGGCTTTCATGTAAAAGCAATCCTAGTGGCTAATTAGCCTCTAGACTGCTTTTACAAGCAGTGGGAGGGAATGCCCCCCCCCCCCACCGTCTTCCGTGTTTTTCTCTGGCTCTCCTGTCTCAACAGGGAACCTGAGAATGTAGCCAGTAATTCAGCCAGCTGACCATAGAGCTGATCAGAGACCGGAGTGGCTCCAAACATCTCTATGGCCTAAGAAACCGGAAGCTACGAGCATTTTATGACTTAGATTTCGCCGGATGTAAACAGAGCCATTGGGAAATTGGGAAAGCATTTTATCACACCGATCTTGGTGTGGTCAGATGCTTTGAGGGCAGAGGAGAGATCTAGGGTCTAATAGACCTCAATTTTTTCAAAAAAGAGTACCTGTCACTACCTATTGCTAGGGGATATTTACATTCCCTGAGATAACAATAAAAATGATTTAAAAAAAAAAAAAACGAAAGGAACAGTTTAAAAATAAGATAAAAAAGCAAAAAAAAAAAAAAAAAGCACCCCTGTCCCCCCCTGCTCTCGCGCTAAGGCGAACGCAAGCGTCGGTCTGGTGTCAAATGTAAACAGCAATTGCACCATGCATGTGAGGTATCACTGCGAAGGTCAGATCGAGGGCAGTAATTTTAGCAGTAGACCTCCTTGTAAATCTAAAGTGGTAACCTGTAAAGGCTTTTAAAAATGTTTATTTTGTTGCCACTGCACGTTTGTGCGCAATTTTAAAGCATGTCATGTTTGGTATCCATGTACTCGGCCTAAGATCATCTTTTTTATATCATCAAACATTTGGGCAATATAGTGTGTTTTAGTGCATTAAAATTAAAAAAAGTGTGTTTTTTCCCCAAAAAATGCGTTTGAAAAATCGCTGCGCAAATACTGTGTGAAAAAAAAAATGAAACACCCACCATTTTAATCTGTAGGGCATTTGCTTTAAAAAAAATATATAATGTTTGGGGGTTCAAAGTAATTTTCTTGCAAAAAAAATAATTTTTTCATGTAAACAAAAAGTGTCAGAAAGGGCTTTGTCTTCAAGTGGTTAGAAGAGTGGGTGATGTGTGACATAGGCTTCTAAATGTTGTGCATAAAATGCCAGGACAGTTCAAAACCCCCCCAAATGACCCCATTTTGGAAAGTAGACACCCCAAGCTATTTGCTGAGAGGCATGTGGAGTCCATGGAATATTTTATATTGTGACACAAGTTGCGTGAAAAAGACAATTTTTTTTTTTTTTGCACAAAGTTGTCACTAAATGATATAGTGATATATTGATATATGATATATTGCTCAAACATGCCATGGGAATATGTGAAATTACACCCCATAATACATTTTGTTGCTTCTCCTGAGTACGGGGATACCACATGTGTGAGACTTTTTGGGAGCCTAGCCGCATACGGGACCCCGAAAACCAAGCACCGCCTTCAGGCTTTCTAAGGGCGTAAATTTTTGATTTCACTCTTCACTGCCTATGACAGTTTCGGAGGCCATGGAATGCCCAGGTGGCACAAAGCTATTTGCTGAGAGGTATAGTGAGTATTTTGCAGACCTCACTTTTTGTCACAAAGTTTTGAAAATTGAAAAAAGTCTTTCTTCATTTTCAAAAACAAATGAGAGCTGCAAAATACTCACCATGCCTCTCAGCAAATAGCTTGGGGTGTCTACTTTCCAAAATGGGGTCATTTGGGGGGGGGGGGTTTGTGCCACCTGGGCATTCCATGGCCTCCGAAACTGTGATAGGCAGTGAAGAGTGAAATAAAAAATTTACGCCCTTAGAAATCCTGAAGGCGGTGATTGGTTTTCGGGGCCCCGTACGTGGCTAGGCTCCCAAAGTCCCACACATGTGGTATCCCTGTACTCAGGAGAAGCAGCTGAATATATTTTAGGGTGCAATTCCACATATGCCCATGGCCTGTTTGAGCAATATATCATTTACTGACAACTTTTTGTAATTTTTTTTTTTTAGTTATTATTTAATCACTTGGGACAAAAAAAAATTAATATTCAATGGGCTCAACATGCCTCTCAGCAATTTCCTTGGGTTGTCTACTTTCCAAAATGGGGTCATTTGGGGGGGGGGTTGTACCGCCCTGCCATTTTAGCACCTCAAGAAATGACAAAGGCAGTCATAAACTAAAAGCTTTGTAAATTTCAGAAAATGTACCCTAGTTTGTAGACGCTATAACTTTTGCGCAAACCAATAAATATACGCTTATTGACATTTTTTTTACCAAAGACATGTGGCTGAATACATTTTGGCCTAAATGTATTACTAAAATGAGTTTATTGGATTTTTTTTATAACACAAATTAAAAAATATCATTTTTTTTCAAAATTTTCGTTCTTTTTCCGTTTATAGTGCAAAGAATAAAAACCGCAGAGGTGATCAAATACCATCAAAAGAAAGCTCTATTTGTGGGAAGAAAAGGACGCAAATTTTGTTTGGGTACAGCATTGCATGACCGCGCAATTAGCAGTTAAAGCAACGCAGTGCCAAATTGTAAAAAGTGCTCTGGTCAGAAAGGGGGTTAATCCTTCCGGGGCTGAAGTGGTTAAAGGCTTATATGCAAGTTATTGGCATAAAAAGTGTTTGGGGACCCAGATACTGCCCCAGGGGACATGTATCAATGCAAAAAAAGTTTTTAAAACTGACGTTTTTTTCAGGAGCAGTGATTTTAAGAATGCTTAAAGTGAAACAATAAAAATGAAATATTCCTTTAAATATCGTGCCTGGGGGTCTCCCTTAGTCTGCATGTAAAGTAGCGCACGCATTTTCCCCATGTTTAGAAAAGTAACGCAGCAAAATGACATTTCTAAAGGAAAAAATGTCATTCAAAATTGCTCACGGCTGTAATGTATTGCCAGATCCCCGCAATATACATAAAAAATCATATAAAAAAACAGCGTGGGTCCCCCCCCCCCCCCCCAGTCCATACCAGGCCCTTCCGGCCTGGTATGGATATTAAGGTGAATGCCACACCAATTTTTTTTTTAAATGGCATGGGGGTCCCCCCCAAAATGCATACCAGACCCAAAGGGCCTGGTATGCACGGGGGGGGGGACCCATGCCATTTTTTCTTATTTCTGTCATAGGGCTTCCCTTAACCACTTTAATACACTATATTATATATTGTACACTGCACTATATACCCTGCACTGTATTATATATACTACACTGAGTGCACTATATACTCCGTTGCCCCCCCAAGCTGTTTAAAAAAAAATTGTCACTTTAAGATGGACCAGGCGCCGGACATGCACGTGGTCTATGGGAAGATGATTTGCCCATACTTAGGGTGTGGTCACGCAATGCGCCCGCAAACACCCCCACTCTACTGTGATTTGTCAGTATGGCATAGTAAATAGTTAGGATTGGCGCGGCGGAGATCGGAGGAGAGGACAGTGGGTGGTACTTTTATCGTCACTGTGAGGGGTGGAGTCGACTGGTACCAGAGGAGAGGACAGTGGGTGGTGCCATTTCGTCACTTCCGGTTTCCCGGCCACAGTGGGGGTGGAGTCAACTGGTGTACGTGCGGTGGATTCAGAGAGGAGCGGCGCCATTGAAGGTAAGTGCTGGCCTGGTGCTGCAGACCCCAGACACACTCTTCTCTCGGTCTCTCTGAGACCTTGCTGCCCTCCCCTCTGTTCCGCACAGCCACACGCTCACTCTTCCAGCATCACAACATGACATCTCAGAGCTAGAAAGGAAGTTGGTGCTGAAAGATTGGGGGGGGTATGTGTGTGTATAATACATTGGGGGGGTCACTCAGTATATATCATACACGGGGACCAGTGTATATATAATATATGGGGAGTCAGTGTACATATATAAAATTCAATATATATAAAATATATGGGATAATGGATGGGGTTAGTGTATATATAATATATGAGGGGTAGTGTATATAATTTATGGGGGGGTAGTGTGTATATAATATATGGGGAGTAATGTGTATAAGTCACAGGCCAATAAAAGAGGACCTGTGCCTCTTCTTGGAGGCCCTCCGGACATTATGGGTATTTTTTTTATATACTGTGTTATATACTGAGTACACCGCCTGCACTGTATTAGAAACTGTACACCGCCGAATGCACTGTGTATATATAGGCTACGGTGAATGCAGAGCATATATATATATATATATATATATATGTTTGTTTTTGTGGTGTGAACCAGTGCTTTGCCCAAGAAAATGACCCATGTTCTTATGTGTCCGCATATGACCGGTGTGCCGGGGATTAGGGACAGTATGTTAAAAATGAGAAAAAACAAAAGTGTGTACACAAGACTTAAAGTTCTTTTATTAAAATATATTTTAACCGCTTCCGGACCAGCCGCCGCAGTTTTGCTGCAGCAGGTTGGTTCCCCTGCACGAAATCACGTTACTGTACGTGATCTTGCGGGGTCCAGATAGCAGGCACGCGCACGCCCGTTGCACAGCGGGGGTGCCGATGCTCGTGGCCGACGGTCGCGATGACCGCCGACCATGAGCGATCTTGACCAGGAGACAGAACACACACGTCCCTGTTCTGTTCTGACAAGAGTCACAGATCGTGTGTTCCTATTAGCTAGGAACCACGATCTGTCACTTCCTGTAGTTAGTCCATCCCCCTTCAGTTCGAATCACCTCCTAGGGAATACAGTTAACCCCTTCACTGCCCCTAGTGTTAAAATTGTCCGATGTGTCCACCATAATGTCGCAGTCACAATAAAAATCGCAGATCGCCGCCATTACTAGTAAAAAAAAAATAATAATAAAAATGCTATAAATCTATCCCCTATTTTGTAGACACTATAACTTTTGTGCAAACCAATCAATATACGCTTATTGCGATTTTCTTTTACCAAAAATATGTAGGAGAATACATATCAGCCTAAACTGAGGAAAAAAAAAGTTTTTTTATATATTTTTGGGGGATATTTGTTAGCGCAAAAAGTAAAAAATAATGTGTTTTTTTCAAAATTGTCCCTTTTTTTGTTTATAGCGCAAAAAATAAAAACCGCAGAGGCGATCAAATACCACCAAAAGAAAGCTCTATTTGTAGGAAAAAAAGGACGTTAATTTGTTTGGGTACAACGTTTCATGACCGCGCAATTGTCAGTAAAGCGAATTGCAAAAAGTGCTCTGGTAAGGAAGGGGGTAAATTCTTCCGGGGCTGAAGTGGTTAATTTATGTAACACACTTTCATCCAAGCAGTTCAATGTGACCATATTAACGCTGTACTAAATGGTCATTCTTGAGTTTCATTTATGACAGCTGTGAATACTACTGATCTGTGATTGGCTTAAGCCAATCACATGGTGCTGTGATAGGCCCAGGCAACATGTGATAACTGCAGCTGTCAGATTCAGTCTCTGATGTCGGGGATGGGCGGGCCGATATTCGCTTTCAGCCTTCTGACTCAGCCCCACAAACAGAGCGCCACCCTGCCCCTCCCTGACACCGCCTACCACACCAGCACCACCCTGCTCCTCCACCAAACTTCAGCTGTCAGAGACCCTCCCTTCTCCTGACTCCACCCACCACAGAGCGGCACCTGGCCCCTCCTCCTGACTTAGGCCACTAGAGAGCAGCACCCTGCCCCTTCTACTGACTCCGCCCACTACAGAGCGGCACCCGGCTCCTCCTCCTGAATCCGCCCACCATAGAGCGGCCGTATTCCAGTGACATGAGGGGTCGGGTGAGATTGGTGCTCTGCGGCGGACTGAGGAGTGTGGATGCCGGGGCCCCGAGGATGGCCAAGAGTAGTATGGTAGCTCCCGCGGTGCGGATGCTCGCCCTGCAGGCCATGAACTCCAGGTGCGGGAAGTGGAGAACGCTGTGAGGGAGCCCATCGTCACCAAGACTGGAGAGACCGATAGAGAGCTGCAGAGGTGAGTGGCTAAAATTGCCACCATGGCCTTAGTGACAGGGGTATACAACTGCCAGCTTTTACTGAGTGACAGGGGGACTACAACTCCCAGCATGGCCGGAGTGACAGGGGGACTACAACTCCCAAGGTGGTCAGGGTGACTAGGAACTACAACTGAGTAAATACTACGCCGCGCTATAAATATGATCTCATCAAAAATATAAAAATATGTAAAAGGTAATAGGATCAATATAAGAAACAGCAGCTAAAATCAGAACAATTTGTAAAATAAATGAATTGAAAAGTGCTGTACTATGTAATATGCACTATACACCCAATGACTGGATACCAAATGTATATATAACATAGAAACACACAAATATTGACCAATGGTGAAGTGCCAGTAAATAATAAATAAATAAATAAATAAATAAGGGAGTGAAAATTCAAATGCACAGTAAGTATATAGTGCTCATGTGGAAAAAAAAAAAAAAAAACATATAGATTCGTAAAATTCATAAAGTTTGTAGAAGTCCATAAAATATATGCAAAAAAAAAAATATATAGCAAGTAATAAAGTGCTCATGTGCAGACAGAGTGTCCTGCTGTGCTTCTAATCAATACGCAGGGTAGTCCATGCAATCACAAAACAGCTTGGTAGGTGTTCAAATGTGCCAAGGTGTCCTCCCTCCAGTGATCTCCTAGGTAGTGAACGCACACCTTAGAGCGTGTGACTTAGCGATTAAGCCCTCCCCTAGGGACAGGACGGCACGGGGAGCAGTCTACCTGCTATAGGAGGAAACGCACATCACCCCCATACCTTTCCTGTATCTGATCTTATTGGTTATTGCTGGCAATAGAACTATTGGCTGAGAGCGCTGATTGGGAGTCGGTCGGCTGCTGGTTTTCCAGCATGCAGGTCCGCTAGAAGCTGGCAGACCGACATACACACAGGCAGAATGTCAGCCGGCATTTTTTGTACCAGCAAAGGTCTCCTGATATTCTGCTCGTGTGTGTATGGGGCTTTACCTGCAAATCAGCACAACTCCTCTTTCCTAAACAGGGACCTCGCCATGTTCACTCGGATCAATTCCCAGAGCAGCAGTAGCACTTCTGCAAATGTAATGGCGCGATTCAGGTCCAGCAGCCAGCCCTGAAACTGTCCACAACAGTGAATTTTATACACGATTGCGCTTAAAACACAGATGGGAATAGATTTTCTTTTGCGTGCAATTGATTTATTTGGAAACTATTTGACTTTATTTACACATTGATTGGTGTTCCTGTGATTGCAACTTGTGATTGCAAAAACAAAGGCCCAGGTTGACATATTGAACACGCCTACCTATCTACCAGCTGAATTCAATGGTCCAATAAATAATTTGGTCCAATAAATTCAGCATTGGAGTTGTTAAAGTTTTTTTTTTTTTTTTTTTTTGGGGGTGGGGGTGTTTTTTTTTCTTTATTTAATGCCTTCCATGTGTCCAGAGTAAAATGTTTTATCTTGTAGACTATTATAACGTTATCTATTTGTATGGGTGTTAACAATACATTCCAATTAAGGGAAAAAAAAAAAGTTTTAATGATCCACCAAATACATAAATAGTTCGATATTATACATTTATTTGCACAGCATTAAGGTGAAAAACCTGTGCTGCAGCTGCCCCCAGAGCCCTTCTTTTTTTTACCTGAGCCGATCCGTTGCAGCAAAGTACAGGAGCCCAGCGACTCCAGCCACTGTCTCTGTCCTCATTGGATAGATTGTTAGAAGCAGGAGCCATACGCACGGGTGCCCCATGTAAAGCAGCTCTCCGTGGGGGCACCTGATGAAGAAGAGGATCCAGGAGCTTCACTGGGGCACCCCAGAAGAGGAAGATCGGGGCTGCTCTGTGCACAACCCTTGCACAGAGCAGGAAAGTATAACATGTTTGTTTTTTTTAATTATAAATAACACCTTTACAACCACTTTAACTTTCACAGCGGACAGCAGGGAACAAAAGGCTAATATTAACCAGGCAACACATTTAAAGCGGAGTTCCACCCAAAAAAGGGAACTTCCGTGTTAAGTACTGTTGACCCCCTGACATGCCACATTTGGCATGTCATTTTTTGGGGGGGAGCGGGTACCCAGTTTCTACAGGCACCCAGCTCCTACTTCCTCCCCTGGCGCCGCTGCTCCGGAATGATCACGTCTCCCCCCTCCCATCTTCTGGGACAAGTCACAGGTCCAAGAAGATTGCCCGGGCCCGCATCGCTGAACCGTGGGATAGGTGAGTGTCTGATTATTCAAAATCAGCAGCTACACTTTTTGTAGCTGCTGACTTTTAAATGGGTGTAACTCCGCTTTAAGGTTACAACAACTCTCACCACCCTACCCATCCCCATCAATTTGTTGTTAGGTGCAAGATTCCATGCACATACATTTCTGATTATAATGAGCAGGAAGCTGCAAGTTAGGAGTTGTAAGAGTAGAATTTACATTTGTTAGTAACAATAACAAGACAAGAGTCAGCAGAGGCTCATAAATGCATGGTCAGACAAGAAAAATACACACAAAATTTTATCCATGCCCACAAAAACCCACTTTTGAAAAACAAATGCACAACAATTACAGCAAACACACGTTAAAGCAGCCTCAGTGGAGTGTTGATCTTTATGCACAATATCACCAACACCCCCCCCCCAAAAAAAAATAAGGGAAAAATATGCAAGGACTAACAGCAAATAATCTGGCCTCTTCTCAGGCAAAACAAACCCCACTCCTGCAGTGATTTATATAACATAGGTTGGATTGTGAGCACGCCTACAGATGCCCAATAAAGTACACACTCACCAGTGTCATTCAATCTGTCCATTCGTTAAGCGTAAAGTGTCTGCACCTGATTGAAGGCACAAATACACTTTCCAACTGTGTAAGCCCTTGGCTATGTGCATCAATTCACACACTACAGGCCAAAGATCTAATAGCATGCACAGAAAGAAAACAACAGTTACATAAGCATGTGTGAGTGAAATGTCCAAGTCCTAGGGCATGCTCAGTGCTAAAAAAACAACAAAAAAAACAACCATTGACTCATCCCTGCTGTCAGCAGTGATTCCCAATGACAGCATAATGGAAACAACATAGAGCCAACATGTCACAAAAGAGCATGGGGTCTTCAGTCTATCATGGATGAGGGGGAGCCCCGTGTCCAAAAAATAAACAAAATGTGTGGCCTCCCCCAAAATCACTAATACAGTAACACCCTTATCTGAGCATACAGTCCTACAGGCCAGGAAAGGGGGGTGGAAGAGCGACCCTCCAAACACACACATACATTTTTTATTTGTAATGTCAGCTCTTTTGTTTCCATTATGTGAAACCCTGCTAAAATGTACCAGATTGCAATAAAACACATATAAAAACATTCATTATTATTAGTTCAGGTACTTATATAGCACTTTCAATTTGCACAGCGCACTACATATATATATTGTATATTCACATCAGACCCTGCTTTTAAAGGTAGGGTTGCCACCCGTACGGGATTGATCCAGACAGTATGGGTTTGGCAACTTGTGCCCGGGTTTCTGTCCCCTGGAAACCCGGGCATAACATATATCAATTCCAGTGCCTCTGTGTCCCGGTTTGTCCCGTCAGGCTCCGCCCCATAGCTCTGTGTTTACTATGTGGACGGTGGAGGCTGTGCGCCTCTCTGCTCCATATCACAGCCTAGGTCTCTAGTTGGTGTAACTCCTCTCCTACACTTGTTTGTGTAAGAGCTCCTCACCTCATGGAGCTTTGCCCTCTTCCTGCTCCACCACAGCTGGGGAGACACGATATTGAGGTGACCAGGGAGCCCGAGACCTCCTCTGCACAGCGGGAACTCAAAGGTATGATCGCAGCCCCCTTCCTCTCTGTCAGCCCCCCTCCTCTGTCAGCCCCCTTCCTCTATGTCAGCCCCCACCTCTGTCAGCCCCCTTTCCTCTCTGTCAGCCCCCCTTCCTCTCTGTCAGCCCCCCTTCCTCTCTGTCTGCCCCCAACCCTCTCTGTCTGCCCCCAACCCTCTCTGTCTGCCCCCAACCCTCTCTGTCTGCCCCCAACCCTCTCTGTCAGCCCCCTTCCTCTCTGTCAGCACCCACCCCCTCCTCTCCCCTGCCACCCCCATACTACACCAGGAGACCTCCCCCCATCCCCCCAAAATTACACTGGGAGGCTCCCCACCAAACATTACACATGACATATACACTATATTGTACATTACACACGCCTGTACTATATACACTATATTGTACATTACACACACCTGCACTATATACACTATATTGTACATTACACACACCTGCACTATATACATTATATTGTACATTACACATGCCTGCACTATATTGTACATGACACACTATATTGTACATTACACACTAAATATACAGTATATTGTACATTACACACTAAATATACACTATATTGTACACTACACACACCTGCACTATATACACTATATTGTACATTACACATTACATATTCACTATATTGTACATTACACACTAAATATACACTATATCGTACATTACACATGCCTGCACTACATACACTATATTGTCTTTGGAGTGTGGGAGGAAACCGGAGTACCCAGAGGAAACCCATGCAGGCACAGGGAGAACATGCAGGCAGGTAGTGTTGTGGTTGGGATACGAACCAGTGACCCTTTTTAATGCTAGGCGAGAGTGCTACCCACTACACCACTGTGCCACCCATATTCTTTTGAATATGTTCCTCAGATAGATAGTGCCATGAATGGGCTGAGAGAGTTAGAAGTTATTTAAAGTGTAGAAAAAAGAAAGTTGTTTGTTTTAGGTCATTTACGACACAAAGTTCACCCATATTTTTTGTATCTAGCATATTGCTTCTGGAAGGAAAATGTATGTAGGTAATCGTAGGATCTTAAACTGAAAAGAGGGTTTGTTTTGTTTTATAGTCATTAGCACCCTTTTTTGCTGAAATACTGCAATAGGCAGATGGTTCAATGTGACATAAATGATACTGAAGTTTATAGTCATAGGAATATGAGACGTTTTGATGGTACAGATGACTGTAATGATCTCTCTCCTGATTGGATGCTTAGATACAATTTGTGTATATATCTCATTGTTGTAGCTGCTCTCTGAGTACTATCTGTTGTAGAACCACAAGTCCCAGCATGGCTTGAATCTGTAGATAAATTCAATGCTGCTAATGTAATTCATGGCATGCTTGCAAAAAAAAAAAAAAAAAAAAAAAAGATTTTTACAGTTGTAAGTTTTACATGTCAGACAAGATAATGTATTTCTTTCAGTATGTGTGTAGAAGAGTAAAAGGTATAGCCACCATTTTAGAAATAGCTGTCTGCACATAAGGGTAAACACAACATTAAATCACTTTTGTGAAATTTCATCTCAGTACTTTATATCTCTCTAAGGGGCATGTTTAGGGAGATATGTCTGGTGAATTTAGACAGAAACTTGATGAGCTGACCAGAAAAATCTCAGAATATGTTCTTCTTCTTAAACATTTGTTAATTTTTTCATTGATAAAAACGGCATGGGATTTCCCCACAGGGGAACCCCGAACCAAAATTAAAAAAGGTCCCCTAAAAATCCATACCAGACCCTTATCCGAGCATGCAACCTGGCAGGAAAAGGAGGGGGGACGAGAGTGTGCCCCCCGATCCATACCAGGCCACATGCCCTCAACATGGGGAGGATGTCCCCATGTTGATGGGGACAAGGGCCTCATCCCCACAACCCTTGCCTGGTGGTTGTGGGGGTATGCGGGCAGGGGGCTTATCGGAATCTGGAAGCCCCCTTTGACAAGGGGACCCCCAGATCCCAGCCCCTCCTGTGTGAAATGGTAATGGGGTACAAATGTACCCCTACCATTTCACAAAAAAAGTATCATAAATGTTAAAAAAGACAAGAGACGTTTCTTGACAATTCCTTTATTAATGTCTTCTTCTTTCCCCGCTTCTTCTTCCATCTTCTTCTGGTCTTTATTCGGTTTTCTTCCTCCATCTTGTTCTTCCCCCGTTTCTTCCTCTTCTTCCTCCGATCCTCTGCTTCTTCGTTCGGTCTTCTCGTCTGCATCTTCCTCTGGTGTCTTCTTCCCTGCTTTGTTCTCCAGACGATCAGCATCCATGGGAGATTCCCGCTGTGTGACACTTCTGTTCTTCTGATAGTTCTTATATAACTGAGGGCGGGGCCACCCGGTGACCCTGCCCCCTCTGACGCACGGGGACATAGTTACATAGTTACATAGTTAGTCAGGTTGAAAAAAGACACAAGTCCATCCAGTCCAACTTTAAAAACAATAAATAAATAAAATAAAAAATATCGTACAATCCAATATACCCAATTTTATACCCTCAGTTGATCCAGAGGGAGGCAAAAAACCCCAGCAGAGCATGCTCCAATTTGCTACAGCAGGAGATAAAATTCTTTACTGATCCCCCAAGAGGCAATCGGATTTTACCTGGATCAACTTTACCTATAAATGTTAGTACCCAGTTTTATTATGTACATTTAGGAAAGTATCCAGGCCTTTCTTAAAGCAATCTACTGAGCTGGCCAGAACCACCTCTGGCGGGAGTCTATTCCACATTTTCACAGCTCTTACTGTGAAGAAACCTTTGCGTATTAAAAAAAAAAAATGGCGTGGAGGTCCCCCTAAAAATTCAAACCAGACCCTTATCCGAGCACGTAACCTGGCAGGCCGCAGGAAAAGAGGGGGGGATGAGAGAGAGCCCCCCTGAACCGTAACAGGCCACATGCCCTCAACATGGGGAGGATGTCCCCTTCCTTGCTCCAATCATTCTGAACGCGGTGACGTAGCACTAGGGGCTGCCAGCGGAGGGTGGGGACACATTATAAGGTAACCACCCAACCCGGGGCACCTATAGGGAAGGAAACGATAACAGGTAAACAATAGTAGCAGTACCTCAATATGAGGAACTGCAAAGGTAAAGATAGTTACGCTAGTGGTGGTGAATAACTTACTAGAAGCTGGCTGCCACGTGTAATCCCGGGTACGAGAGTCCAGACCGTCACTGAACAGGCAATGCCTGTTATTTATAGTTCCCAACCGTGCGACGCTGACCAGACGCCAAGGAGGCACCGGCGCATGACGTCACAGGGTCAGGGATACCACATGACATGGGCACGAGTGATCGCGCGCGCATGCGCACCAGCCCAAAGGCTAAGGGGAGGGATTCCCTGAAAGGGCTGGTGCAAGAGGAGGGATCGGCCCTGTGTTGATGGGGAAAACCCATCCGCCAGGGATCCCACCGGGCCGCCGCGGAAGAGCACAGGCGGAAGGTCCCGCGCCAGTGCCCACCATAGGGACAAGAGAGGGGGAGCAGAAGGCTCCGGTATAGAAAGTATTGAGAGGGTTATCAGTAATGTAATTATGTAAACATTGTTGGATAATAAAAGTAAGAGATATCAAAATTAATAATGAGTAATAAGGGACAATTACCCTAAAAGACCAATACAAACACATACATAACAGAGACCCATGGAGAACCTTGCAGACGCAAGGACTGTGTGTGAATATACACACAATGGCTAAGGACACACGATTGGGTAAATCATGTGTTAAAAGGTGGCGGGTAGCCTATATAGTAGTAAATTATGTCCAGCCAAACCAAAGGGCATCTGAAATGAATGGTTGCGTAAGGACTAATGCCCCGTACACACGGTCGGATTTTCCAATGGAAAATGTCCGATCAGAGCGTGTTGGCGGAAATTCCGACCGTGTGTGGGCTCCATCGGACATTTTCCATCGGATTTTCCGACACACAAAGTTGGAGAGCAGGAGATAAAATTTTCCGACAACAAAATCCGTTGTCGGAAATTCTGATCGTGTGTACACAAATCCGACGGACAAAGTGCCACGCATGCTCAGAATAAATAAAGAGATGAAAGCTATTGGCCACTGCCCCGTTTATGGTCCCGACATACGTGTTTTACGTCACCGCGTTCAGAATGATTGGATTTTCCGACAACTTTGTGTGACCGTGTGTATGCAAGACAAGTTTGAGCCAACATCCGTCTGAAAAAATCCTAGGATTTTGTTGTCGGAATGTCCGAACAAAGTCCGACCGTGTGTACGGGGCATAACTGTTAATACAGTAATATAACAGGGGTAATAATGTATAAAAAAGAAGCCGCCCCAATGGTAATTAAAACCAAAGGGGGTATAGACTGGAGGGTGGGAAAAAAAAGGGGGGTGACAGGGTGGAAGGCGACAAGCTAGCCGATCCACTCCAGGCACTCCCCAATAGATCCCACTCAACAGAGTGCCGGGTGTGTTATCCACCCAATGAATATAGCAAATGAATGGCCTCTATGGTCCGCAGCCTATTCCTATTTCCCCTTTTCCCCTTCCCCTTCCCCTCCCTCTCTTTTTCCCCCCCTCCTTCCCTTCCTTGCTCCCTTGCCTCTCCTTCTTTCCCCTTTCTCCTTCCTTTTCTCTCCCCCCCCTTTCTTCCTTTCTCCATGTTTTACTGCATTTTCATTGTCCACACACCTTATTAGATTATTTACACCTTACTCTACATTTTTATTGCTTTCAGCATTGTGCACACACTTTTATCTTCACCTTTCTTCTCCCTTCAACTTTTCTTTTCCTATGTGTAATATATTCATCCTATTACTTCACACCTTTCCAACAATTGTTTCCTTCACTATTCACACTCCACATACCATCTTGTTTCTAATTTGGCAATTCCAGTACACTCAATTTTTTACTTTAATTATCTAGATCCTCATCCGTCATGTTTATAGCTCCCCTGGGTCGCCGCGGGAGATCAAATTTCGGTGGCATGGTCCTGCGCTTGATGTCTGCGGGGACATGGGTAAGCAGAATTGCTCTCCCCTTTAATCATTTCTTACCAATACCCAGCTTAAAATTGATGCTTTATTACAAGGTTTTACTGTCCATGTTCTCTGGCAATTATACTATGTTTGTCTTGTTTTTCTTTTTTGATTAAACAGTTGAAACCTATCTACAGAATCTCTCCTGATGAAGCGGCTATGGTCCGCAAAACTAGTCGAGGATTATTAATTCTGTGATCAATTGCTCCACTGTATAATTCCCCTTCGGGGCTAAATGAGTTTGTTAGTTAGATATTTGTACTGTTATCATGTTATATTGTGAAACTGTTGATTAATTTCTGCATCAATAAAATCAACTGTACAAATTTTATATTATTGCTGATTATCTATTTTTATGTACTGTTTGCCCATTAGTCTGGGGATGATAAGCAGATGAAAATGAGAGCTCAATGTTCAGTGTTTTGCACAGAGACCTCCAGAATCGGGAGGTAAACTGTACCCCCCGATCTGAAACGATATTGACTGGTACCCCATGGAGCCTGATGACTTCTTTAATGAATGCCTGTGCCATTTCTGTAGCTGAGGGAGTGCCCTTCATTGGGACAAAGTGGGCCATCTTTGACAACCGGTCCACTATGACAAAAATTGAGGTGAAGCCTCCAGCCGGAGGTAATTCCACAATAAAGTCTATAGAAAGCATTTTCCATGGCCTATCTGGGACAGGCAATGGTTTTAGCAATCCCCATGCCTTGGTTCTGTGACCCTTGTTCCTGATACAGGCGGTACAGGACTCAACAAATTTCCTACAATCTTCGCGTAACTGAGGCCACCAGAAGGTACGCTGTACCAGATCAGTGGTCTTAGCCACGCCAAAATGGCCAGCCAATGCATGATCATGACAGAGTTCTAGTACTGAAACTCGTAGTGTTTCAGGTATAAAGATCCTATTCTCGTGCCACAGTAACCCATCCTTAACTTGGAGTTCTGGTGGCCGTCCCAAGTCTTTGGAACAACTCTGGTACCAGAGGAAGAGGGTAATGTTTTTTTACAGTGATTTTATTTAGTTTGCGGTAATCCACACATGGTCTGAGGGTTTTATCTTTCTTCTGTACAAAGAAGATGCCTGCACCTGCTGGAGACGTGGACGGACGAATGAAGCCTTTCTTTAGGTTCTCATCGATATATTCCTTTTAAGCCCCTTGTTCTACTTCAGTCAAAGGGAAGATTCTTCCAAAAGGAATCTCAGCACCGGGAAGTAATTCGATAGGACAGTCATAGGCCCGGTGAGGAGGTAAGACCTCTGTCCCCTGCTTGCTGAATACATCTAAGAAATCATGATAGGCAGAAGGGATGGAGAGATGTAGACTGGGATCTGTATCTAGGCAACAAAGGTATCTGGTGTTGGGTAGCAAAAAGAGAATCCATGAAGCAACTGCAAGCTCCAGAGTCTCTCCTGGAAGCTGTAACAGGATAGAGAGAGCAAGGTGAGTAGTATTCTTGGCCAGAAGTGCAACATAGTCAGTGGACAGGGATAGGCACTTACGAAGTTTAAGGGGACAGTTCCTGACATAGTGCCCAGGTTCCCCGCAATACAGGCACAAATTATTCATTCGACGATGTTGTCGTTCCTCCTGGGTAAGAGGCCGCAGGACCCCTAATTGCATTGGCTCAGGTGGGTTAAACGTGGAGGTAGGTGGTGTTGGTGACGTATGATGAAGAACTTTAGGGGTAACCCAAGTTGGGCGAGAAGATCCCATAGCTCTCTCAGTCCTACGTTCTCTTAGGCGTTGATCGATCTGGATGGCTAGATCGATCAAGGCATTTAAAGTCTGTGGTGTACCCACCCTGGCCAATTCATCCTTCAGAGAGTCCCATTCGAAACTGATAGCGGAGATCCGCATCATTCCAATTTGTGTCAGCACTCCACTTTCTGAATTCAGCCACATAGTCCTCTGTTGCCCTGCGACCCTGTTGAAGGGTGTGCAGAGCCAACTCTGCAGTCACGGACAGCTGGGGATCATCGTATAACTGACTCAATGCATCAAAGAAGGTGGAGAGATTGGTCAGGGATACGTTCTTTTGCTCCAAGAGGCAATGGGCCCAGGTTTGGGGGTCACCAGAAAGCAGAGAAATTACGTAGCCCACCTTGGTAGCCTGCAGGGAAAAGGTACGTGGCTGAAGAGCAAAGAACAATTCACAGGAGTTGCGGAAGGCCCTGAATTTATGGCGATCCCCCAGAGAATCGTTCAGGCGTCGGGACTTTGGGTTCTGGAGGGAGCATCACCACCGTTGAGGAAGGCCCAACTGAAGGAGCAGAGACAGAAGGAACTCCCTGGACCCCAATGGGATTAGACAAGGTTAGCACTCGTTCCTCCAGCCTGGTGTATCCTTGCTGCAGATTCTTGACTGCTTCAAGCAATCCTGCCAGGTGTGCACAAAGTTCCTCCATGGGAGAGGTTCCCTGCTCAGGCTCAGACATGGCTGTCTGCTACTGTCATGTACCTGGTAGGTTTTGAGCCTGAAGTGCAGAGAAAGACCTCCCTTACAGCTCCCACTCCCGTTCCTCTGGAATGGAGACAGAGGGCCCAGGAGTGAGGAGTGGTATGGGTGCCTGGCAGGATCAACAGTCACCAGAAGTTCAGGAGTGGTGGCACCCTCTGGAACCTGAAGCTGAAGAGGAGGAGACTGGAGACTGGAATGCAAAGTGGACCATGAACCACAGCAGGTAAGTAGGCAGGAGCTGAAGAGCTGGACTGGAACCAGGAACAAGCAGTAGGTAATAGACTGGAATGCTGGGCTGGAACCAGGAACAAGCAGCGGGTAGTAGACTGGAACGCTGGACTGGAACCAGGAACAAAGCAGCAGGTAGTAGCCTGGAACGCTGGGCTGGAACCAGGAACAAGCAGCAGGTAGTAGTCTGGAACGCTGGGCTGGAACCAGGAACAAGCAGCAGGTAGTAGACTGGAACGCTGGATTGGAACCAGGAACAAAGCAGCAGGTAGTAGCCTGGAACGCTGGGCTGGAACCAGGAACAAGCAGCAGGTAGTAGTCTGGAACGCTGGACTGGAACCAGGAACAAAGCAGCAGGTAAACAGACTGGATACTGGTATCAGACAGAGGGATGGTCAAACAAGCCGGTGGTCGGTATCGGTCGAGCAGCAGAGGTACCAGGGATTACACAGAGGGATGGTCAGGCAAGCCAAGAGGGTCTGGTGCAGGCGGATAGCAGGATGGTCTAACAGGAACCCGGGTCAGATAACAGAGAACGCAGGTCAGATCAGGTTATGGCACACGGAACGCTGTAGAGCAGACAGCGGGGATTGAATGTGACAGGCCGGTTTAAATAGCCCGCCTGACACCAGCGGGAGTGCGCGTGCGTGTGCCCGTGCGTGACAGCACCCGTGAACACGCGCGCATGCGCGGTGGAACCCGTGGCCGTGTTCCCGTGCATCTGGATCGCCGATTACTGGCAGGATCTTCATGACAGCATCCATGGGAGATTCCCGCTATGTGACGCTTCTGTTCTTCTGATAGTTGTTATATAACTGTGTGAAGTTTTTCCCAGCATTGGGGTGTACACAGCACTGATATCAGATAATTGTACCCATTTTTATGAAAAAACAGTTCCATTCTGTTCTATGCTTGACATAGACGATAGAGCCTTGTGTCCACACTAGGGATGAGCTTCGAGTTTGAGTCGAACTCATGTTCGACTCGAACATCGGCTGTTTGCCAGTTCACCGAACAGCGAACAATTTGGGGTGTTCGCGGCAAATTTGAAAGCCGCGGAATACCCTTTAAAAGTCTATGGGAGAAATCAAAAGTGCTAATTTTAAAGGCTTATATGCATGGTATTGTCATAAAAAGTGTTTGGGGACCTGGGTCCTGCCCCAGGGGACATGTATCAATGCAAAAATAAGTTTTAAAAACGGCCATTTTTTCGGGAGCAGTGATTTTAATAATGCTTAACCACTTAAGGACCGCCTCACGCTGATGTACGTCGGCAAGGCGGCACAGGCAGGCAAAATCACGTACATATACGTGATTTGCCTCCCGCGGGTGGGGGGTCCGATCGGCGGTCCTGTTATGTCCCCCGGCGATTGGAGGTGAGGGGGAGGCCATCCGTTCGTGGCCCCCCCCTCGCGATCGCCGCCGGCCAATCAGATCACTTCCTTTGCTGTATGCTAAACAGCAGCAAAGGAAATGATGTCATCTCTCCTCGGCTCGGTATTTTCCGTTGCAGCGCTGAGGAGAGAAGACTTCACTGTGAGTGCACAACACTACACACACAGTAGAACATGCCAGGCACACAAAACACCCCGATTCCCCCCCCCCCGATCGCCCCTCGATCCCCCCCCAATCACCCCCCCCTCCCTGTCACAAACTGACACCAGCAGTTTTTTTTTTTTTCTGATTACTGCATTGGTGTCAGTTTGTGACAGTTACAGTGTTGGGACAGTTAGTATTAGCCCCCTTTAGGTCTAGGATACCCCCCTAACCCCCCCTAATAAAGTTTTAACCCCTTGATCACCCCCTGTCGGCAGTGTCACTAAGCGATCATTTTTCTGATCGCTGTATTAGTGTCGCTGGTGACGCTAGTTAGTGAGGTAAATATTTAGGTTCGCCGTCAGCGTTTTATAGCGACAGGGACCCCCATATACTACCTAGTACCTAATAAATGTTTTAACCCCTTGATTGCCCCCTAGTTAACCCTTTCACCACTGATCACCGTATAACCGTTACGGGTGACGCTGGTTAGTTCGTTTATTTTTTATAGTGTCAGGGAACCCGCCGTTTATTACCGAATAAAGGTTTAGCCCCCCGATCGCCCGGCGGTGATATGCGTCGCCCCAGGCAGCGTCAGATTAGCGCCAGTACCGCTAACACCCACGCACGCGGCATACGCCTCCCTTAGTGGTATAGTATCTGAACGGATCAATATCTGATCCGATCAGGTCTATACTAGCATCCCCAGCAGTTTAGAGTTCCCAAAAACGCAGTGTTAGCGGGATCAGCCCAGATACCTGCTAGCACCTGCGTTTTGTCCCTCCTCCCGGCCCAGCCCAGCCCACCCAAGTGCAGTATCGATCGATCACTGTCACTTACAAAACACTAAACACATAACTGCAGCGTTCGCAGAGTCAGGCCTGATCCCTGCGATCGCTAACAGTTTTTTTGGAAGCTTTTTATTGAACTGGCAAGCACCAGCGGCCTAGTACACCCCGGTCGTAGTCAAACCAGCACTGCAGTAACACTTTGTGACGTGGCGAGTCCCATAAGTGCAGTTCAAGCTGGTGAGGTGGCAAGCACAAGTAGTGTCCCGCTGCCACCAAAAAGACAAACACAGGCCCGTCGTGCCCATAGTGCCCTTCCTGCTGCATTCGCCAATCCTAATTGGGAACCCACCGCTTCTGCAGCGCCCGTACTTCCCCCATTCACATCCCCAACCAAATGCAGTCGGCTGCATGAGAGGCATTTTTATGTCCTCCCGAGTACCCCTACCCAACAAACCCCCCCAAAAAAGATGTTGTGTCTGCAGCAAGCGCGGATATAGGCGTGACACCCGCTATTATTGTCCCTCCTGTCCTGACAATCCTGGTCTTTGCATTGGTGAATGTTTTGAATGCTACCATTCACTAGTTGAGTATTAGCGTAGGGTACAGCATTGCACAGACTAGTCACACTTTCACAGGGTCTCCCAAGATGCCATCGCATTTTGAGAGACCCGAACCTGGAACTGTTTACAGTTATAAAAGTTAGTTACAAAAAAAAGTGTAAACAAAAAAAAAAAACACATACAAAAATATAAAATAAAAAAAAATAGTTGTCGTTTTATTGTTCTCTCTCTCTCTATTCTCTCTCTATTGTTCTGCTCTTTTTTACTGTATTCTATTCTGCAATGTTTTATTGTTATTATGTTTTATCATGTTTGTTTTTCAGGTCTGCAATTTTTTATACTTTACCGTTTACTGTGCTTTATTGTTAACCATTTTTTTGTCTTCAGGTACGCCATTCACGACTTTGAGTGGTTATACCAGAATGATGCCTGCAGGTTTAGGTATCATCTTGGTATCATTCTTTTCAGCCAGCGGTCGGCTTTCATGTAAAAGCAATCCTAGCGGCTAATTAGCCTCTAGACTGCCTTTACAAGCCGTGGGAGGGAATGCCTCCCCCCACCGTCTTCCGTGTTTTTCTCTGGCTCTCCTGTCTCAACAGGGAACCTGAGAATGCAGCCGGTGATTCAGCCAGCTGACCATAGAGCTGATCAGAGACCAGAGTGGCTCCAAACATCTCTATGGCCTAAGAAACCGGAAGCTACGAGCATTTTATGACTTAGATTTCGCCGGATGTAAATAGCGCCATTGGGAAATTGGGGAAGCATTTTATCACACCGATCTTGGTGTGGTCAGATGCTTTGAGGGCAGAGGAGAGATCTAGGGTCTAATAGACCCCAATTTTTTTCAAAAAAGAGTACCTGTCACTATTTATAGGGGATATTTACATTCCCCGAGATAACAATAAAAATGATTAAAAAAAAAAAAAAAAAAAATGAAAGGAACAGTTTAAAAATAAGATAAAAAAGCAAAAAAATAATAAAGAAAAAAAAAAAAAAAAAAAAAAAAAAAAAAGCACCCCTGTCGCCCCCTGCTCTTGCGCAAAGGCGAACGCAAGCGGCGGTCTGTCGTCAAACGTAAACAGCAATTGCACCATGCATGTGAGGTATCACCGCGAAGGTCAGATCGAGGGCAGTAATTTTAGCAGTAGACCTCCTCTGTAAATCTAAAGTGGTAACCTGTAAAGGCTTTTAAAGGCTTTTAAAAATGTATTTATTTTGTTGCCACTGCACGTTGGTGCGCAATTGTAAAGCATGTCATGTTTGGTATCCATGTACTCGGCCTAAGATCATATTTTTTATTTCATCAAACATTTGGGCAATATAGTGTGTTTTAGTGCATTAAAATTTAAAAAAGTGTGTTTTTTCCCCAAAAAATGCGTTTGAAAAATCGCTGCCCAAATACTGTGTGAAAAAAAAAAAATGAAACACCCACCTTTTAATCTGTAGGGCATTTGCTTTAAAAAAATATATAATGTTTGGGGGTTCAAAGTAATTTTCTTGCAAAAAAAAATAACTTTTTCATGTAATCAAAAAGTGTCAGAAAGGGCTTTGTCTTCAAGTGGTTAGAAGAGCGGGTGATGTGTGACATAAGCTTCTAAATGTTGTGCATAAAATGCCAGGACAGTTCAAACCCCCCCCAAATGACCCCATTTTGGAAAGTAGACACCCCAAGCTATTTGCTGAGAGGCATGTCGAGTCCATGGAATATTTTATATTGCGACACAAGTTGCGGGAAAGAGACAAATTTGTCACTAAATGATATATTGCTCAAACATGCCATGGGAATATGTGAAATTACACCCCAAAATACATTCTGCTGCTTCTCCTGAGTACGGGGATACCACATGTGTGAGACTTTTTGGGAGCCTAGCCGCGCACGGGACCCCGAAAACCAAGCACCACCTTCAGGCTTTCTAAGGGCGTGAATTTTTGATTTCACTCTTCACTGCCTATCACAGTTTCGGAGGCCATGGAATGCCCAGGTGGCACAAAACCCCCCCAGATGACCCCATTTTGGAAAGTAGACACCCCAAGCTATTTGCTGAGAGGTATAGTGAGTATTTTGCAGACCTCACTTTTTGTCACAAAGTTTTGAAAATTGAAAAAAGAAAAAAAAAAAGTTTTTTCTTGTCTTTCTTCATTTTCAAAAACAAATGAGAGCTGCAAAATACTCACCATGCCTCTCAGCAAATAGCTTGGGGTGTCTACTTTCCAAAATGGGGTAATTTGGGGGGGTTTTGTGCCACCTGGGCATTCCATGGCCTCCGAAACGGTGATAGGCAGTGAAGAGTAAAATCAAAAATTCACGCCCTTAAAAACGCTGAAGGCGGTGATTGGTTTTCGGGGCCCCGTACGCGGCTAGGCTCCCAAAAAGTCCCACACATGTGGTATCACCATACTCAGGAGAAGCAGCTAAATGTATTTTGGGGTGCAATTCCACATATGCCCATAGACTGTGTGAGCAATATATCATTTAGTGACAACTTTGTGCAAAAAAAAAAAAAAAAAAATGTGTCACTTTCCCGCAACTTGTGTCAAAATATAAAATATTCCATGGACTCAATATGCCTATCAGCAAATAGCTTGGGGTGTCTACTTTCCAAAATAGGGTCATTTGGGGGGGTTTGTGCCACCTGGGCATTCCATGGCCTCCGAAACTGTGATAGGCAGTGAAGAGTGAAATCAAAAATTTACTCCCTTAGAAATCCTGAAGGCGGTGATTGATTTTCGGGGTCCCGTACGCGGCTAGGCTCCCAAAAAGTCCCACACATGTGGTATCCCCGTACTCAGGAGAAGCAGCTGAATGTATTTTGGGGTGCAATTTCACATAGGCCCATGGCCTGTGTGAGCAATATATCATTTAGTGACAACTTTTTGTAAATATTTTTTTTTTTATCATTGTTCAATCACTTGGGACAAAAAAAATAAATATTCAATGGGATCAACATGCCTCTCAGCAATTTCCTTGGGGTGTCTACTTTCCAAAATGGGGTCATTTGGGGGGGGTTTGTACTGCCCTGCCATTTTAGCACCTCAAGAAATGACATAGGCAGTCATAAACTTAAAGCTGTGTAAATTCCAGAAAATGTACCCTAGTTTGTAGACGCTATAACTTTTGCGCAAACCAATAAATATACGCTTATTGACATTTTTTTTACCAAAGACATGTGGCCAAATACATTTTGGCCTAAATGTATGACTAAAATTGAGTTTATTGGATTTTTTTTATAACAAAAAGTAGAAAATATCATTTTTTTTCAAAATTTTCTGTCTTTTTCCGTTTATAGCGCAAAAAATAAAAACCGCAGAGGTGATCAAATACCATCAAAAGAAAGCTCATTGTGGGAAGAAAAGGACGCAAATTTCGTTTGGGTACAGCATTGCATGACCGCGCAATTAGCAGTTAAAGCGACGCAGTGCCAAATTGGAAAAAGACCTCTGGTCCTTAGGCAGCATAATGGTCCGGGGCTCAAGTGGTTAAAGTGAAACAATAAAAGTGTAATATTCCTTTAAATTTCATACCTGGGGGGTATCTATAATATGCCTGTAAAGGGGCGCATATTTCCCGTGTTTAGAACAGTCTGACAGCAAAATGACATTTCAAAGGAAAAAAAGTCAATTAAAACTACTCGCAACTATTAATGAATTGTCGGTCCGACAATACACATAAAAGTTCATTGATACAAATGGCATGGGATTTCCCCACAGGGGAACCCCGAACCAAAATTTAAAAAAAAATGGCGTGGGGGTCCCCCTAAATTCCATACCAGGCCCTTCAGGTCTGCTATGGATATTAAGGGGAACCCCGCGCCAAAATGTTTTAAAAAAATGGCGTGGGGTACCCCCAAAATCCATAACAGACCCTTATCTGAGCATGCAACCTGGCAGGCTGCAGGAAAAGAGGGGGGACGAGAGAGCACCCCCCCTCCTGAACCGTACCAGGCCACATGCCCTCAACATTGGGAGGGTGCTTTGAGGTAGCCCCCAAAGCACCTTGTCCCCATGTTGATGAGGACAAAGGCCTCATCCCCACAACCCTTGGCCGGTGGTTGTGGGGGTTTGCGGGTGGGGGGCTTATCGGAATCTGGAAGCCCCCTTTAACAAGGGGACCCCCAGATCCCACCCCCCCTGTGTGAAATGGTAATGAGGTACAAAAGTACCCCTACCATTTCACAAAAAAGTGTCAAAAATGTTAAAAATAACAAGAGAGTTTTTGACAATTCCTTTATTTACAGTTGTAGCGCTGGTAGATTTGCAATGTTAGGTAAATTTAGTACATTGTGCGTTAGGAAGGTTAAAGTTTGCCTCTGTTCCAGCTTGGCTGACGTTGTGTGTGTTTCCGTGCTGACCGGTAGGTGTCGCTGTTGCCACTGGTCAGGGTTGGGAAGACACGCTCGGTGGAGGTGGTCCTCCAAGTTGCATTCTGGGCGAAGGTATTTATGGGACAGACGCCATATTTTGGGGTTCGTTTTACAGCCACCTGCTGGCCCTCTTGGCTGACAGGTATGCGTTAAGGAGCTACCTCGTGGTCCTCCGTTCGGGAGGCCCACGATACAGCGGCGCAGGGGTGGGTCCAGAGGCTTGTCTGGAGCCTACCACCACGGCCGAGGAATGGTCCTGAGCTGTCGGTCCTGTGTGACGAAGCTGGACAACTGAGGAGATCCCAGGGGAGGACCCATCTTGGAGAGATCACGCGGTGTGCTGGTCTATAGAGGAGCCTGATGACTCGGTTGGAGGACGTATCCAAAAGTAACTATACAGCATAGTGTTGCCGGCTCGGCTTAAAGGTTCAAGCACTGTGACTGACTTTCACTACAGAAAAACCTATACATCCTGTGGCAGAGGATCGTATGGATTTTGTCCCCAAACAACTCTGTGGCAGAGACTTTGATTCGTGCTGCGTGCTGGCTGCTAGACCGGTGAAAGAGGCCTATCCAGACGAGCAAGAAGTGTGTCCTACGAGGGGAGCGCATTTCAAATAGTATTTGAATTCTACCAGGACATTTTGTCAAGAGAACCCTACCAGAGAATATTTGAGTTTCTTCTGCATGTTTCCTTTCCTGCTACTTCCTAAGTCGTTTGTTTAATAAAGCAGTGAAAACGTACTGCAGTGTTGGTGCGTGTGTTGTCCAGGAGTAAACTCAACGGAACCCTAGACCCGGTGCCGTTGAAACAGAGGGAAGCAGAGTGAAGGTAACAGACCCGCTTAAACCAGCAGCTCCACCGTGAGTTAGTGCTACATGTGGGGGGGATTTGTTGGCCGTCAATTATTGCAACCCAGTGGAGTGTTTTACCGGGAGTTTACAGAGAGAGCTGGACTTTGAGAAAAAAATTCTTTTCAGGAAGAGGAAAGGTTACACTGCAGGACTTTGCTTCTAAGTGCGTAGACGCTGGGCACCAGAAAAAGGCCTGGGAGTTATGTGGCTGAAAGAACAAGTGGGAGGAGTTACCCTACTTGCTACCGCGTGGGATGCATGTGTGTGTTGGGCACCAGAGGAAAAGAGAGGCCTAGTGATCGTGCTGAAAAGATCAGAGTGTGGCCATGTCTTTTTCGGCGCTGCAATCAGTTGTGGGACCCAGAATGTTCCCTGCAAGCACCGTGATGAATACTGTGCAATCTGGGACTTTGCTCACAGATACTGGAGTTCGATTGAAGCCGCAGGGGAGGTTTGTCCTGTATAGCTTGGGAGATGTTGAGGGATTGGGCAAGACCTGCCTTCGATGCAAAGGATTGGCCATGCATCTTCTTCCATTCGGCCGATGTCCACAGTGTGGAGAATACTTGTTTGTGGTGGAGCAACCTACCATGTCGCCCCGTGCCTATCGGATGGATTGGGTGACAGGTATCGCTACAGTAGAGGCTGCAATTGCTACAGAGAGGGAGCGACGGGCCGCCACTTTGCCTGCTGCTACTGACAATGTTCCAGAAAGAGACATTGTTACTGTTGTCTCGCCCGGAGACATTACTTTAGTTCCTGAGTCCACTACGCCTACTCCTATGGTGCATACTCAGAAGAAGGTGGGCTATGTAAAGGCTTCCCGTGGCTGTGGTCGAGGCCTACCCCAGAGGATGCCTGAGCCGGAGCTACCAGAGTCTACGTCCATAACGGGTAAGCCACTGTTGGGGACTGTAAATAAATATTTGCCAGCGAAAGAATTGAGAGACTCAGAAATAGAATCCATGTCGGATCTTTCCGGGGATGATGACTTATTTGAAACCATGTCGCAAGAGCTATTGTGGTCACAAGGCGAAGATGTTGCCTCCACAATGACTTTTTCTGAATGGACTGCCCTGAGTTCTGGGAAGACGTCACCCTGTGTGGAAACACACAGTACTGTTGCTGAGACTTTGCCAAAGGCTACTAGTTCACTACAGACACCAGCTGGGTCTATGGTGAGAAAGTCACTAAATTCCTGTGTACCGCCTGGTATGGAGAGAGACAGATCTTTGCCAAAACTTGCTCGCTTGCAACGAATGTTAAACAAGCGTGTGGCCGCAGAGTATGGATTGGAGTTTCCCTATGTGCCCCAGGATATTATGCAGGAGATTGAAGCTAATCGGGAGCTTTGGTACAGTGAAGGTGTTTGGGACTACTTGTCTGTGCCTAAGCCCTTCAGAAAGACTGGATGTTCCGTCCAGATGGATGAACGTTTCAGCGGATGCTTTGTACATTGGAACTTCGGTCGGCACATCTATGCCGATAAAGTGGTAATTTGCAGACCAGGAAAAGACAATGTTGTGTACTTTATTACCACTGTGGATAAAGAAGGGAAATCGTTGACCTTGCCAGATCCCCGGTTTTACTGGTAATTATGGACAACAGAATGTTGAAATTACCTAGCTAGATAGTGTCAGGGTAAAGAGATCTGTGTGGTCAAGATCTACAGATTCTGTTTAGTGTTTAAATCCAAGGACTTCTTTTGCTAGCCAGATTTCTTTTATAGAAAAAGAAAAAGTTCTTAAGCAGGGATGGACTCCTAAAGTATATATTTTTTCTAGTATAGGTTGTGGGAAGAGAGTTTCATTTTTAATGAGCCTTTGCTCCTACTGTTGTATAGGATGTATATGTGTGTGTGTGTGTGTGTGTGTGTCTAACTATGTTTCCTTTTCAGCGATTATCGGATCATACATAGAGCTGGGAGGCTTTTCAGCTAGTTAGTTAGTGAGGTTGTGTATGGTTATACTGTGGTTTTGTTTGCGGTTATGAACAAAATGTTTTATAGATGTAAGTCTCATAGTGTCTTTAAACTGTCCTTTCTCTCCCTTTGCCTATCCAAAGTTATAAGAAACTCAAATGCTTACTCTCAGGCTTGAGAGTTATTGTTACTGTGTCGGGACAGACGTTGGGGACAACGTCTATTGTAGTGGGGGGAGTATGTAGCGCTGATAGATTTGCAATCTACCGCATGTTAGGTAAATTTAGTACATTGTGCGTTAGGAAGGTTAAAGTTTGCCTCTGTTCCAGCTTGGCTGACGTTGTGTGTGTTTCTGTGCTGACTGGTGGGTGTCGTTGTTGCCACTGGTCAGGGTTGGAAAGACGTGTTGAAGCGTATGGATGCTCCTCTGTCCCGGAGGCACGCTCGGTGGAGGTGGTCCTCCGAGTTGCATTCTGGGCGAGGGTATTTATGGGACAGGCACCATATTTTGGGGTTCATTTTACAGCCACCTGCTGGCCCTCCTGGCCGACAGGTATGCGTTAAGGAGCTACCTCGTGGTCCTCCGTTCGGGAGGCCCACGATACAGCGGCACAGGGGTGGGTCCAGAGGCTTGTCTGGAGCCTACCACCGTGGCCGAGGAATGGTCCTGAGCTGTCGGTCCTGTGTGACGAAGCTGGACAACCGAGGAGATCCCAGGGGAGGACCCGTCTTGGAGAGATCACGTGGCGTGCTGGTCTATAGAGGGGCCTGGTGACTCGGTTGGAGGACATATCCAAAAGTAACTATACAGCATTGTGTTGCCAGCTCGGCTTAAAGGTTCAAGCACTGTGACTGACTTTCACTACAGAAAAACCTATACATCCTGTGGCAGAGGATCGTATGAATTTTGTCCCCAAACAAGTCTGTGGCAGAGACTTTGATTCGTGCTGGCTGCTAGACCGGTGAGAGAGGCCTATCCAGACGAGCAAGAAGTGTGTCCAACGAGGGGAGCGCATTTCAAATAGTATTTGAATTCTACCAGGACATTTTGTCAAGAGAACCCTACCAGAGAATATTTGAGTTTCTTCTGCAAGTTTCCTTTCTACCTCTTTCCTTCTACTTCCTAAGTCGTTTGTTTAATAAAGTATTGAAAACGTACTCCAGTGTTGGTGCGTGTGTTGTCCAGGAGTAAACTCAACGGAACCCTAGACCCCGTGCCGGTGAAACAGAGGGAAGCAGAGTGAAGGTAACAGACCCGCTTAAACCAGCAGCTCCACCGTGAGTTAGTGCTACACAGTCTTCTTTACACCTTATTCGTGTCGTCTTCCTTCTTCCTTCAGTTTCTTCCTCCATCTTCTTCTTCCTTTGGTTCTTCCTCCGATCCTCTGCTTCTTGCTCCTGTGTTCTCGTCCGGCATCTTCCTCCACGGCGTCTTCTTCCCTGCTTCGTTCTTGGGCTGCTCTGCATCCATGGGAAGCTCCTGCTGTGTGACGCTTCTCTTCTTCTGACACTTCTTATATAAAGGAGGGCAGGGCCACCCGATGACCCCGCCCCCCTCTGACGCACAGGGACTTGACAGGGAGTTCCCTATGGCTTTCCCTGTGATGTCAGAGGGGGGCGGGGTCACCCGTTACATAAATGTGGCCTGGTACGGTTCAGGGTGGTCTCCCCCCCCTCCTTTCCTGCGGCCTGCCAGGTTGCGTGCTTGGATAAGGGTCTGGTATGGATTTTTGGGGGGACCCCACGCCATTTTTTAAAAAATTTTGGTACGGGGCTCCCCTTAAAATCCGGGTCTGGTATGGATTTTAAGGGGGACCCCCACGCCATTTTTAAAAAAAAATGTTGGTCCGGGGTTCCCCTTAATATCCATACCAGACCTGAAGGGCCTGGTATGGAATTTAGGGGGACCCCCACGCCATTTTTTAAAAAATTTTGGTTCGGGGTTCCCCTGTGGGGAAATCCCATGCCGTTTTTATCAATGAACTTTTATGTATATTGTCGGACCGACAATTCATTATTAGCCGCAAGTAGTTTTAAATTACCTTTTTTCCTTTGAAATGTCATTTTGCTGTCAGACTGTTCTAAACACGGGAAACATGCGCCCCTTTACAGGCATAATATAGACACCCCCAGGTACGAAATTTAAAGGAATATTACACTTTTATTGTTTCACTTTAAGCATTATTAAAATCACTGCTCCTGAAAAAAACGGACGTTTTTAAAACTTTTTTTTGCAGTGATACATGTCCCCTGGGGCAGGACCCAGGTCCCCAAACACTTTTTATGTCAATAACTTGCATATAAGCCTTTAAAATAAGCACTTTTGATTATTCATGTTTGAATCCCATAGACTTTAACGGTGTTCGCGTGTTCGAACAAATTTTTTGCCTGTTCGCATGTTCTGGGGGTGTTCGGCTCATCCCTAGTCCACACTCTTATTCATTGGTGGACAGGATGTATGGGCTGTTGTAGACCAAATTAAATACAATTTACTGGGCCATATGAAACTTTGGATAGATTTGTCACTAAGTTTAGGAGTTCTGAAGGCAAATGATAGTTGCTTAGACTTAATGCTAGGGATGAGCCGAACACCCCCCTGTTCGGTGCTCACCAGAACATGCGAACAGGAAAAAAGTTTGTTCGAACACGCGAACACTGTTAAAGTCTATGGGACACGAATATGAATAATCAAAAGTGCTAATTTTAAAGCCTTATATGTTATTAAATATATATAAGTTATATAAGTTATTGTCATAAAAAGTGTTTGGGGACCAGGGTCCTGCCCCAGGGGACATGGATCAATGCAAAAAAAGTTTTAAAAACGGCAGTTTTTTCGGAAGCAGTGATTTTAATAATGCTTAAAGTCAAACAATAAATGTGTAATATCCCTTTAAATTTCATACCTGGGGGGTGTCTATAGTATGCCTGTAAAGGGGCGCATGTTTCCCGTGTTTAGAACAGTCTGACAGCAAAATGACATTTTAAAGGAAAAAAAGTCATTTAAAACTACTCGCGGCTATTGCATTGCCGGTCCGACAATACACATAGAAGTTCATTGATAAAAACAGCATGGGAATTCCCCACAGGGGAACCCCGAACCAAAATTTAAAAAACAAATGATGTGGGGGTCCCCCTTATCCGAGCACGCAACCTGGCAGGCCGCAGGAAAAGAGGGGGGGACGAGAGAGCGCCCCTCCTCCTGAACCGTATCAGGCCACATGCCCTCAACATTGGGAGGGTGTTTTGGGGTAGCCCCCCAAAACACCTTGTCCCCATGTTGATGAGGACAAGGGCCTCACCCCACAACCCTGGCTGGTGGTTGTGGGGGTCTGCGGGCGGGGGTCTTATCGGAATCTGGAAGCCCCCTTTAACAAGGGGACCCCCAGATCCTGGCCCCCCTGTGTGAAATGGTAAGGGGGTACAAAAGTACCCCTACCATTTCACTAAAAAACTGTCAATGTTAAAAATGACAAGAGAGTTTTTGACAATTCCTTTATTTAAATGCTTCTTCTTTCTTCAATCTTCCTTCATCTTCTTCTGGTTCTTCCTCCAGTGCTCTCGTCCAGCATCTCCCCGGCGTCTTCTTCCCTTCTTCTCCTCGGGCCGCTCCACAATCCATGACGACATGAAGGGAGGCTCCCGCTCTTCTCTTCATCTTCTTCTCTTCTTAATCTTCTTTTCTTCTTCTCTTCTTCATCTTCTTCTCTTCTTCATCTTCTTCTCCGGGCTGCTCCGCATCCATGCTGACATGGAGGGAGGCTCCTGCTGTGTGACGCGTCTCCTCTTCTGACGGTTCTTAAATAATGGGGGCGGGGCCACCCGGTGACCCCGCCCCCTCTGACGCACGGTGACTTGATGGGACTTCCCTGTGATGTCACGGGGAATGCCACAGAGAAGTCCCGTGTATCAGAGGGGGGCGGTGTCACCAGGTGGCCCCGCCCCCATTATTTAAGAACCGTCCGAAGAGGAGACACGTCACACAGCGGGAGCCTCCCACCATGTCAGCATGGATGCGGAGCGGCCCAGAGAAGAAGATGAAGAAGAGAAGAAGATGAAGAGAAGAGCTGGAGCCTCCCTCCATGCCATCACGGATGCGGAGCGGCCAGAGGAGAAGAAGGGAAGAAGACGCCGTGGAGGAGATACTGGACGAGAACACTGGAGGAAGAACCAGAAGAACCAGAAGAAGAAGAAGATGAAGGAAGATAGAAGAAGCATTTAAATAAAGGAATTGTCAAAACTGTCTCTTGTCATTTTTCACATTTTTGACAGTTTTTTATTGAAATGGTAGGCCCTTACCATTTCACACAGGGGGAGGGCCGGGATCTGGGGGTCCCCTTGTTAAAGGGGGCTTCCAGATTCTGATAATCCCCCCGTCAGCAGACCCCCACAACCACCGGCCAGGGTTGTGGGAATGAGGCCCTTGTCCTCATCAACATGGGGACAAGGTGTTTTGGGGGGCTACCCAAAAGCACCCTCCCAATGTTGAGGGCATGTGGCCTGGTACGGTTCAAGAGGGGGGGTGCTCTCTCGTCCCCCCCTCTTTTCCTGCGGCCTGCCAGGTTGCGTGCTCGGATAAGGGTCTGGTATGGATTTTTGGGGGGACCCCACGCCATTTTTTTTTTTTTTGGCGCGGGGTTCCCCTTAATATCCATACCAGACCCATTTAGGGGGACCCCCCACGTCATTTTTTTTTAAAATTTTGGCCGGGGGGTCCCCTTAATATCCATACCAGACCTGAAGGGCCTGGTATGGAATTTAGGAGGAACCCCGACGTCATTTTTTTTTTTTAAATTTTGGTTCGGGGTTCCCCTGTGGGGAATTCCCATGCCGTTTTTATTAATGAACTTCTATGTGTATTGTCGGACCCGCAATGCAATAGCCGCGAGTAGTTTTAAATGACTTTTTTTCCTTTGAAATGTCATTTTGCTGTCAGACTGTTCTAAACACGGGAAACATGCGCCCCTTTACAGGCATACTATAGACACCCCCCAGCTACAAAATTTAAAGGGATATTACACTTTTATTGTTTGACTTTAAGCATTATTAAAATCACTGCTCCTGAAAAAACGGCCATTTTTAAAACTTTTTTTTGCATTGATCCATGTCCCCTGGGGCAGGACCCAGGTCCCCAAACACTTTTTATGACATTAACTTGCATATAAGCCTTTAAAATTAGCACTTTTGATTTCTCCCATAGACTTTTAAAGGGTGTTCTGCGGCATTCGAATTTGCCGCAAACACCCCAAATTGTTCGCTGTTCGGCGAACTTGCGAACAGCCGATGTTCGAGTTGAACATGAGTTTGACTCAAACTGGAAGCTCATCCCTACTTAATGCTGTACAGTGGGAGATAAAATGTTCATGTGTTTAAAAGAATTAACTAAATGGGTGTAGTTTTGTTTCTAAACAGATCCTTGTTTTAGATGTGATCTCTTGTTCTAATCAAAGCCACCAAAAGAATGTATGTCAGTAACTCTTGATGACTGCAAGTACATTTAAGATCATAAAAGGAAGTGGAAGAATTCACAATTCAAGTGTCCATTTAAATCCACATTTGTGACAGTGACATTTTCAGTTCTATAGTAGTCACAGTCTGAGTGAGTTTAGCAGGAGTGTTATTCACATAAATGCAAGTGGAATGCATACTAGAGACTGTTGCAGAAAAAGGCATTAATAGTATTTCAGTAATGGACAATTTTAAAAAATTGTATGTGATACTCTGTATGTAGAGAATTACCGTTGTTTTGATTGTTATATATGCCATAAGTATTATTATTGTGAACACCTTAAAGTGGAACTTTGGTCAGAAAATTAAATCCTGCTGGGTCACTTGAGGCTGACCACTTTTGTGGGTGTAGCTATGAAATACAGTAAAAAATAAGTGCCTATACTGTTTAAAATCCACTGTTCCACCCTGCTCAGCACATACTCATTTGTGCTCTATTTTTTTGCACTGACTAAAATCTTGAGGCCAGTCTGCCTGAAATTCTACTGCTGCTCAAAGGTTCTGGGCTTCAGTAAAATGGTAGCATAATAATGTGGAATGTATTTTTCTTGCTAATGAACATTATTTTTATCACATTTTTATGAGTAGAGTTCCACTTTGAGAAAATGTTCAATCATCATTAACCACTTGAGGACCGCCGCACGACTGTATACGTTCACAGAGCGGCACGGGCAGGCAAAAGGACATACATATACGTCCTTGCCTTCCTGCGGGTGGGGGGTCCGATCGGTGCCAGCGGCGGTCGCCTTTAGTCTGGCAGCGATCAGAGATGAGGGGGAGGCCATCCGATCGTGGCCCCCCCTCGCGATCGCTCCCGGCCAATGAGATTCTTCCCCTGCCTCTGTGTAGTACACAGAGGCAGGGGATGTGATGTCATCTCTTCTCGGCTCGGCAGTTTCCGTTCCGGCGCCGAGGAGAGAAGACTGAAATGTGAGTGCACCAAACACACACACACAGTAGAACATGCCAGGCACACATTATACCCCCCTTTACCCCCCAACCCCCCCCTTACCCCTCCCCCCCCTGTCACACTGACACCAAACTGTTTTTTTTTTTTTGATTACTGCATGGTGTCAGTTTGTGACAGTTAATGTGTTAAGGCAGTGAGTGTTAGCCCCCTTTAGGTCTAGGATACCCCCTAACCCCCCCTAATAAAGTTTTAACCCCTTGATCACCCCCTGTCGCCAGTGTCACTAAGCGATCATTTTTCTGATCGCTGTATTAGTGTCACTGGTGACGCTAGTTAGGGACGTAAATATTTAGGTTCGCCGTCAGCGTTTTATAGTGACAGGGACCCCCATATACTATCTAATAAATGTTTTAACCCATTGATTGCCCCCTAGTTAACCCTTTCACCACTGATCACCGTATAACTGTTACAGGTGACGCTGGTTAGTTCGTTTATTTTTTATAGTGTCAGGGCACCCGCCGTTAATTACCGAATAAAGGTTTAGCCCCCTGGTCACCCGGCGGTGATATGCATCGCCCCAGGCAGCGTCAGATTAGCGCCAGTACCGCTAACACCCACGCACGCAGCATACGCCTCCCTTAGTGGTATAGTATCTGAACGGAGCAATATCTGATCCCATCAGATCTATACTAGCGTCCCCAGCAGTTTAGGGTTCCCAAAAACGCAGCGTTAGCGGGATCAGCCCAGATACCTGCTAGCACCTGCGTTTTGCCCCTCCGCCCCGGCCCAGCCCACCCAAGTGCAGTATTGATCGATCACTGTCACTTACAAAACACTAAACGCATAACTGCAGCGTTCGCAGACTCAGGCCTGATCCCTGCGATCGCTAACAGTTTTTTTGGTAGCGTTTTGGTGAACTGGCAAGCACCAGCCCCAGGCAGCGTCAGGTTAGTGCCAGTACCGCTAACATCCACGCATGCAGCATACGCCTCCCTTAGTGGTATAGTATCTGAACGGATCAATATCTGATCCGATCAGATCTATACGAGCGTCCCCAGCAGTTTAGGGTTACAAAAAACGCAGTGTTAGCGGGATCAGCCCAGATACCTGCTAGCACCTGCATTTTGCCCCTCCGCCGGGCCCACCCAAGTGCAGTATCGATCGATCACTGTCACTTACAAAACACTAAACGCATAACTGCAGCGTTCGCAGAGTCAGGCCTGATCCCTGCGATCGCTAACAGTTTTTTTGGTAGCGTTTTGGTGAACTGGCAAGCACCAGCCCCAGGCAGCGTCAGGTTAGCGCCACTACCGCTAACACCCACGCACGCAGCATACGCCTCCCTTAGTGGTATAGTATCTGAACGGATCAATATCTGATCCGATCAGATATATACGAGCGTCCCCAGCAGTTTAGGGTTACCAAAAACGCAGTGTTAGCGGGATCAGCCCAGATACCTGCTAGCACCTGCGTTTTGCCCCTCGATCGATCGATCACTGTCATTTACAAAACACCAAACGCATAAATGCAGCGTTCGCAGAGTCAGGCCTGATTCCTGCGATCACTAACAGTTTTTTTGGTAGCGTTTTGGTGAACTGGCAAGCACCAGCGGCCTAGTACACCCCGGTCTTAGTCAAACCAGCACTGCAGTAAAACTTGGTGACGTGGTGAGTCCCATAAGTGCAGTTCAAGCTGGTGAGGTGGCAAGCACAAGTAGTGTCCCGCTGCCACCAAGAAGAAGACAAACAGGCCCGTCGTGCCCATCATGCCCTTCCTGCTGCATTCACCAATCCTAATTGGGAACCCACCACTTCTGCAGCACCCGTAATTCCCCCATTCACATCCCCAACCAAATGCAGTCGGCTGCATGAGAGGCATTTTCTTTATGTCCTCCCGAGTACCCCTACCCAACGAACCCCCCCCAAAAAAGATGTTGTGTCTGCAGCAAGCGCGGATATAGGCGTGACACCCGCTATTATTGTCCCTCCTGTCCTGACAATCCTGGTCTTTGCATTGGTGAATGTTTTGAACGCTACCATACACTAGTTGAGTATTAGCGTAGGGTACAGCATTGCACAGAATAGGCACACTTTCACAGGGTCTCCCAAGATGCCATCGCATTTCGAGAGACCTGAACCTGGAACTGGTTACACTTATAAAAGTTAGTTACAAAAAAAAGTGTAAAAAGAAAAAAAATATATATAAAATAAAAAAAAATAGTTGTCGTTTTATTGTTCTCTCTCTCTCTATTTTCTCTCTATTGTTCTGCTCTTTTTTACTGTATTCTATTCTGCAATGTTTTATTGTTATTATATTTTATCATGTTTACTTTTCAGGTCTGCAATTTTTTATTCTTTACCGTTTACTGTGTTTTATTGTTAACCATATTTTTGTCTTCAGGTACGCCATTCACGACTTTGAGTGGTTATACCAGAATGATGCCTGCAGGTTTAGGTATCATCTTGGTATCATTCTTTTCAGCCAGCGGTCGGCTTTCATCTAAAATCAATCCTAGCAGCTAATTAGCCTCTAGACTGCTTTTACAAGCAGTGGGAGGGAATGCCCCCCCCACCCCCCACCGTCTTCCGTGTTTTTCTCTGGCTCTCCTGTCTCAACAGGGAACCTGAGAATGCAGCCAGTGATTCAGCCAGCTGACCATAGAGCTGATCAGATACCAGAGTGGCTCCAAACATCTCTATGGCCTAAGAAACCGGAAGCTACGAGCATTTCATGACTTAGATTTCGCCGGATGTAAACAGCGCCATTGGGAAATTGGGAAAGCATTTTATCACACCGATCTTGGTGTGGTCAGATGCTTTGAGGGCAGAGGAGAGATCTAGGGTCTAAATATACCTGTCACTACCTATTGCTATCATAGGGGATATTTACATTCCCTGAGATAACAATAAAAATGATTAAAAAAAATGAAAGGAACAGTTTAAAAATAAGATAAAAAAGCAAAAAAATAATAAAGAAAAAAAAAAAAAGCACCCCTGCCCCCCCCTGCTCTCGCGCAAAAGCGAATGCAAGCGTCGGTCTGGCGTCAAATGTAAACAGCAATTGCACCATGCATGTGAGGTGTCACCGCGAACGTCAGATCAAGGGCAGTAATTTTAGCAGTAGACCTCCTCTGTAAATCTAAAGTGGTAACCTGTAAAGGCTTTTAAAGGCTTTTAAAAATGTATTTAGTTTGTCGCCACTGCACGTTTGTGCGCAATTTTAAAGCATGTCATGTTTGGTATCCATGTACTCGGCCTAAGATCATCTTTTTTATTTCATCAAACATTTGGGCAATATAGTGTGTTTTCATGCATTAAAATTTTAAAAAGTGTGTTTTTTCCCCAAAAAATGCGTTTGAAAAATCGCTGTGCAAATACTGTGTGAAAAAAAAATGAAACACCCAAAATTTTAATCTGTAGGGCATTTGCTTAAAAAAAATATATAATGTTTGGGGGTTCAAAGTAATTTTCTTGCAAAAAAAAATAATTTTTTCATGTAAACAAAAAGTGTCAGAAAGGGATTTGTCTTCAAGTGGTTAGAAGAGTGGGTGATGTGTGACATAAGCTTCTAAATGTTGTGCATAAAATGCCAGGACAGTTCAAACCCCCCCCCCAAATGACCCCATTTTGGAAAGTAGACACCCCAAGCTATTTGCTGAGAGTCATGTCGAGTCCATAGAATATTTTATATTGTGATACAAGTTGCGGGAAAGAGACAAATTATTTATTTTTTTTTGCACAAAGTTGTCACTAAATGATATATTGCTCAAACATGCCATGGGAATATGTGAAATTACACCCCAAAATACATTCTGTTGCTTCTCCTGAGTACGGGAATACCACATGTGTGAGACTTTTTGGGAGCCTAGCCGCGTACGGGACCCCGAAAACCAAGCACCGCCTTCAGGCTTTCTAAGGGCGTAAATTTTTGATTTCACTCTTCACTGCCTATCACAGTTTTGGAGGCCATGGAATGCCCAGGTGGCACAAAACCCCCCCAAATGACCCCATTTTGGAAAGTAGACACCCCAAGCTATTTGCTGAGAGGTATAGTGAGTATTTTGCAGACCTCACTTTTTGTCACAAAGTTTTGAAAATTGAAAAAAGAAAAAAAAATGTTTTTTCTTGTCTTTCTTCATTTTCAAAAACAAATGAGAGCTGCAAAATACTCACCATGCCTCTCAGCAAATAGCTTGGGGTGTCTACTTTCCAAAATGGGGTCATTTGGGGGGGTTTTGTGCCACCTGGGCATTCCATGGCCTCCGAAACTGTGATAGGCAGTGAAGAGTGAAATCAAAAATTTACACCCTTAGAAATCCTGAAGGCGGTGATTGGTTTTCGGGGCCCCGTACGCAGCTAGGCTCCCAAAAAGTCCCACACATGTGGTATCCCCATACTCAGGAGAAGCAGCTAAATGTATTTTGGGGTGAAATTCCACATAGGCCCATGGCCTGTGTGAGCAATATATCATTTAGTGACAACTTTTTGTAAATATTTTTTTTTGTCATTATTCAATCACTTGGGACAAAAAAAATAAGTATTCAATGGGTTCAACATGCCTCTCAGCAATTTCCTTGGGGTGTCTACTTTCCAAAATGGGGTCATTTGGGGGGGTTTGTACTGCCCTGCCATTTTAGCACCTCAAGAAATGACATAGGCAGTCATAAACTAAAAGCTGTGTAAATTCCAGAAAATGTACCCTAGTTTGTAGACGCTATAACTTTTGCGCAAACCAATAAATATATGCTTATTGACATTTTTTTTACCAAAGACATGTGGCCGAATACATTTTGGCCTAAATGTATGACTAATATTGAGTTTATTGGATTTTTTTATAACAAACAGTAGAAAATATCTTTTTTTTTCAAAATTTTCGTTCTTTTTCCATTTATAGCGCAAAAAATAAAAATGGCAGAGGTGATCAAATACCATCAAAAGAAAGCTCTATTTGTGGGAAGAAAAGGACGCAAATTTCGTTTGGGTACAGCATTGCATGACCGCGTAATTAGCAGTTAAAGCAACGCAGTGCAAATTGGAAAAAGTCCTCTGGTCCTTAGGCAGCATAATGGTCCGGGGCTGAAGTGGTTAACAAATAGTTTTATCATTTTTTGAGGAAAAAAAAGTGGGGAGGTGTAATGTAATGAGTATGACATTTTTGCTAAGAATGTATGATGTTGACGCTTTATAAGATATGTTATGTTATTTATCTTGATATTTGCATGATGTGGGCCAAGAACTCTCATTTATATGTTGGGGGATACTTATAAAAAAAAAAAAAAGAAAAGCAAAATATATGTGTGTGTACAGATTTATTTAATATGATGTTTTATAATTCATGTTTTAAGACATAGGAGAGGTAGGCTACTGACTTAGACAGTATAGCAGTGACTGGCAGAAGAGACCCATGCTGACTGTTATCGTATAATATTCTACAGTATAGTATGTGCAGGGATGGACAAAAAGTGAAATGGTTTTGGGTTTAGCAAACTTTGTGGGAAGACTACATAATTAAAACTAATGAAATATCTGGACTGACTATATTGACCTATGACATGACCAGGGTAACAGTGACTGGTAGGTGGAGTCAAGGTTAAGAAATTATAAGAATTTTAAATTTATTGTATGGGAAATAGTATTGGCTGGAAACTAGGAAATAAAATGTAAAAGAGTAATCTATATAAAATACTTCATACTGAAAACATGTACTAATAATGTTGAGGAATATTCTAAAAGTATTATATTATGATAAAACTATATAGATACATGTATATTATTTTAGCGGATGTTGTAGAAGTAAAAGGAATGCACTAAATAAGTTATTAGATAAAACAATAGTGTAGGAGCCATTGCTTTTGTAGGTTGCCTTGAAATGCTTGCCAGAGACCTATTGTATCCTGACACTGACTGTTTTTTATTTTTTTACAACTACAATTTTGAAGTGTATTTTATATCCAGACAAATATCGGGTGATCGCAGAAGACACGATGCAACTTGCTACAAATGTTAATTGCTACAAAGGAAGGATTTCATGCAATAAAGGAGGAACTGGAAAATCTGCTATCTTATTGTTCTTTCTTGTTTTAGCGCAGCGCTGTACTTATCTCCCCATTGTTAATAAAGGAGGAACTGGAAAATCTTTGCAGAACAGGTATGCACTGAACTTGTGTCTTACAGCATCCAAAGCAGCTTGTGCTATGATACTGGACCAGCAAATGAAGATGAAGAAGAAGATCTCTCCAAAAAACATCAAGCATCAGGCCCTTCAGGTCTGGTATGGATATTAAGGGGAACCCCGTGCCAAAATTAAAAAAAAAAAGGCTTGGGGTCCCCCCAAAAATCCATACCAGACCCTTATCCGAGCACGCAACCTGGCAGGCTGCAGGAAAAGAGGGGGGATGAGAGAGCGCCCCCCCCTCCTGAACCATACCAGGCCACATGCCCTCAACATTGGGAGGGTGCTTTAGGGTAGCCCCCCAAAACACCTTGTCCCCATGTTGATGAGGACAAGGGCCTCATCCCCACAACCCTGGTCGGTGGTTGTGGGGGTCTGCGGGCGGGGGGGGCTTATCGGAATCTGGAAGCCCCCTTTAACAAGGGGACCCCCAGATCCCGGCCCCCCCCCCCTGTGTGAAATGGTAAGGGGGTACTTACCCCTACCATTTCACTAAAAAACTGTCAAATATGTTAAAAATGACAAGAGACAGTTTTTGACATTTCCTTTATTTAAATGCTTCTTCTTTCTTCTTTCTTCTATCTTCCTTCATCTTCTTCTTCTTCTTCTGGTTCTGGTTCTTCTGGCTCTTCTGGTTCTTCCTCCGGCGTTCTCGTCCAGCATCTCCTCCGCGGCGTCTTCTATCTTCTTCTCCTCGGGCCGCTCCACACCCATGGCATGGGGGGAGGCTCCCGCTCTTCTCTTCTTCATCTTCTTCTTCATCTTCTTCTCTTCTTCTCTTCTTCATTTTCTTCTCCGGGCCGCTCCGCACCCATGCTGGCATGGAGGGAGGCTCCCGCTGTGTGACGCGTCTCCTCTTCTGACGGTTCTTAAATCTCTTGTCATTTTTAACATTTTTGACAGTTTTTTAGTGAAATGGTAGGGGTACTTTTTTACCCCCTTACCATTTCACACAGGTGAGGGACGGGATCTGGGGGTCCCCTTGTTAAAGGGGGCTTCCAGATTCCGATAAGCCCCCCGCCCGCAGACCCCCACAACCACCAGCCAGGGTTGTGGGGATGAGGCCCTTGTCCTCATCAACATGGGACAAGGTGTTTTGGGGGGCTACCCCAAAGCACCCTCCCAATGTTGAGGGCATGTGGCCTGGTATGGTTTGGGGGGGGGTCGCTCTCTCGTCCCCCCCTCTTTCCCTGCGGCCAGGTTGCGTGCTCGGATAAGGGTCTGGTATGGATTTTTGGGGGGACCCCACGCCGTTTTTTTAAAAAAATTTGGCACGGGGTTCCCCTTAAAATCCATACCAGACCTGAAGGGCCTGGTATGGAATTTAGGGGGACCCCCACTTCATTTTTTTCTTAAATTTTGGCCGGGGTTCCCCTTAATATCCATACCAGACCTGAAGGGCCTGGTATGGAATTTAGGGGGACCCCCATGTCATTTTTTTAAAAATTTTGGTTCGGGGTTGCCCTGTGGGGAATTCCCATGCCGTTTTTATCAATGAACTTTTATGTGTATTGTCGGACCGGCAATGCAATAGCCGCGAGTAGTTTTAAATGACTTTTTTCCTTTGAAACGTCATTTTGCTGTCAGACTGTTCTAAACACGGGAAACATGCGCCCCTTTACAGGCATACTATAGACACCCCCTAGGTAAGAAATTTAAAGGGATATTACACTTTTATTGTTCGACTTTAAGCATTATTAAAATCACTGCTCCTGGAAAAACGTCCATTTTTAAAACTTTTTTTTGCATTGATCCATGTCCCCTGGGGCAGGACCAGGTCCCCAAACACTTTTTATGACAATAACTTGCATATAAGCCTTTAACCACTTAAGGACCGCCTCACGCCGATGTACGTCGGCAAGGCGGCACGGGCAGGCAAAATCACGTACATGTACGTGATTTGCCTCCCGCGGGTGGGGGGTCCGATCGGACCCCCCCCCGGTCCCCGAGGCGGTCCCGTTTTGTCCTCCGGCGATCGGAGATGAGGGGGAGACCATCCGTTCGTGGCCCCCCCCTCGCGATCGCCGCCGGCCAATCAGATCACTTCCTTTGCTACTGTATGCTAAACAGCAGCAAAGGAAATGATGTCATCTCTCCTCGGCTCGGTATTCCGTTGCAGCGCCGAGGAGAGAAGACAGGTATGTGAGTGCACCAACACTACACAACACAGTAGAACATGCCAGGCACACAAAACACCCCGATCCCCCCCCCGATCGCCCCCCGATCCCCCCCCAATCACCCCCCCCCGTCACAAACTGACACCAGCAGTTTTTTTTTTTTTTTTTTCTGATTACTGCATTGGTGTCAGTTTGTGACAGTTACAGTGTTGGGACAGTGAGTATTACCCCCCTTTAGGTCTAGGGTACCCCCCTAATAAAGTTTTAACCCCTTGATCACCCCCTGTCACCAGTGTCACTAAGCGATCATTTTTCTGATCGCTGTATTAGTGTCGCTGGTGACGCTAGTTAGTGAGGTAAATATTTAGGTTCGCCGTCAGCGTTTTATAGCGACAGGGACCCCCATATACTAACTAATAAATGTTTAACCCCTTGATTGCCCCCTAGTTAACCCTTTCACCACTGATCACCGTATAACCGTTACGGGTGACGCTGGTTAGTTCGTTTATTTTTTATAGTGTCAGGGCACCCGCCGTTTATTACCGAATAAAGGTTTAGCCCCCTGATCACCCGGCGGTGATATGCGTCGCCCCAGGCAGCGTCAGATTAGCGCCAGTACCGCTAACACTGACGCACGCAGCATACGCCTCCCTTAGTGGTATAGTATCTGTACGGATCAATATCTGATCCGATCAGATCTATACTAGCGTCCCCAGCAGTTTAGGGTTCCCAAAAACGCAGTGTTAGCGGGATCAGCCCAGATACCTGCTAGCACCTGCGTTTTGTCCCTCCGCCCGGCCCAGCCCAAGTGCAGTATCGATCGATCACTGTCACTTACAAAACACTAAACGCATAACTGCAGCGTTCGCAGAGTCAGGCCTGATCCCTGCGATCGCTAACAGTTTTTTTGGTAGCATTTTGGTGAGCTGGCAAGCACCAGCCCCAGGCAGCGTCAGGTTAGCGCCAGTACCGCTAACACCCACGCACGCACCGTACAGCTCCCTTAGTGGTATAGTATCTGAACGGATCAATATCTGGTCCGATCAGATCTATACTAGCGTCCCCAGCAGTTTAGGGTTCCCAAAAACACAGTGTTAGCGGGATCAGCCCAGATACCTGCTAGCACCTGCGTTGTGCCCCTCCGCCCGGCCCAGCCCAGCCCACCCAAGTGCAGTATCGATCGATCGCTGTCACTTACAAGGCACTAAACGCATAACTGCAGCGTTCGCAGAGTCAGGCCTGATCCCTGCGATCGCTAACAGTTTTTTTGGTGGCATTTTGGTGAACTAGCAAGCACCGGCCCCAGGCAGCGTCAGGTTAGCGCGAGTACCACTAACACCCACGCACGCAGCATACACCTCCCTTAGTGGTATAGTATCTGAACGGATCAATATCTGATCTGATCAGATCTATACTAGCGTCCCCAGCAGTTTAGGGTTCCCAAAAACGCAGTGTTAGCGGGATCAGCCCAGATACCTGCTAGCACCTGCGTTTTGCCCCTCCGCCCGGCCCAGCCCACCCAAGTGCAGTATCTATCGATCACTGTCACTTACAAAACACTAAACGCATAACTGCAGCGTTCGCAGAGTCAGGCCTGATCCCTGCGATCGCTAACAGTTTTTTTGGAAGCTTTTTATTGAACTGGCAAGCACCAGCGGCTTAGTACACCCCGGTCGTAGTCAAACCAGCGCTGCAGTAACACTTGGTGACGTGGCGAGTCCCATAAGTGCAGTTCAAGCTGGTGAGGTGGCAAGCACAAGTAGTGTCCCGCTGCCACCAAAAAGACAAACACAGGCCTGTCGTGCCCATAGTGCCCTTCCTGCTGCATTCGCCAATCCTAATTGGGAACACACCACTTCTGCAGCGCCTGTACTTCCCCCATTCACATCCCCAACCAAATGCAGTCGGCTGCATGAGAGGCATTTTTATGTTCTCCCGAGTACCCCTACCCAACGAACCCCCCCAAAAAGATGTCGTGTCTGCAGCAAGCGCGGATATAGGCGTGACACCCGCTATTATTGTCCCTCCTGTCCTGACAATCCTGGTCTTTGCATTGGTGAATGTTTTGAACGCTACCATGCACTAGTTGAGTATTAGCGTAGGGTACAGCATTCCACAGACTAGGCACACTTTCACAGGGTCTCCCAAGATGCCATCGCATTTTGAGAGACCCGAACCTGGAACCGGTTACAGTTATAAAAGTTAGTTACAAAAAAAAGTGTAAAAAAAAATATATATATATAAAATAAAAAAAAATAGTTGTCGTTTTATTGCTCTCTCTCTCTATTCTCTCTCTCTATTGTTCTGCTCTTTTTTTTACTGTATTCTATTCTGCAATGTTTTATTGTTATTGTTATTGTTATTATGTTTTATCATGTTTGTTTTTCAGGTATGTAATTATTTATACTTTACTGTTTACTGTGCTTTATTGTTAACCATTGTTAACCATTTTTTTGTCTTCAGGTACGCCATTCACGACTTTGAGTGGTTATACCAGAATGATGCCTGCAGGTTTAGGTATCATCTTGGTATCATTCTTTTCAGCCAGCGGTCAGCTTTCATGTAAAAGCAATCCTAGCGGCTAATTAGCCTCTAGACTGCCTTTACAAGCCGTGGGAGGGAATGCCCCCCCCACCGTCTTCCGTGTTTTTCTCTGGCTCTCCTGTCTCAACAGGGAACCTGAGAATGCAGCCGGCAATTCAGCCAGCTGACCATAGAGCTGATCAGAGACAAGAGTGGCTCCAAACATCTCTATGGCCTAAGAAACCGGAAGCTACAAGCATTTTATGACTTAGATTTCGCCGGATGTAAATAGCGCCATTGGGAAATTGGGGAAGCATTTTATCACACCGATCTTGGTGTGGTCAGATGCTTTGAGGGCAGAGGAGAGATCTAGGGTCTAATAGACCCCAATTTTTTCAAAAAAGAGTACCTGTCACTACCTATTGCTATCATAGGGGATATTTACATTCCCCGAGATAACAATAAAAATGATTTAAAAAAAAAAAAAAATGAAAGGAACAGTTTAAAAATAAGATAAAAAAGCAAAAAAATAATAACAAAAAAAAAAAAAAAGCACCCCTGTCGCCCCCTGCTCTTGTGCTAAGGCGAACGCAAGCGGCGGTCTGTCGTCAAACGTAAACAGCAATTGCACCATGCATGTGAGGTATCACCGCAAAGGTCAGATCGAGCGCAGTAATTTTAGCAGTAGACCTCCCCTGCAAATCTAAAGTGGTAACCTGTAAAGGCTTTTAAAGGCTTTTAAAAATGTATTTATTTTGTTGCCACTGCACGTTTGTGCGCAATTGTAAAGCATGTCATGTTTGGTATCCATGTACTCGGCCTAAGATCATCTTTTTTATTTCATCAAACATTTGGGCAATATAGTGTGTTTTAGTGCATTAAAATTTAAAAAAGTGTGTTTTTTCCCCCAAAAATGCGTTTGAAAAATCGCTGCGCAAATACTGTGTGAAAAAAAAAAATGAAACACCCACCATTTTAATCTGTAGGGCATTTGCTTTAAAAAAATATATAATGTTTGGGGGTTCAAAGTAATTTTCTTGCAAAAAAAAATAACTTTTTCATGTAAACAATAAGTGTCAGAAAGGGCTTTGTCTTCAAGTGGTTAGAAGAGTGGGTAATGTGTGACATAAGCTTCTAAATGTTGTGCATAAAATGCCAGGACAGTTCAAAACCCCCCCAAATGACACCATTTTGGAAAGTAGACACCCCAAGCTATTTGCTGAGAGGCATGTCGAGTCCATGGAATATTTTATATTGCGACACAAGTTGCGGGAAAGAGACAAATTTTTTTTTTTTTTTTTTTTTTTGCACAAAGTTGTCACTAAATGATATATTGCTCAAACATGCCATGGGAATATGTGAAATTACACCCCAAAATACATTCTGCTGCTTCTCCTGAGTACGGGGATACCACATGTGTGAGACTTTTTGGGAGCCTAGCCGCGTACGGGACCCCGAAAACCAAGCACCGCCTTCAGGCTTTCTAAGGGCGTGAATTTTTGATTTCACTCTTCACTGCCTATCACAGTTTCGGAGGCCATGGAATGCCCAGGTGGCACAAAACCCCCCCAAATGACCCCATTTTGGAAAGTAGACACCCCAAGCTATTTGCTGAGAGGTATAGTGAGTATTTTGCAGACCTCACTTTTTGTCACAAAGTTTTGAAAATTGAAAAAAGAAAAAAAAATGTTTTTTCTTGTCTTTCTTCATTTTCAAAAACAAATGAGAGCTGCAAAATACTCACCATGCCTCTCAGCAAATAGCTTGGGGTGTCTACTTTCCAAAATGGGGTCATTTGGGGGGTGTTTTGTGCCACCTGGGCATTCCATGGCCTCCGAAACGGTGATAGGCAGTGAAGAGTAAAATCAAAAATTCACGCCCTTAAAAACGCTGAAGGCGGTGATTGGTTTTCGGGGCCCTGTTCGCGGCTAGGCTCCTAAAAAGTCCCACACATGTGGTATCCCCATACTCAGGAGAAGCAGCTAAATGTATTTTGGGGTGCAATTCCACATAGGCCCATGGCCTGTGTGAGCAATATATCATTTAGTGACAACTTTGTGCAAAAAAAAAAAAAAGTGTCACTTTCCCGCAACTTGTGTCAAAATATAAAATATTCCATGGACTCAATATGCCTCTCAGCAAATAGCTTGGGGTGTCTACTTTCCAAAATGGGGTCATTTGGGGGGGGGTTGTGCCACCTGAGCATTCCATGGCCTCCGAAACTGTGATAGGCAGTGAAGAGTGAAATCAAAAATTTACACCCTTAGAAATCCTGAAGGCGGTGATTGGTTTTCGGGGTCCCGTACGCGGCTAGGCTCCCAAAAAGTCCCACACATGTGGTATCCCCGTACTCAGAAGAAGTAGCTGAATGTATTTTGGGGTGCAATTCCACATAGGCCCATGGCCTGTGTGAGCAATATATCATTTAGTGACAACTTTTTGTAAATATTTTTTTTTTTTGTCATTATTCAATCACTTGGGACAAAAAAATAAATATTCAATGGGTTCAACATGCCTATCAGCAATTTCCTTGGGGTGTCTACTTTCCAAAATGGGGTCATTTGGGGGGGTTTTGTACTGCCCTGCCATTTTAGCACCTCAAGAAATGACATAGGCAGTCATAAACTAAAAGCTGTGTAAATTCCAGAAAATGTACCCTAGTTTGTAGACGCTATAACTTTTGCGCAAACCAATAAATATACGCTTATTGACATTTTTTTTACCAAAGACATGTGGCCGAATACATTTTGGCCTAAATGTATGACTAATATTGAGTTTATTGGATTTTTTTATAACAAACAGTAGAAAATATCTTTTTTTTTCAAAATTTTCGTTCTTTTTCCATTTATAGCGCAAAAAATAAAAATGGCAGAGGTGATCAAATACCATCAAAAGAAAGCTCTATTTGTGGGAAGAAAAGGACGCAAATTTCGTTTGGGTACAGCATTGCATGACCGCGTAATTAGCAGTTAAAGCAACGCAGTGCAAATTGGAAAAAGTCCTCTGGTCCTTAGGCAGCATAATGGTCCGGGGCTGAAGTGGTTAACAAATAGTTTTATCATTTTTTGAGGAAAAAAAAGTGGGGAGGTGTAATGTAATGAGTATGACATTTTTGCTAAGAATGTATGATGTTGACGCTTTATAAGATATGTTATGTTATTTATCTTGATATTTGCATGATGTGGGCCAAGAACTCTCATTTATATGTTGGGGGATACTTATAAAAAAAAAAAAAAGAAAAGCAAAATATATGTGTGTGTACAGATTTATTTAATATGATGTTTTATAATTCATGTTTTAAGACATAGGAGAGGTAGGCTACTGACTTAGACAGTATAGCAGTGACTGGCAGAAGAGACCCATGCTGACTGTTATCGTATAATATTCTACAGTATAGTATGTGCAGGGATGGACAAAAAGTGAAATGGTTTTGGGTTTAGCAAACTTTGTGGGAAGACTACATAATTAAAACTAATGAAATATCTGGACTGACTATATTGACCTATGACATGACCAGGGTAACAGTGACTGGTAGGTGGAGTCAAGGTTAAGAAATTATAAGAATTTTAAATTTATTGTATGGGAAATAGTATTGGCTGGAAACTAGGAAATAAAATGTAAAAGAGTAATCTATATAAAATACTTCATACTGAAAACATGTACTAATAATGTTGAGGAATATTCTAAAAGTATTATATTATGATAAAACTATATAGATACATGTATATTATTTTAGCGGATGTTGTAGAAGTAAAAGGAATGCACTAAATAAGTTATTAGATAAAACAATAGTGTAGGAGCCATTGCTTTTGTAGGTTGCCTTGAAATGCTTGCCAGAGACCTATTGTATCCTGACACTGACTGTTTTTTATTTTTTTACAACTACAATTTTGAAGTGTATTTTATATCCAGACAAATATCGGGTGATCGCAGAAGACACGATGCAACTTGCTACAAATGTTAATTGCTACAAAGGAAGGATTTCATGCAATAAAGGAGGAACTGGAAAATCTGCTATCTTATTGTTCTTTCTTGTTTTAGTGCAGCGCTGTACTTATCTCCCCATTGTTAATAAAGGAGGAACTGGAAAATCTTTGCAGAACAGGTATGCACTGAACTTGTGTCTTACAGCATCCAAAGCAGCTTGTGCTATGATACTGGACCAGCAAATGAAGATGAAGAAGAAGATCTCTCCAAAAAACATCAAGCATCAGGCCCTTCAGGTCTGGTATGGATATTAAGGGGAACCCCGTGCCAAAATTAAAAAAAAAAAGGCTTGGGGTCCCCCCAAAAATCCATACCAGACCCTTATCCGAGCACGCAACCTGGCAGGCCGCAGGAAAAGAGGGGGGATGAGAGAGCGCCCCCCCCTCCTGAACCATACCAGGCCACATGCCCTCAACATTGGGAGGGTGCTTTAGGGTAGCCCCCCAAAACACCTTGTCCCCATGTTGATGAGGACAAGGGCCTCATCCCCACAACCCTGGTCGGTGGTTGTGGGGGTCTGCGGGCGGGGGGGGCTTATCGGAATCTGGAAGCCCCCTTTAACAAGGGGACCCCCAGATCCCGGCCCCCCCCCCCCTGTGTGAAATGGTAAGGGGGTACTTACCCCTACCATTTCACTAAAAAACTGTCAAATATGTTAAAAATGACAAGAGACAGTTTTTGACATTTCCTTTATTTAAATGCTTCTTCTTTCTTCTTTCTTCTATCTTCCTTCATCTTCTTCTTCTTCTTCTGGTTCTGGTTCTTCTGGCTCTTCTGGTTCTTCCTCCGGCGTTCTCGTCCAGCATCTCCTCCGCGGCGTCTTCTATCTTCTTCTCCTCGGGCCGCTCCACACCCATGGCATGGGGGGAGGCTCCCGCTCTTCTCTTCTTCATCTTCTTCTTCATCTTCTTCTCTTCTTCTCTTCTTCATTTTCTTCTCCGGGCCGCTCCGCACCCATGCTGGCATGGAGGGAGGCTCCCGCTGTGTGACGCGTCTCCTCTTCTGACGGTTCTTAAATCTCTTGTCATTTTTAACATTTTTGACAGTTTTTTAGTGAAATGGTAGGGGTACTTTTTTACCCCCTTACCATTTCACACAGGTGAGGGACGGGATCTGGGGGTCCCCTTGTTAAAGGGGGCTTCCAGATTCCGATAAGCCCCCCGCCCGCAGACCCCCACAACCACCAGCCAGGGTTGTGGGGATGAGGCCCTTGTCCTCATCAACATGGGACAAGGTGTTTTGGGGGGCTACCCCAAAGCACCCTCCCAATGTTGAGGGCATGTGGCCTGGTATGGTTTGGGGGGGGGGTCGCTCTCTCGTGCCCCCCTCTTTCCCTGCGGCCAGGTTGCGTGCTCGGATAAGGGTCTGGTATGGATTTTTGGGGGGACCCCACGCCGTTTTTTTTAAAAAATTTGGCACGGGGTTCCCCTTAAAATCCATACCAGACCTGAAGGGCCTGGTATGGAATTTAGGGGGACCCCCACGTCATTTTTTTCTTAAATTTTGGCCGGGGTTCCCCTTAATATCCATACCAGACCTGAAGGGCCTGGTATGGAATTTAGGGGGACCCCCATGTCATTTTTTTAAAAATTTTGGTTCGGGGTTGCCCTGTGGGGAATTCCCATGCCGTTTTTATCAATGAACTTTTATGTGTATTGTCGGACCGGCAATGCAATAGCCGCGAGTAGTTTTAAATGACTTTTTTCCTTTGAAACGTCATTTTGCTGTCAGACTGTTCTAAACACGGGAAACATGCGCCCCTTTACAGGCATACTATAGACACCCCCTAGGTAAGAAATTTAAAGGGATATTACACTTTTATTGTTCGACTTTAAGCATTATTAAAATCACTGCTCCTGGAAAAACGTCCATTTTTAAAACTTTTTTTTGCATTGATCCATGTCCCCTGGGGCAGGACCAGGTCCCCAAACACTTTTTATGACAATAACTTGCATATAAGCCTTTAACCACTTAAGGACCGCCTCACGCCGATGTACGTCGGCAAGGCGGCACGGGCAGGCAAAATCACGTACATGTACGTGATTTGCCTCCCGCGGGTGGGGGGTCCGATCGGACCCCCCCCCGGTCCCCGAGGCGGTCCCGTTTTGTCCTCCGGCGATCGGAGATGAGGGGGAGACCATCCGTTCGTGGCCCCCCCCTCGCGATCGCCGCCGGCCAATCAGATCACTTCCTTTGCTACTGTATGCTAAACAGCAGCAAAGGAAATGATGTCATCTCTCCTCGGCTCGGTATTCCGTTGCAGCGCCGAGGAGAGAAGACAGGTATGTGAGTGCACCAACACTACACAACACAGTAGAACATGCCAGGCACACAAAACACCCCGATCCCCCCCCCGATCGCCCCCCGATCCCCCCCCAATCACCCCCCCCCCCGTCACAAACTGACACCAGCAGTTTTTTTTTTTTTTTTTTCTGATTACTGCATTGGTGTCAGTTTGTGACAGTTACAGTGTTGGGACAGTGAGTATTACCCCCCTTTAGGTCTAGGGTACCCCCCTAATAAAGTTTTAACCCCTTGATCACCCCCTGTCACCAGTGTCACTAAGCGATCATTTTTCTGATCGCTGTATTAGTGTCGCTGGTGACGCTAGTTAGTGAGGTAAATATTTAGGTTCGCCGTCAGCGTTTTATAGCGACAGGGACCCCCATATACTAACTAATAAATGTTTAACCCCTTGATTGCCCCCTAGTTAACCCTTTCACCACTGATCACCGTATAACCGTTACGGGTGACGCTGGTTAGTTCGTTTATTTTTTATAGTGTCAGGGCACCCGCCGTTTATTACCGAATAAAGGTTTAGCCCCCTGATCACCCGGCGGTGATATGCGTCGCCCCAGGCAGCGTCAGATTAGCGCCAGTACCGCTAACACTGACGCACGCAGCATACGCCTCCCTTAGTGGTATAGTATCTGTACGGATCAATATCTGATCCGATCAGATCTATACTAGCGTCCCCAGCAGTTTAGGGTTCCCAAAAACGCAGTGTTAGCGGGATCAGCCCAGATACCTGCTAGCACCTGCGTTTTGTCCCTCCGCCCGGCCCAGCCCAAGTGCAGTATCGATCGATCACTGTCACTTACAAAACACTAAACGCATAACTGCAGCGTTCGCAGAGTCAGGCCTGATCCCTGCGATCGCTAACAGTTTTTTTGGTAGCATTTTGGTGAGCTGGCAAGCACCAGCCCCAGGCAGCGTCAGGTTAGCGCCAGTACCGCTAACACCCACGCACGCACCGTACAGCTCCCTTAGTGGTATAGTATCTGAACGGATCAATATCTGGTCCGATCAGATCTATACTAGCGTCCCCAGCAGTTTAGGGTTCCCAAAAACACAGTGTTAGCGGGATCAGCCCAGATACCTGCTAGCACCTGCGTTGTGCCCCTCCGCCCGGCCCAGCCCAGCCCACCCAAGTGCAGTATCGATCGATCACTGTCACTTACAAGGCACTAAACGCATAACTGCAGCGTTCGCAGAGTCAGGCCTGATCCCTGCGATCGCTAACAGTTTTTTTGGTAGCATTTTGGTGAACTAGCAAGCACCGGCCCCAGGCAGCGTCAGGTTAGCGCGAGTACCACTAACACCCACGCACGCAGCATACACCTCCCTTAGTGGTATAGTATCTGAACGGATCAATATCTGATCCGATCAGATCTATACTAGCGTCCCCAGCAGTTTAGGGTTCCCAAAAACGCAGTGTTAGCGGGATCAGCCCAGATACCTGCTAGCACCTGCGTTTTGCCCCTCCGCCCGGCCCAGCCCACCCAAGTGCAGTATCTATCGATCACTGTCACTTACAAAACACTAAACGCATAACTGCAGCGTTCGCAGAGTCAGGCCTGATCCCTGCGATCGCTAACAGTTTTTTTGGAAGCTTTTTATTGAACTGGCAAGCACCAGCGGCTTAGTACACCCCGGTCGTAGTCAAACCAGCGCTGCAGTAACACTTGGTGACGTGGCGAGTCCCATAAGTGCAGTTCAAGCTGGTGAGGTGGCAAGCACAAGTAGTGTCCCGCTGCCACCAAAAAGACAAACACAGGCCTGTCGTGCCCATAGTGCCCTTCCTGCTGCATTCGCCAATCCTAATTGGGAACACACCACTTCTGCAGCGCCTGTACTTCCCCCATTCACATCCCCAACCAAATGCAGTCGGCTGCATGAGAGGCATTTTTATGTTCTCCCGAGTACCCCTACCCAACGAACCCCCCCAAAAAGATGTCGTGTCTGCAGCAAGCGCGGATATAGGCGTGACACCCGCTATTATTGTCCCTCCTGTCCTGACAATCCTGGTCTTTGCATTGGTGAATGTTTTGAACGCTACCATGCACTAGTTGAGTATTAGCGTAGGGTACAGCATTCCACAGACTAGGCACACTTTCACAGGGTCTCCCAAGATGCCATCGCATTTTGAGAGACCCGAACCTGGAACCGGTTACAGTTATAAAAGTTAGTTACAAAAAAAAGTGTAAAAAAAAATATATATATATAAAATAAAAAAAAATAGTTGTCGTTTTATTGCTCTCTCTCTCTATTCTCTCTCTCTATTGTTCTGCTCTTTTTTTTACTGTATTCTATTCTGCAATGTTTTATTGTTATTGTTATTGTTATTATGTTTTATCATGTTTGTTTTTCAGGTATGTAATTATTTATACTTTACTGTTTACTGTGCTTTATTGTTAACCATTGTTAACCATTTTTTTGTCTTCAGGTACGCCATTCACGACTTTGAGTGGTTATACCAGAATGATGCCTGCAGGTTTAGGTATCATCTTGGTATCATTCTTTTCAGCCAGCGGTCAGCTTTCATGTAAAAGCAATCCTAGCGGCTAATTAGCCTCTAGACTGCCTTTACAAGCCGTGGGAGGGAATGCCCCCCCCACCGTCTTCCGTGTTTTTCTCTGGCTCTCCTGTCTCAACAGGGAACCTGAGAATGCAGCCGGCAATTCAGCCAGCTGACCATAGAGCTGATCAGAGACAAGAGTGGCTCCAAACATCTCTATGGCCTAAGAAACCGGAAGCTACAAGCATTTTATGACTTAGATTTCGCCGGATGTAAATAGCGCCATTGGGAAATTGGGGAAGCATTTTATCACACCGATCTTGGTGTGGTCAGATTCTTTGAGGGCAGAGGAGAGATCTAGGGTCTAATAGACCCCAATTTTTTCAAAAAAGAGTACCTGTCACTACCTATTGCTATCATAGGGGATATTTACATTCCCCGAGATAACAATAAAAATGATTTAAAAAAAAAAAAAAATGAAAGGAACAGTTTAAAAATAAGATAAAAAAGCAAAAAAATAATAACAAAAAAAAAAAAAAAGCACCCCTGTCGCCCCCTGCTCTTGTGCTAAGGCGAACGCAAGCGGCGGTCTGTCGTCAAACGTAAACAGCAATTGCACCATGCATGTGAGGTATCACCGCAAAGGTCAGATCGAGGGCAGTAATTTTAGCAGTAGACCTCCCCTGCAAATCTAAAGTGGTAACCTGTAAAGGCTTTTAAAGGCTTTTAAAAATGTATTTATTTTGTTGCCACTGCACGTTTGTGCGCAATTGTAAAGCATGTCATGTTTGGTATCCATGTACTCGGCCTAAGATCATCTTTTTTATTTCATCAAACATTTGGGCAATATAGTGTGTTTTAGTGCATTAAAATTTAAAAAAGTGTGTTTTTTCCCCCAAAAATGCGTTTGAAAAATCGCTGCGCAAATACTGTGTGAAAAAAAAAAATGAAACACCCACCATTTTAATCTGTAGGGCATTTGCTTTAAAAAAATATATAATGTTTGGGGGTTCAAAGTAATTTTCTTGCAAAAAAAAAATAACTTTTTCATGTAAACAATAAGTGTCAGAAAGGGCTTTGTCTTCAAGTGGTTAGAAGAGTGGGTAATGTGTGACATAAGCTTCTAAATGTTGTGCATAAAATGCCAGGACAGTTCAAAACCCCCCCAAATGACACCATTTTGGAAAGTAGACACCCCAAGCTATTTGCTGAGAGGCATGTCGAGTCCATGGAATATTTTATATTGCGACACAAGTTGCGGGAAAGAGACAAATTTTTATTTTTTTTTTTTTTTGCACAAAGTTGTCACTAAATGATATATTGCTCAAACATGCCATGGGAATATGTGAAATTACACCCCAAAATACATTCTGCTGCTTCTCCTGAGTACGGGGATACCACATGTGTGAGACTTTTTGGGAGCCTAGCCGCGTACGGGACCCCGAAAACCAAGCACCGCCTTCAGGCTTTCTAAGGGCGTGAATTTTTGATTTCACTCTTCACTGCCTATCACAGTTTCGGAGGCCATGGAATGCCCAGGTGGCACAAAACCCCCCCAAATGACCCCATTTTGGAAAGTAGACACCCCAAGCTATTTGCTGAGAGGTATAGTGAGTATTTTGCAGACCTCACTTTTTGTCACAAAGTTTTGAAAATTGAAAAAAGAAAAAAAAATGTTTTTTCTTGTCTTTCTTCATTTTCAAAAACAAATGAGAGCTGCAAAATACTCACCATGCCTCTCAGCAAATAGCTTGGGGTGTCTACTTTCCAAAATGGGGTCATTTGGGGGGTGTTTTGTGCCACCTGGGCATTCCATGGCCTCCGAAACAGTGATAGGCAGTGAAGAGTAAAATCAAAAATTCACGCCCTTAAAAACGCTGAAGGCGGTGATTGGTTTTCGGGGCCCTGTTCGCGGCTAGGCTCCTAAAAAGTCCCACACATGTGGTATCCCCATACTCAGGAGAAGCAGCTAAATGTATTTTGGGGTGCAATTCCACATAGGCCCATGGCCTGTGTGAGCAATATATCATTTAGTGACAACTTTGTGCAAAAAAAAAAAAAAAAAAAAAAGTGTCACTTTCCCGCAACTTGTGTCAAAATATAAAATATTCCATGGACTCAATATGCCTCTCAGCAAATAGCTTGGGGTGTCTACTTTCCAAAATGGGGTCATTTGGGGGGGGGTTGTGCCACCTGAGCATTCCATGGCCTCCGAAACTGTGATAGGCAGTGAAGAGTGAAATCAAAAATTTACACCCTTAGAAATCCTGAAGGCGGTGATTGGTTTTCGGGGTCCCGTACGCGGCTAGGCTCCCAAAAAGTCCCACACATGTGGTATCCCCGTACTCAGAAGAAGTAGCTGAATGTATTTTGGGGTGCAATTCCACATAGGCCCATGGCCTGTGTGAGCAATATATCATTTAGTGACAACTTTTTGTAAATATTTTTTTTTTTTGTCATTATTCAATCACTTGGGACAAAAAAATAAATATTCAATGGGTTCAACATGCCTATCAGCAATTTCCTTGGGGTGTCTACTTTCCAAAATGGGGTCATTTGGGGGGGTTTTGTACTGCCCTGCCATTTTAGCACCTCAAGAAATGACATAGGCAGTCATAAACTAAAAGCTGTGTAAATTCCAGAAAATGTACCCTAGTTTGTAGACGCTATAACTTTTGCGCAAACCAATAAATATACGCTTATTGACATTTTTTTTACCAAAGACATGTGGCCGAATACATTTTGGCCTAAATGTATGACTAAAATTGAGTTTATTGGATTTTTTTTATAACAAAAAGTAGAAAATATCATTTTTTTTTCAAAATTTTTGGTCTTTTTCCATTTATAGCGCAAAAAATAAAAACTGCAGAGGTGATCAAATACCATCAAAAGAAAGCTCTATTTGTGGGAAGAAAAGGACGCAAATTTCGTTTGGGTACAGCATTGCATAACCGCGCAATTAGCAGTTAAAGCGATGCAGTGCCAAATTGGAAAAAGACCTCTGGTCCTTAGGCAGCATAATGGTCCGGGGCTCAAGTGGTTAATATTATCACATTTGATCATTCATGTTTGTGTCCCATAGAATTTAATGGTGTTCGCGTGTTCAAACAAACTTTTTTCCTGTTCGCATGTTCTGGTGCGAACCGAACAGGGGGGTGTTCGGCTCATCCCTATTGCTGAGTAACTGTTGTCTATTGCAAGAAGTTTGTGGCAAGGATGATCACGATGCCACTGAGACTGACAACTATGTCTTCCGTGCCACATATGGAGAAGACTTTGCAGCTACAGAAGAAGAGGCAGTGTGTTTTTGATTGGACTGATTTATTTTTATATATTTGGACAATTTATGTGATAAGTGTCGGGTGCATGGGGTGATCTGTATTGTAATTGCTGTGAGGCTTATGCCTCAACAGGGGGGAGAATTGTGGTAGATGTAGTAGAATTTAATATTAACCAATATATATTTTATGTTATTCATATTAATTTGCAAATGTTTTATTAAAAATATCATTATTATTCATATTATTATTATTATTATTCACTAAGTAAAGCAATAGTTATTAATCTGTATTAATGTATACTATGTTATTCTATAGATATAGAAAGTCTTCATTTTTAAATGTTGAACTTTAGATGACCCCTCTGCTTCTTTCTGATATTTTTTTATAAGATAGTTTACTGTGTGAAAGTTCATTAGGATACTTTATAGATTTTTAAATTCACTAATTAGAAGAAGAGAGAACTTTTGAAAGCAGTTAAATTACAGCCTGACAAGATAAGAACATCTTATACAGGTGGTTTAGAAATAATTATGTGGAATATGGGAAAGTTATGTACAGTACATTAATTAAGTTTGACAGGGTCAAACAAAGGTCTACTTGTGCCCTGATTAAAACTGTTAAAATACATACATATAAGATTATATAGTGAGACATATAACACATAAAGTGGGGTTATTGAAAGTTCATTCTCCCAAAGTCGTAAATCTGTTACCCTTAAAGTTGGTTAAATCTTGTCAGGATGAATAGGGTTTGATTTAACACAGCTGGGTGCCATACTGTCTCTCCACATGTGTTTTTAATTGGGCAAAACCAGTTATAAATCACTTTAATGAACATAAAGGAATTCTGGGAAAGAATAAGTTTGTCTGGTTGTAGAACAGGTGTCAGATTTATGGTTAGTAACACTGACATAGATCTTAGCAACCAATCATATCTAGGAGAGATGGCTAAGATAAGGCTTGTAAAAGGTATTTAAATACAAGTTTTACAATTGTTAGACAGACAAGTCAGATAGGAGCTCATAAGGCTGAACTCTATGTATGCTGCCCTATTGCACGGGTCATAGAGGTCAGAATCAATGGGCAAATATCTGTCCTTTTGTTGTAATGTGTCTCCTCGTATGAGTCAAATAAAGAAAACCCGTATTACTGAAGTCCTGCTTGGTTCGATACGTTATTCTACTTCATTTGCCATCAGGTGCAGACCAGCCTGCGCTTAAGAGCAACTGGAAGCCCGGCATTTCAGCCCATCGGGAGTTGCAGCGTGGCGGTGCCATCTTCACCAGACGGAGACACCAGGAAGGGATTCCGGACAGAGCCTCACAGCCATTGGGGTCCATTGTGGTGAGCGGGCACCTGCCAATTGCAGTAGAGAGTAAAATATTGCTGAGTGAGTTCTCTCTACAGACTGCTGGTGACACTTGTAGTTCCACGTAGGTGAATCTACTTCTTCTCAGGCATCATACAGCTGGACTTTTGGTCCTTGTCTTTTCCCCTGCTCTGTAAGGTCAGTACTGTATTGCACTCACATGGAAGGAGGAATCTACAAGTGGTGATATTTCTTCAAGCAGTTATCAGCATATCGTTTGTTCTACAGTCATTTCTTTTCCTTTGCCTTTGTGGATTACAAATACTGCAGTTTAAACATCAGGATAGCTGAAGCTATCCAGAGTTAAAAGAACTTTCATCATCTTCCTCTTTTACCAAGCATTGCTCCTCTACTTATAAGTTGAACTCTGAAATATAGCCTGGGGGGAGCCATTGAGTATTTGCTAGATTTTACACTGGGGGTCATTTACTAAGATGAATGCACTGCACTGGTTCAGACCTTAATTGGTGCGCTGGATAGATCCTTAATTCAGCGTGTGAACTGGCGCACACACAGGAGTACCTACACGTGAGAATGTTTCCAGCGCGATGGGATCGCGCTGGTTCTCGGCGAGGTACATCTTGCGCTCGCTTCAATAGGAAAAACACATCTTCCTATTAAAGCAGCGCGAGAAAAACCAGCATGGGTTCCCCCTCCGGGTGCATGCCAGGCCCTTCGGTCTGGATGGATTGTAAGGGGACCCCCTACTCCAAAAAAAAACAGCGTGGGAGTCCCCCAAAATCCATACCAGACCCTTATCCGAGCACGCAGCCTGGCCGGTCAGGAAAGGGTATGGGGACGAGCGAGCGCCCCCCCCCTCCTGAACCTTACCAGGCCGCATTCTCTCAACATGCGGGATGGGTACTTTGGGGAAGGGGGGTGCGCTGCGGCCCCCCCGCCTTCCCAAAGCACCTTGTCCCCATGTTGATGACAAGGGCCTCTCCCCGACAACCCTGGCCGTTGGTTGTCGGGGTCTGGTACCCCTACCCATTCACCTGGGGGGAGAAATGTCAATAAAAAAACACATAGTTACATAGTAGGTGAGGTTGAAAAAAGACACAAGTCCATCAAGTCCAACCTATGTGTGTGATTATGTGTCAGTATTACATTATATATCCCTGTATGTTGCGGTCATTCAGGTGCTTATCTAATAGTTTCTTGAAGCTATCAATGCTCCCCGCTGAGACCACTGCCTGTGGAAGGGAATTCCACATCCTTGCCGCTCTTACAATAAAGAACCCTCTACGTAGTTTAAAGTTAAACCTCTTTTCTTCTAATTTTAATGAGTGGCCACGAGTCTTGTTAAACTCTCTTCTGTGAAAAAGTTTTATCCCTATTGTGGGGTCACCAGTACAGTATTTGTATATTGAAATCATATCCCCTCTCAAGCGTCTCTTCTCCAGAGAGAATAAGTTCAGTGCTCGCAACCTTTCCTTATAACTAAGATCCTCCAGACCCTTTATTAGCTTTGTTGCCCTTCTTTGTACTCGCTCCATTTCCAGGACATCCTTCCTGAGGACTGGTGCCCAGAACTGGACAGCATACTCCAGGTGCGGCCGGACCAGAGCCTTGTAGAGTGGGAGAATTATCGTTTTATCTCTGGAGTTGATCCCCTTTTTAATGCATGCCAATATTCTGTTTGCTTTGTTAGCAGCAGCTTGGCATTGCATGCCATTGCTGAGCCTATCATCTACTAGGACCCCCAGGTCCTTTTCCATCCTAGATTCCCCCAGAGGTTCTCCCCCCAGTGTATAGATTGCATTCATATTTTTTCCACCCAAATGCATTATTTTACTTTTTTCTACATTGAACCTCATTTGCCATGTAGTTGCCCACCCCATTAATTTGTTCAGGTCTTTTTGCAAGGTTTCCACATCCTGTGGAGGAGTTATTGCCCTGCTTAGCTTAGTATCGTCTGCAAATACAGAGATTGAACTGTTTATCCCATCCTCCAGATCGTTTATGAACAAATTAAATAGGATTGGTCCCAGCACAGAACCCTGGGGAACCCCACTACCCACCCCTGACCATTCTGAGTACTCCCCATTTATCACCACCCTCTGAACTCGCCCTTGTAGCCAGTTTTCAATCCATGTACTCACCCTATGGTCCATGCCAACAGACCTTATTTTGTACAGTAAATGTTTATAGGGAATTGTGTCAAATGCTTTTGCAAAATCCAGATACACCACGTCTACGGGCCTTCCTTTATCTAGATGGCAACTCACCTCCTCATAGAAGGTTAATAGATTGGTTTGGCAAGAACGATTCTTCATGAATCTATGCTGATTACTGCTAATGATACCGTTCTTATTACTAAAATCTTGTATATAGTCCCTTATCCACTCCAAGAGTTTACATACTATTGATGTTAGGCTAACTGGTCTGTAATTCCCAGGGATGCCCTTTTTAAATATTGGTGCTACATTGGCTTTTCTCCAATCAGCTGGTACCATTCCAGTCAGTAGACTATCTGTAAAAATTAGGAACAACAGTCTGGCAATCAATTGACTGAGTTCCCTAAGTACCCTCAGGTGCAAGCCATCTGGTCCCGGTGATTTATTAATGTTAAGTTTCTCAAGTCTAATTTTAATTCTGTCCTGTGTTAATCATGGAGGTGCTTCATGTGTTGTGTCATGAGGATAAACACTGCAGTTTTGGTTACTGAAGCCCCCCGATTCACTCGTGAAGACTGAGGAGAAGAATACATTCAATACCTTCGCCATCTCCCCATCCTTTGTAACCAAATGTCCTTCCTCATTCTTTATGGGGCCAATATGGTCTGTCCTCCCTTTTTTACTGTTTACATACTTAAAGAATTTCTTGGGATTTTTTTTGCTCTGCTCCGCTATGTGTCTTTCATGTTCTATCTTAGCTGTCCTAATTGCACCCTTACATTTCTTGTTGCATTCTTTATAAAGTCTGAATGCTGAGGATGATCCCTCAACATTGTATTTTTTGAAGGCCTTCTCCTTTGCTTTTATATGCATTTTTACATTGGAGTTAAACCATCCAGGACTTTTGTTTGCTCTTTTAAATTTATTACCCAATGGGATACATTGGCTAATGCCTTTATTTAATATGCTCTTAAAGCAAACCCATCTCTCCTCCGTATTCTTTGTTCCTAATATTTTATCCCAATTTATGCCTTTTAGCAAGGTTTGTAGTTTAGGGAAGTTGGCTCTTTTGAAATTCAGTGTCTTTGTATTCACTTTATGTTTCCTATTTGTGTGATTTATACTGAAACTAATTGACCTACACAATTAATACACTACACAGGTTTTTAAAGTAATTTATTAGGCAGCTCCGGGGGTCTTCTTCCACGCTCTCCGCATCTTCTCCTGGTGTCCGGTTCTTCTCTGCGCTGTCCGGCCTCTTCTCCCGGTGTCCGGTATCTTCTGCCGGCCTCCCCCGCTATCTTCTTCCAGCTCTTTTGCTAGCGGGGGGCCCGGTCTTCTGCCGCTGTCCGGATCTTCTGCCGCTGTCCGGTTCTTCCCCAGTATCTTCTGCCAGATCCCCCGCTATCTTCTTCCAGCTCTTTTGCTAGTGGGGGCCCGATCTTCTTCTTCTTCTATGTCGTCGTCTTCTCCCCTCTTCTCTCCTTCCGATGTTGACACGACGCTCTCTCCTGCTGTAATGCCATCTGCGAGGTGTGTGGCGACTTATAGAGGCATGGGGCGCGGTCACCATGTGAAGTCACTGGGTGGCCCCGCCTCTTCTGACGGCATAGCGCCTGAAAAACGCCCTAAAGAAGTGGCTCCATTCACTCCAATGTGAATCGGGCTTTCACACTGGAGTGGTGCACTAGCAGGACAGTAAAGCCTCTTTTACACCTGGGCGGTGGGGGCATCTGCAGTAAAGTGGCGCTATTTTTAGCGCCGCTTTACTGTCGTTTTAGCGGCATTATTCAGCTGCTAGCGGGGCAGTTTTAACCCCCCTGCTAGTGGCTGAAAAGGGGTTAAATACACCCGCAAAATGCTGCTGGAGTGGCATTTTGTCGGCAGTATCACAGCGCTGCCCCATTCATTTCAATGGGGAGGACCGGTGAGTTCACCGCTCCAAAGAAGCTGCTGGCAGGACTTTTTATGATGCCCTGCCAGCGCACCGCTCCAGTGTGAAAGCCCTCACTGGAGTGAATGGAGCCGCTTCTTTAGGGCATTTTTCAGATGCTATTTTTAGTGCTGTAGCGCCTAAAACACCCCAGTGTGAAAGGGGCCTAAAAAAGGCTTGCTAGCAGCACCTTTGGAGCAGTGTATAAACCGCTCCTGCCCATTGAAATCAATGGGACAGCTCGGCTATACCACCGGCAAAACGCCGCTGCGATGGCATTTTCCCAGCGGATTTATATAAACCCCTTTTCAGCTGCTAGCAGGGGTTAAAACCGCTAGCGGCCGAATACCGCCGGTACAGCGGCGCTTAAAGTAGCGCCGTTTTACCGCTGATGCCAGCACCGGCCCAGTGTGTAAGGGGTCTGAGGCCCCTTTCACACGGACGGACCTTTCAGGTCCGCCTCGGACCTGCGGACCTGAACGGACACTCCATAGGCCTCTATGGAGGGTCAGATGTCAGTGGTGACATGTCCGCTGACATCCGACCCACTCCAATCCGAAAAAGTGTAACGGAGGAAACACCTATTTTTCCAGCCGTCTGCGGATCGGATCGGGTGACAACGGACTCTACGGTCATCCGATCCCCAATAGAGGACAGTGTGCAGAGACAGACCTGTCATCTGCCTGCTCAGTGGGGATCCACGGAGCGATCCCCCGCTGAGCAGGGCAGGCTCTGTACATGGACACGTCCCTGTGAAAGAACCTTAAGGCCTTTAAAGGTCACCATACACTGGCCAATCAGTTAGATCTTCCATAAATTAGATTCAGTGCAAGAGCCTGTTTGGTTTTCTACAATTACAAGTAATTCTTACAGTGCATCTTCCTATTACCGCTTTAGCCTAATGCTCTCTTTCCACTATTTCAACCTCAAAGTTGCGTGATTTACAATGTGCTTTTTCGGCTTGTTTTCCACTATTGCAACTTGTCATGCCAGTAGGGACTGAAAAATTGCATCACAAGTTCTACCCCATGATTTAAAATGAGTACTGTTCATATGTCTGCGACTTCAAGTCGCACCAACTTCAAATAGATGCGACTTGAGGTCCATAGACCTCAAAAATACACAGGCATTGCTTCAAGTTTCGGCAAAAAGTTGCGGGAAACTCACAGCAAAAAACACGCAACTTTGGGCTTGCAATAGTGGAAACTAAGCCTTAATGCCATGTCATGCGACTAGTTCAAAACATCGGAGAAAAAGTCGCACTGAAGTTGGAACAAAGTAGTGCAAGAACTTTTTTTCGAGTTGCACCAATTAGAATGGGGGAACATTGAAATACATGTGTTTTGACTTGTCCTGCGACTTCACATGTGTCAAGTCGCACAACAACACGCAGTAGTGGAAAGACAGCCTAAGGCCACTTGGGACTGAAAAGTTGCATCACAAGTTCTACCCTTTGATTTACAATGGGTACCATTCATATGTGTGCGACTTGCTTACGCCCATGCCGTATACACATCAGGCACACATCTTTATTACAGAAATCCATATTTGGCTTGGAAATTAACCACTTGCTTACTGGGCACTTAAACCCCCCTGCTGTGCAGACCAATTTTCAGCGCTGATGCACTTTGAATGACAATTGCGCGGTCATACTTAGCCAAATGTTTTTTTTTTAAAGTTCCCACAAATAGAACATTCTTTTGGTGGTATTTGATCACCTCTGTGGTTTTTTTCTTTTGTTCAAATCAAAAATTCATGTGTTAGAAACTCGATAAGGACACCCAAATGTACTCTCTTGCCGGCCCCACACACACTCAATCTTGGCTCGTTTCAGGGCAAAGTAAAGAATGCTATCTGCAAGCTTTATATAACATAGGTTTGTGTGCTAATGAGGCAATTGCAACATTAGCACAGGACAGTCCATGAAACACACAAAATTCAAGTTCACCCAATGTAGAGAGAACTTAAAAATGAGTACACCTGTTAAGGATGTCCTTAAATTACTAACCCAAAAAACACACTCTGAGCATGCCCAGAAACATCCAAGTAATGTTCACACACAAAAAGCACCACCAAAAAAAACAAAGTCCTTGAGCATGCCCAGAGCAACCCAAATGCAGCTAACACAAAATAAGCCACCCCCCTGTCCAAAATTAAGCACATCATCCAGCATGCACCAAAATTACAGATGAGACAAAACACCCCCCAGTTTAGGGGGGTAGCTAAAGAGCTTAACATGTGCAATAGTTATACAACAAATACTATTGCAGTCTAAGGGAACTGACTTGGCAATTTTACTAGTCCCCACTTGGCTGGCTTATCTTCTAGTTATTAGCCTTAAAATGGGTATGGGGTCCAGGCTCCACTCTAAGGGACATATATCAATGTCACCAATTGGACAACACCAAAAACGAAACAAGGAGAAATGCCTTTAAATATGCCAAATTGCTTAAGGGCCAGTTCACACCAATGCAGTCCAGTGCATATTTTATGCATCAAAAATGCATGGAAATTCGGTTATATGGTTTTCAATTGCATATTTCACACCAGTGCTTGCAGTTCCAGTGCGTTCCAATTCCAGAAAAAAAAGTAGAACATGCTGCATTTTTTCTGCACTGGACTGTACTGGAAAGCTGTAAAACGCATCAAAAATGCACTGGAACGCACTTGTCCTCATTTAAGGTTAAGAAAAAAAAGGGGGGGGAAAGCATTGGACTGCATCAAAAACGCACCGGAACGCATCAAAAACATGCATGCAGAAAAGCACCTGGAACGCGTCCGGACTGCGTTTCTATGGTGTGAACTAGCCCTAAGGGCCAGATTGCACTATAGAAAAGCAGTCTGGATGCGTTCCAGGTGCTTTTCTACATGCACGTTTTTGATGCATTCCAGTGCATTTTTGGTGCGTTTTTGATGTATTTTACAGCATTCCAGTACAGTCCAGTGCATAAAAAATGCAGCATGTTCTACATTTTTTTTTGCAACTGGAAATGCACTGGAACTGCAAGCACTGGTGTGAACTATTCCACTGAAAACCATATAACCTACTTTCCGTGTGTTTTTGATGCAGAAAAAAACGCACTGGACTGCATATGGTGTGAACTGGCCCTTAAGGAATAAAAGTTATTTAAAAATACTCCCGGCTATAATGAAATGTCGGTCCGGCAATACACATAAAAGTTCATTGATAAAAACAGCATTAAGAAAAAAAACAAAATTAAGAACAAAAAAATGTGTGGGGTTCCCCCAAAACTCCATACCAGGACCTGAAGGGCCTGGTATGGATAATATTAAGGGGAACCCCGCGCCAAAATAAAACAAAAAATGGCGTGGGGTCCCCCCTCAAAATCAATACCAGGCCCTTCAGGTCTGGTATGGCTTTTAAGGGGAACCCCGCGCCAAAATTTAAAAAAAAATGGCGTGGGGGTCCCCCTCAAAATCAATACCAAGCCCTTCAAGTCTGGTATAGATATTAAGGGGAACCCCACGCCAAAAAAAAAAATGGCGTGGGGTCCCCCTAAAAATCCATACCAGGCCCTTCAGGTCTGGCATGGATTTTAAGGGGAACCCTGCGCCAAAATTTAAAAAAAAATGGCGTGGGGTCCCCCTAAAAATCCATACCAGACCCTTATCCGAGCACGCAACCTGGCAGGCCGCAGGAAAAGAGGGGGGGACGAGCAAGCACCCCCCTCCTGAACCGTACCAGGCCACATGCCCTCAACATTGGGAGGGTGCTTTGGGGTCCCCTGCAAAGCACCTTGTCCCCATGTTAATGAGGACAAGGGCCTCATCCCCACAACCCTTGCCCGGTGGTTGTGGGGGTCTGCGGGCGGGGGCTTATCGGAATCTGGAAGCCCCCTTTAACAAGGGGACCCCCAGATCCCGGCCCTCCCCCTGTGTGAAATGGTAAGGGGGTACAAAAGTACCCCTACCATTTCACAAAAAAAGTGTCAAAAATGGTAAAAATGACAAGAGAAAGTTTTTGATAATTCCTTTATTTAAATGCTTCTTCTTTTCATCTTCTTTCTTCTATCTTCTATCTTCCTTCAGTTTCTTCCTCCATCTTCTTCTTCTGGTTCTTCTGGGTCTTCTGGTTCTTCCTCCGGACTTCTTCTTCCCGGTGACCCCACCCCCCCCTGACGCACGGGGACTTCCCAGAGGCTTTCCCCGTGATGTCAGAGGGGGCGGACAGGGAAGTCCCCGTGTGTCAGAGGGGGGTGGGGTCACCGGGTGGCCCCGTCCTCCGTTATTTAAGAAGTGTCAGAAGACAAGAAGTGTCACACAGCGGGAGCCTCCCATGGATGCGGAGCATCCCGAGAAGAAGAAGGGAAGAAGATGCCATGGAGGAAGATGCCGGACAAGAAGTCCGGAGGAAGAACCAGAAGCAAAAGTTATAGCGTTTACTAAATAGGGGATAGTTTTATGGCATTTTTATTAATAATTTTTTTTTTACTAGTAATGGCGGCGATCAGCGATTTTTATCGTGACTGCGACGTTATGGCGGACATGTCGGACATTTTTCACACATTTTTGGGACCATTGTCATTTATACAGCGATCAGTGCGATTAAAAATGCACTGATTACTGTGTAAATGACACTGGCAGTGAAGGGGTTAACCACTAGGGGGCAGGTTAAGTATGTCCTAGGGGAGTGATTACTAACTGTAGGGGGATGGGCTAGCAGTGTCATTACTCTGATCACTGCTCCCGATGACAGGGAGCTGTGATCAGTGACACTAGGCAGAACAAGGAGATGCTATTTACATCAGCATCTCCCTGTTCGTCCGCTCCGTGAGGCGATCGTGGGTATCCCCACGGCGATCGAGTCCGCGGGACCCACGACCCGACCCACTTAGCTCCCGGCTGGCACGCACGCAATGGCACGGCGGGGAATTCAAATGGATGTACCTGTAAGTCCATTTGCCCAGCCGTGCCATTCTGCCAACGTACATCGGCGTTCGCTGGTCGGGAACTGGTTAAGCCATATGATTTATCCTTGTACTTATGTGAGTAGATGCACAATATTTATTACTCAAAATCTGCAGGTTGCACTATGGAATGCTTGCCTCCTTACATGCCTTAATGTACATGGGGGAGTGGGGATGCAAACAGTGAATCCCTGCTGTACCCTGGCGTTCCTGAGTACCACTGAACAACCTGTTGCTGTGATATGCCATATGCCAGGCTGTGGATGGATGATTACTGACAACATGCTACTATAAGACCACCTATATTTTGGGTCTCAGCGCTTGGTAAGAGGCTGCAATTGGTGTTTGTGTGGAATTCACAAGGCTGCTTATTGTCATTTATGGGTGAAAACATATGGCAAGATTTGCAATGATGGTGGAGCCCTCCTACACAGAACTACTTATTTTATCTGGACATTTACACATAATGGTGGTGGACTTGCATCAGGATTTATGTTTATTGATTTATGATTTTTTTTTTTTCATTTTCAGGTGTATCTATGATGTTGGGACACATTTCACATTTTTTGGAATAATATTATGGTCTCTTGTATTGGAATACATATAACCAACACACATTGAGTTTAGTAACACAGAGCAACATTTGTAATCCTTTTAATATTGCTTCAGCACTGGTATTGTGCGGTTTGTGACGACAGCTGTTGGATTTTTGATTTAGATGTTTTTGGATGCTGAGCACCAAGTTCAGTTTTTCTACCATTTAGGTAATGTATCTCAAAAGTCTAAAAGTCAAAAGGCATGCTCAATGCACATGGCATTACATACATAAGTATATATACTGTATATATATATTAAAATGCAGAACTGGCATTATTTAAAAAAAGAGAAAAGAGAAATATTGAATAGGAAGCAAAAGAACACAGCTAAATAGACTTACAAAGGAAATGTAAACGTTCTTAGAATATCTATGTTGGTATTTCTATGCACAGTAAAAGTTCTATCGTTAAAAGTATTGATGTAGACAGTTAAATATATATATAAATGTTACCCTGTTTATTAATCAGGCTTTTGCAAAAACAGGTTCCTGCATTTCGAACAACATTTCAGGCTTGTGAACAATGGCATTTACCATAGCACTTCAAAAAAACAACCAAGGGAAGGCAGTCTGTGGGTTTCCTAGTCTGGGTATGCTCAGTAGTCACTCTTGAGATGTTTGAACTAGGAGAAGCCAATGCCTGTTTGGATTTTTTGAAATATATCACTTTATACAGACACATTTTAGAATTATTTTAAAGCCATTATTCATTAAAATGTTGAACATATGTATATGAAGTATAAATTGCTTCAGATCATGCTTTAAACAAGATTTTCCTCTGGTGTGCATCTGGTTCTTTGAGGGGAACTTATTTAGACAGTCGCTAAGTTTTGTGACTCTTTGCGATAGTAAATTAGTTAATAATTTAGTAAATTTGGATTTGTGGCTATTTGTTGACTGAATGCTTTAGTAAATCTTTTCTCCGACTAAAAGTAGTCAGCAATGCACGGGAGTGAGCCTATTTGCTAACAAGGTGCTTTAGTAAATCAACCCTGTAGTGACAGATACCACCACCTTTTTGGTGGCATAGCCAGAAATAGTAATAGTTCAATTATGTAAAGAATGAATCCAAGTGATCGAGCTGGAGAGGGGGCTTCGCTTGCACCTCTTGTCAACCCCACTGGTAGTGATGACTGGAAGTGTGAGGATACACGTGAGGCTGCACCAACTGTTTGCAAGATGCAGATGACCATGGAACAGCAGGCAGTAATCAGGAACCTGTCAGAGGGGTTTAGAATAGACTCAGTACTGGGCACCCTGGGGGGCGCCGGTGCGCATGATGTTTGGCGCCAACCGCCCTATTTAACTATTGATGCACTTTGCTCAGTGCTGTCCGACCTGCAGCTCCCAGTACCTGTGCTTCCTGTTTACCTGTCTGAACGTTTGATCTCCCTGATACCTGGCTTGTCTATTGGATTCCTCTCTGTTATCTGCCTGCACCTGATCCCGGCCTGCCTTTGACTTTGCACCTGCCTGCTCCTTGTACTACGCTGCCCGCCTGTTGCCAACCCTGCTTGTGACCTGGACTTTGAACCTGCCTGCTCCTTTGTACTACGCTGCCTGCCTGTTGCCAACCTTGCTTGTGACCTGGACTCTGAACCTGCTTGCTCCCTTGTACTGTGCTGACCGCCTGCTGCCAACGCTGTCTGTGACTGGTCCTGCCTACCCCGCTCCTGCTCTGCATCTGCTGCCTGTGCTTCAGCTTGCCAAGGACCATCAGTCCACTTGCACCAGGATCCTGGGCCTTACCTCTGCAAGTCACCCGCCAGGCTCTCATACCATTCTGTGCTCCCTTTCCTTCTGTTCATACTACCAGGGGCCGGGAACCATAGTTACATAGTAGGTGAGGTTGAAAAAAGACACAAGTCCATCAAGTCCAACCTATGTGTGTGATCATGTGTCAGTATTACATTACATATCCAGATACGTAAGGGAGACCTACCCCTGCTGTATCGTGTTCATCAGTCAGGTACGTGAAAGTCTGAAAGTATTGGACAGCCATGTCCGAGCCCGAGCAGGGAACTTCTCCCATGGAGGAACTGTGTAGGCACCTGGTGGGTCTCACACAAGCTGTTAAGAGCCTTCAGGAAGGCTATACTAGACTGGAAGAGCGAGTCCAGGTGTTGTCTTCACCTCCTAACCCTCAAGTTGCTTCTGCTGCCGGACTCTCATCTGCACCCTCAGTGGTAATACTACCCCCTGAGCCTAGGGTCCCTACGCCTGAAAGTTTTGCTGGAGATCGTAGTAAATACCGGTCCTTCCGCAATGCCTGCAAACTTTACTTTGCTTTACAACCACGCACCTTTTCTTTGGAAGCGACCAAGGTGGGCTTTGTAATTTCTCTCCTATCCGGTGAACCGCAGATTGGGCCCACCGTCTTCTGGAGCAAAAGTCAGCATTTCTAGATAGCCTGGATGCCTTCTTCACCGCCATGTCTCAGCTATATGAGGACCCCCAGTTAAAAGCCACCACTGAATCCGCCTTGTACGCTCTACAACAAGGGCGTAGACCTGCAGAAGATTATGTCCTGGAATTCAGACGTTGGAGTTTGGATACGGACTGGAATGATGCTGCCCTGCATTACCAATTTCGTATGGGCTTATCTGATTCACTTAAAGATGAGTTGGCACGGGTTGGAATGCCCCAATCTCTGGATGACCTCATCAACTTGTCCGTTCAAATAGATTGGCACCTAAGGGAGCGCCGCTCCGAGAGATCCACCAACCAATTCCGTCCTACCTGGGTCCTTCCCAAGGTACCTAGTGCTACCAGCTCTGTTGGCCAATGTCCTCGTGCACCACATACCTCGGTCCTCGATGCCCCCGAACTGATGCAGCTCGGTCTTCTCTGCCCGTCTCTCACTCCAGAAGAGCGGTAACGCCGACGTGCCAACAATCTGTGTATGTATTGCGGGGAATCGGGTCACTACGTGAGATCTTGCCTTAACAAGACACGTAAGTCCCTTTTAACCTCTCCTAAGTATGCACCTGCCTTGCCTAATCCTGCTAACCACCTTGCTCTCTCCATTGTTCTACAGCTTCCAGGACAGGATCTGCCAGTCTCAGTCATAATTCACTCCGGAGCATGCAGCTGCTTCATTGACCTAACTTTTGCTGCTAATCATCGCATCCCTCTCCAATCGAAGTTGCAGGGACTTGCTGTACACCTCGCTGATGGCTCTACCCTTAGTTCTGGTCCTGTCACCCAGGAGACTATCCCTCTGCTGGCCATCATGGGCACTCATCATCGGGAACTTCTTCGATTGGACGCTATCTCTTCACCACTTTTTCCTATTATCCTGGGAATGCCGTGGTTACAGGCCCATAATCCCAGCATTGACTGGGTCACTGGGGAAATCAAGTTCCTCTCCAGTTATTGTCAACAGCACTGCCTGCACAGTACCCCCGCAAAACCCACTCAACTCCTCTGCCATGACATTGACACTGAATCGCAGCAGGCGATTCCCGCTCCATATCGGGACCTTTCTGATGTATTTAGCAAAAAGGAGGCAGAGACCCTTCCTCCTCATAGACCTTATGATTACCCAATTGAACTGTTGCCTGGATCTGAAGTCCCTTTTGGAAGAATTTTTCCACTAACAGAGCAGGAGCTGGATACCCTCAAGGTCTATATTGATGAGAACCTAAAGAGTGGTTTTATCCGTCCATCCACTTCACCGGCCGGAGCCGGCATCTTCTACATCGAGAAAAAAGATCACTCCCTACGGCCTTGTATTGATTACCGGGAACTAAATAAGATAACCATCAAGAACCGTTACCTTCTACCTCTCATGCCTGAACTTTTCCAAAGACTGGGTTCTGCAACGATCTTCACTAAACTAGATCTCCGTGGTTCCTACAATTTAATCTGCATTAGAGAGGGAGATGAATGGAAAACAGCTTTTTGTACCCGGTTAGGGCACTTTGAGTACCTTGTCATGCCCTTTGGCCTGTGCAATGCACCAGCGACATTTCAACACTTTGTGAATGATATCTTCAGTGACCTTCTGGACTTGTATGTGATAGTGTATTTAGATGATATCTTAATCTTTTCCTCTTCAGTCACTGAGCATCGCAGGCATGTCCGAAATGTATTAACCCAGCTCAGGCAGCATGGTCTTTACGCCAAGTTGGAAAAATGCGAGTTTGAACTCCAGTGCATCCAGTTCCTCGGCCTAATTATTTCTGTTAATGGCATTAAGATGGATCCCCAAAAAGTGGCAGCTATCCTGGACTGGCCCGCTCCCTCCAATAAGAAAGGTGTCCAACGCTTCATTGGCTTCGCCAACTTTTACCGGAAGTTCATAAGGGGCTTTTCTGCAATAATTGCCCCATCACTGAACTAACCAAGCAAGGGAACCGATTCTGTTGGTCCCCTAAGGCACAAAACGCCTTTGAAAAACTTAAAGAGCTATTTACTTCTGCTTCAATCCTGAAACATCCAGATCCTGCCCTACCATTTGTCCTTGAAGTGGATGCATCAGAGTTTGCAGTAGGGGCAGTACTTTCTCAGAGGCAAGGCGCCAAAGCCCTCCTCTATCCAGTAGCCTTTTTCTTACGTAAGCTCTCCACTGCAGAGAAAAATTACGACGTGGGAGATCGGGAGCTTCTGGACATCAAGGCCGCCCTAGAAGAGTGGCGTTACCTACTGGAGGGTGCTGCACATCCCATCCTGGTCTATACCGACCACAAAAACCTGAAGTATTTGAGAACCGCCAAAAGATTGAGACTACGGCAGGCAAGGTGGGCCCTGTTTTTCTCTAGATTTCAGTTCCACATTACGTGCAGACCTGACTCTAAAAATATTAAGCCGGATGCTTTATCCTGCATGTTCCATGATTCCGGAGAATCCTTACCACTAGACACCATCCTTCCTGCTGGAAATTTCTTGCTACTTCAAGGGGACATCTTATCCCAAATAAGACAAGCCTCCGTGGGTTGGTCCCCACCCACTGAAGACAATGTAAGCATGCAAGATGGTCTATTCTGGCACAAGGACAAAATTATGGTTCCAGAGAATCTGAGGGTGGCAGTACTGGAACTCTGTCACGACCATAAATTGGCCGGACATTTTGGTGTTTTGAAAACGACAGAGCTGGTACAACGTACATTTTGGTGGCCTCAGCTGGCAAACGACTGCAGGAGTTATGTGGAATCTTGCACCACCTGTGCTCGGAATAAGAATAGCCGAACAAAAGCCTGGGGCCTACTAAGACCTTTACCTGTCCCAGAAAGGCCCTGGAAGATGATTTTGATGGATTTCATCATAGAGCTCCCTCCGGCAGAGGGTTTTTCCACCATCTTTGTCATCGTGGATTGTCTGGCTTACTTCCTAACCGCCCTATTAAAACTATTGATGCACTTTGCTCAGTGCTGTCTGATCTGCAGCTCACAGTACCTGTGCTTCCTGTTTACCTGTCTGAACGTTTGATCTCCCTGATACCCGGCTTGTCTATTGGATTCCTCTCTGCTATCTGCCTGCACCTGACCCCGGCCTGCCTTTGACTTTGAACCTGCCTGCTCCTTGTGCTACGCTGCCCACCTGTTGCCAACCCTGCTTATGACCTGGACTTTGAACCTGCCTGCTCCTTTGTACTACGCTGCCCGCCCCTTGCCAACCTTGCTTGTGACCTGGACTCTGAACCTGCTTGCTCCCTTGTACTGTGACCGCCTGCTGCCAACGCTGTCTGTGACTGGTCCTAACAGAGGAAATAGGGAGTCCGCGCTAATGGGTGTAATTAGAAGCCTAGGTGGGAAGTATATTCCTAAATTGATAGACTGCTGCCCTCACATACGCTGACTCCACAGGGGGTGGAATGAGCGGAAAAAGTGAAAAAAGAAAAGTGTGTGAGTGTGGCGCTGTCCCAAAGTTGCAGAAGAAATGTCTGCATATATACAGTTTTATCAAAAGTGTCACGTGTGTATTCCTTTAAGTGAAATATGTATGGCAGTTATTACCACTCCTGTGGGTTAAAGTGACTGGTGATTTAAACATGAGAAGCATAATGAGTGCAATAAATCGCATCCAAGGTGTCTAGTGCTATATTCCCTCAAAAGGAAAAAACAGTATTAACCACTGCTAAGAGCATGAAGCGGTCTGTGTCTAAACACTAGAAAACACAAAGTTGCAATAAATACATCACACGTGACATGCAAAAAATTCTAAAGTGTCTAGTGCTAAATAAATAAATATTAAAATGTTGTTCTACAAACGTTGCAAATAACAAAGTGACAAGTGCCCTATGAAGAGGTCACTCTGAAAAGTGCTAAACACACGTGCCATGCAAATGGTTCTATGATAGTAAACAGTTCATATGGGTAAGTCCCCGGTGCACTATAAGTGAAAAAAGGCGTCCTTTGTGGGATTCCTCAAAGCATACAACAGGTGTTAATCCAGTGCTGGTGTCTCGCGTTGTGATTGTGCAGAGACTCACCAGCTGTATATCCCCTGCAGGGGTAACGAGTAGTCACAGTATGTGTCACAGTAAGGTCTTGCCAAGCACTGCTGCACAGTGGCACATACTGTGACTACTCGTTACCCCTGCAGGGGATATACAGCTGGTGAGTCTCTGCACAATCACAACGCGAGACACCAGCACTGGATTAACACCTGTTGTATGCTTTGAGGAATCCCACAAAGGACGCCTTTTTTCACTTATAGTGCACCGGGGACTTACCCATATGAACTGTTTACTATCATAGAACCATTTGCATGGCACGTGTGTTTAGCACTTTTCAGAGTGACCTCTTCATAGGGCACTTGTCACTTTGTTATTTGCAACGTTTGTAGAACAACATTTTAATATTTATTTATTTAGCACTAGACACTTTAGAATTTTTTGCATGTCACGTGTGATGTATTTATTGCAACTTTGTGTTTTCTAGTGTTTAGACACAGACCGCTTCATGCTCTTAGCAGTGGTTAATACTGTTTTTTCCTTTTGAGGGAATATAGCACTAGACACCTTGGATGCGATTTATTGCACTCATTATGCTTCTCATGTTTAAATCACCAGTCACTTTAACCCACAGGAGTGATAATAACTGCCATACATATTTCACTTAAAGGAATACACACGTGACACTTTTGATAAAACTGTATATATGCAGACATTTCTTCTGCAACTTTGGGACAGCGCCACACTCACACACTTTTCTTTTTTCACTGTGACTGGTCCTGCCTACCCCGCTCCTGCTCTGCATCTGCTGCCTGTGCTTCAGCTTGCCAAGGACCATCAGTCCACTTGCACCAGCTCCTGTACTATGTCTGCAGTCTCTGACCATCTCTTGTATTATGTCTGCAGTCTCTGACCATCTCCTGTACTATGTCTGCAGTCTCTGACCAGCTCCTGTACTATGTCTGCAGTCTCTGACCAGCGCCTGTATTATGTCTGTAGTCTCTGACCAGCTCCTGTACTATGTGTGCAGTCTCTGACCAGCATCCTGTACTATGTCTGCAGTCTCTGATCCATCTCCTGTACTATGTCTGCGGTCACTGACGATCTCCTATATCATGTCTGCAGTCTCTGACCATCTCCTGTACTATGTCTACGGTCTCTGATCATCTCCTATATCATGTCTGCAGTCTCTGACCATCTCCTGTACCATGTCTGCAGTCTCTGACCATCTCCTGTACTATGTCTGTGGTCTCTGATCATCTCCTATATCATGTCTGCAGTATCTGATCATCTCCTGTACTATGTCTGCAGTCTCTGATCATCTCCTGTACTATGTCTGCAGTCTCTGATCATCTCCTGTACTATGTCTGCAGTCTCTGACCATCTCCTGTACTATGTCTGCAGTCTCTGACCATCTCCTGTACTATGTCTGCAGTCTCTGATCATGTCCTTTACTACAGTCAGGTCCATAAATATTGGGACATCAACACAATTCTAATCTTTTTGGCTCTCTACACCATAACAATGGATTTGAAATGAAACAAACAAGATGTGCTTTAACTGCAGACTTTCAGCTTTAATTTGAGGGTATTCACATCCAAATCAGGTGTAGGAATTACAACAGTTTGTGTATGTGCCTCCCACTTTTTAAGTGACCAAAAGTAATGGGACAGATTAACAATCATCCATCAAACTTTCACTTTTTAATACTTGGTTGCAAATCCTTTGCAGTCAAATACAGCCTGAAGTCTGGAATGCAAAGACATCACCAGACGCTGGGTTTCATCCCTAGTGATGCTCTGCCAGGCCTCTACTGCAACTGTCTTCAGTTCCTGCTTGTTCTTGGGGCATTTTGCCTTCAGTTTTGTCTTCAGTAGTGAAATGCATACTCAATCAGATTCAGGTCAGGTGATTGACTTGGCCATTACATAGCATTCCACTTCTTTCCTTTAAAAAACTCTTTGGTTGCTTTCGCAGTATGCTTCGGGTCATTGTCCATCTGCACTGTGAAGCACCGTCCAATGAGTTCTGAAGCATTTTGCTGAATATGAGCAGATAATATTGCCCGAAACACTTCAGAATTCATCCTGCTGCTTTTGTCAGCAGTCACATCATCAATAAATACAAGAGAACCAGTTTCATTGTCAGCCATATGCATAGTTGCCAACATTGCAAAAAAAATATGTGGGACACTTTTTTGGCTGTAGGCGGAGCTGTACAATAATTAGGGGGTGGGGGCATTCATTTGTAGGCATGGCTTAGCAATAAAAATTACAAGGGCAAAGCGCGCCACGACAAAAATTGGTTTACGTGAAATAGTGGGCATGGCTTAAATGGGTGTGGCTCAAAGAGGGTTTGGTTAGAGTCTGAGATGAATGAGGGATGGAGAGGGAAAGGGGGCGAGGGAAAGGGGGAGAGAGGAATGACGGGACAGCAGCCCCAGATCCTACACATCAATAGAAATATGTGTATTCTAGAAAGTTTAACAATCAGCAGATAATGATACTCCAAACACCTGGTGTTAACGCTTCAATCATCCCAGCACCATGATTGTTATGGTGTCAGGATGATTGAAGCACATTATTTCTATTATTACATTGTAATCTAAAATTAAATCATTCAACTCACCAGAATGCCGAATCAGTGGGATCCCTGAGCGTGTCACCTGCCACGTCGCCTGCCACCAGCAGAGTTCATCCTTGCATCAGGTGCCCCTAGCAGAGTCTGTCCTTGCATCAGGGGTCCCCAGCAGAGTCTGTCCTCATATCAGGTGCCCCTGGCAGAGTCCCTCCTTGCATCAGGTGCCCCCTGCAGAGTCTGTCCTCGCATCAGGTGCCCCCAGCAGAGTCAGTATAGACCCCCTCAGTGCAGACCCCCCTCCATCAGTGCAGACCCCCTCAGTGCAGACTCCCTCCATCAGTGCAGACCCCCTCAGTGCAGACCCCCTCAGTGAAGACCCCCTCCATCAGTGCAGACCCCCTCAGTGCAGACCCCCCTCCATCAGTGTAGATCCCCCTCCATCAGTGCAGACCTCCTTGTTGCAGACCCCCCTCTATTAGTGCAGACCCCCCTCAGTGCAGCCCCCCTCTATTAGTGCAGACCCCCCTGAGTGCAGCCCCCTTTATTAGTGCAGACCCCTCTCAGTGCAGCCCCCCCTATTAGTGCAGACCCCCCTCAGTGCAGCCCCCCCTCTATTAGTGCAGAACCCCCTCAGTGCAGCCCCCCCCTATTAGTGCAGACCCCCTCAATGCAGACCCCCCTTTATTAGTGCAGACCCCCCTCAGTGCAGCCCCCCCTCTATTAGTGCAGCCCCCCCTCAGTGCAGCCCACCCTCTATTAGTGCAGACCCCCCTCAGTGCAGACCCCCCCTATCAGTGCAGACCCCCCTCTATTAGTGCAGACCCCCCTCTATTAGTGCAGGCCCCCCTCAGTGCAGACCACCTCTCCATCAGTGCCAGTGCCAGTGCAGACCCTCCCCTCCCCTCCCATAAAGCCCCCCACCACACGTCCAGGAGTGGCCGGTGTTCTGCCGAGAAAGTTCCCCTCGACAAGTAAGGACCCCCCTGTACTGCGCAGGCACAGCGCTTGCACAGTACGAGCCGGCGGAAATAGCCAAGCTGAATAGCTGGGGAACTTTCTCGGCAAGACACCAGCACTGTGTGTTCAGTGGAGAGGGGAGGGGCCGATCCGTGCAGCTAAAGAAGCCGATTCATTGGCTGCACGAATCGAGCCCCCTTCCTCTCTCTACTGAACACTAGGGGGAAGATCTAGCGACGGCGCCGGCGGCCATTTTGCTGGAGCCAGCTGCACCAAAAATTAAAAAAACAACATTCCCGATTTTCCTGATGGAAATCCCGATTCGGCACGAGGGTCCCAAAATCGGGATTGTCCCGGGAAAATTGGGACTGTTGGCAACTATGCATATGGTTGCAAATCGTTTGCAGTCAAATACAGCCTGAAGTCTGGAACGCAAAGACATCACCAGATGCTGGGTTTCATCCCTGGTGATGCTCTGCCAGGCCTCTACTGCAACTGTCTTAAGTTCCTGCTTGTTCTTGGGGAATTTTGCCTTCAGTTTTGTCTTCAGCAAGTGAAATGCATGCTAAATCAGATTCAGGTCAGGTGATTGACTTGGCCATTACATAACATTCCACTTCTTTCCCTTAAAAAACTCTTTGGTTGCTTTCGCAGTATGCTTCGGGTCATTGTCCATCTGCACTGTGAAGCACCGTCCAATGAGTTCTGAAGCATTTTGCTGAATATGAGCAGATAATATTGCCCGAAACACTTCAGAATTCATCCTGCTGCTTTTGTCAGCAGTCACATCATCAATAAATACAAGAGAACCAGTTCCATTGGCAGCCATACATGCCCACGCCGTGACACTACCACCACCATGCTTCATTGATGAGTTGGTATGCTTTAGATCATGAGCAGTTCCTTTCCTTCTCCATACTCTTCTCTTCCCATCACTCTGGTACAGGTTGATCTTGGTCTCATCTGTCCATAGGATGTTGTTCCAGAACTGTGAAGGCTTTTTTAGATGTTTGGCAAACTCTAATCTGGCCTTCCTGTTTTTGAGGCTCACCAATGGTTTACATCTTGTGGTGAACCCTCTGTATTCACTCTAGTGAAGTCTTCTCTTGATTGTTGACTTTGACACACATACACCTACCTCCTGGAGAGTGCTCTTGATCTGGCCAACTGTTGTGAAGGGTGTTTTCTTCACCAGGGAAATAATTCTTTGGTTATCCACCACAGTTGTTTTCCGTGGTCTTTCGGGTCTTTTGGTGTTGCTGAGCTTACTGGTGCGTCCTTTCTTTTTAAGGATGTTCCAAACAGTTGATTTGGCCACACCTAATGTTTTTGCTATCTCTCTGATGGGTTTGTTTTGTTTTTTCAGCCTAATGATGGCTTGCTTCGCTGATAGTGACAGCTCTTTGGATCTCATATTGAGAATTGACAGCAACAGATTCCAAATGAAAATAGCACACTTGAAATGAACTCTGGACCTTTTATCTGCTCCTTGTAAATGGGATAATGAGGGAATAACACACACCTAGCCATGGAACAGCTGAGCAGCCAATTGTCCTATTACTGTTGGTCCCTTAAAAAGTGGGAGGCACATATACAAACTGTTGTAATTCCTACACCGTTCACCTGATTTGGATGTAAATACCCTCAAACTAAAGCTGAAAGTCTGCAGTTAAAGCACATCTTGTTCGTTTCATTTCAAATCCATTGTGGTGGTGTATAGAGCCAAAAAGATTAGAATTGTGTCGATGCCCAAATATTTATGGACCTGACTGTATGTCTGCAGTCTCTGACCATCTCCTGTACTATGTCTGTGGTCTCTGATCATCTCCTGTATTATGTCTGCAGTCTCTGACCATCTCCTGTACTATGTCTGCAGTCTCTGACCATCTCCTGTACTATGTCTGCAGTCTCTGACCATCTCCTATAATATGTCTGCAGTCTCTGATCATCTCCTGTATTATGTCTGCAGTCTCTGACCATCTCCTGTACTATCTCTGTGGTCTCTGATCATCTCCTATATCATGTCTGCAGTCTCTGACCATCTCTTGTACTATGTCTGCAGTCTCTGATCATCTCCTATATCATGCCTGCAGTCTCTGACCATCTCCTGTACTATGTCTACGGTCTCTGATCATCTCCTATATCATGTCTGCAGTCTCTGATCATCTCCTGTATTATGTCTGCAGTCACTGATCATCTCCTGTACTATGTCCGCAGTCTCTGACCATCTCCTGTATTATGTCTGCAGTCTCTGATCATCTCCTGTACTATGTTTGCAGTCTCTGACCATCTCCTGTACTATGTCTACGGTCTCTGATCATCTCCTATATCATGTCTGCAGTCTCTGATCATCTCCTGTATTATGTCTGCAGTCACTGATCATCTCCTGTACTATGTCCGCAGTCTCTGACCATCTCCTGTATTATGTCTGCAGTCTCTGATCATCTCCTGTATTATGTCTGCAGTCTCTGACCATCTCCTGTACTATCTCTGTGGTCTCTGATCATCTCCTATATCATGTCTGCAGTCTCTGACCATCTCTTGTACTACGTCTGCAGTCTCTGATCATCTCCTATATCATGCCTGCAGTCTCTGACCATCTCCTGTACTATGTCTACGGTCTCTGATCATCTCCTATATCATGTCTGCAGTCTCTGATCATCTCCTGTATTATGTCTGCAGTCACTGATCATCTCCTGTACTATGTCCGCAGTCTCTGACCATCTCCTGTATTATGTCTGCAGTCTCTGATCATCTCCTGTACTATGTTTGCAGTCTCTGACCATCTCCTGTACTATGTCTGCGGTCTCTGATCATCTCCTATATCATGTCTGCAGTCTCTGACTATCTCCTGTATTATGTCTGCAGTCTCTGATCATCTCCTGTATTATGTCTGCAGTCTCTGACCATCTCCTGTATTATGTCTGCAGTCTCTGATCATCTCCTGTATCATGTCTGTAGTATTTCTGGGGGCTCTTTCAAACAGACTCTCTAACAGAGGCGCTCTCTGTCTCCATCAGAGAGGCCCCCCTCCAGGTCCCAATAAAGTACTCTTGCTTCTCTTCCTGTATTTTGTTTATTGTTAAGAGATCATGTAAGGATCCCAGGGTAAGGAAGACTTCGTGGGGGAGCATCTCTGTGGTTGAGTCGTTGCCATAGAAATATTTGTAAAGGGGAGGAGTTAGTAAAATGACCACGCCCATGTGGAGGCGCCAGAAATATTTCTGCACCCAGGCGCCTGTGACCCTAGGATTGGCCCTGGTTGCTGGACTTTGAGTGGTTATACCAGAATGATGCCTGCAGGTTTAGGTATCATCTTGGTATCATTCTTTTCAGCCAGTGGTCGGCTTTCATGTAAAAGCAATCCTAGTGGCTAATTAGCCTCTAGACTGCTTTTACAAGCAATGGAAGGGAATGTCCCCCCACTCCCACCGTCTTCCATGGTTTTCTCTGGCTCTCCTGTCCCAACAGGGAACCCGAGAATGCAGCCGGTGATTCGGCCCACTGACCATAGACCTGATCAGAAACCAGAATGGCTCCAATCATCTCTATGGCCTAAGAACCTGGAAGCTACGAGCATTTCATGACTTAGATTTTGCCGGATGTAAACAGCGCTATTGGGAAATTGGGAAAGCATTTTATCACACCGATCTTGGTGTGGTCAGATGCTTTGAGGGCAGAGGAGAGATCTAGGGTCTAATAGACCCCAATTTTTTCAAAAAAGAGTACCTGTCACTACCTATTGCTATCATAGGGGATATTTACAATTCCTGAGATAACAATAAAAATGATAAAAAAAAAATGAAAGGAACAGTTTAAAAATAAGATAAAAAAGCAAAAAAAAATAATAAAGAAAAAAAAAAAAAGCACCCCTGTCCCCCCCTGCTCTAGCGCAAAGGTGAATGCAAGCGTCGGTCTGGCGTCAAATGTAAACAGCAATTGCACCATGCATGTGAGGTATCACCGCGAAGGCCAGATCAAGGGAAGTAATTTTAGCTGTAGACCTCCTCTGTAAATCTAAAGTGGTAACCTGTAAAGGCTTTTAAAGGCTTTTAAAAATGTATGCAGTTTGTCGCCACTGCACGTTTGTGCGCAATTATAAAGCATGTCGTGTTTTGTATCCATGTACTCGGCCTAAGATCATCTTCTTTCTTTCATCAAACATTTGGGCAATATAGTGTGTTTTAGTGCATTAAAATTAAAAAAAGTGTGTTTTTTTCCCAAAAAAAATACGTTTGAAAAATCGCTGTGCAAATACTGTGTGAAAAAAATGAAACACCCACCATTTTAATCTGTAGAGCCTTTGCTTTAAAAAAATATATAATGTTTAGGGGTTCAAAGTAATTTTCTTGCAAAAAAAAATATTTTTTCATGTAAACAAAAAGTGTCAGAAAGGGCTTTGTCTTCAAGTGGTTAGAAGAGTGGGTGATGTGTGACATAAGCTTCTAAATGTTGTGCATAAAATGCCAGGACAGTTCAGAACCCCCCCAAATGACCCCATTTTGGAAAGTAGACACCCCAAGCTATTTGCTGAGTGGCATGTGGAGTCCATGGAATATTTTATATTGTGACACAAGTTGCAGGAAAAAGACAATTTTTTTTTTTTTTTGCACAAAGTTGTCACTAAATGATATATTGCTCAAACATGCCATGGGCATGTGTGAAATTACACCCCAAAATACATTCTGTTGCTTCTTCTAAATCCAGGGATACCACATGTGTGAGACTTTTTGGGAGCCTAGCCGCGTACGGGACCCCGAAATCCAAGCACCACCTTCAGGGTTTCTAAGGGTGTAAATTTTTGATTTCACTCCTCACTGCCTATCACAGTTTCGGAGGCCATGGATTGCCCAGATGGCACAACCCCTCCCCCCCCAAATGACCCCATTTCGGAAAGTAAACACCCCAAGCTATTTGCTGAGAGGTATAGTGAGTATTTTGCAGCCCTCGCTTTTTGTCACAAAGTTTTGAAAATTGAAAAAAGAAAAAAAAAAAATTCTTTTCTTTCTTCATTTTCAAAAACAAATGAGAGCTTCAAAATTCTCACCATGCCTCTCAGCAAATAGCTTGGGGTGTCTACTCTCCAAAATGGAGTCAAGGTGGTGATTGGTTTTCGGGGGCCCCGTACGCAGCTAGGCTCCCAAAAAGTCCCACACATGTGGTATCCCCATACTCAGGAGAAGCAGCAGAATGTATTTTGGGGTGTAATTCCACATATGCACATGGCATGTTTGAGCAATATATCATTTAGTGACAACTTTGTGCAAAAAAAAAAAAGTTTGTCATTTTCCCACAACTTTTGGCAAAATATAAAATATTCCATGGACTCAACATGCCTCTCAGCAAAAAGCTTTGGGTGTCTACTTTCCAAAATGAGGTAATTAGGGGGGGGGGGGCAGTTGTGCCATCTTAGCATTTTATGGCCTTCAAAACTGTGATAGGTAGTGAGGAGTGAAATAAAAATTTACGCCTTTAGAAATCCTGAAGGCGGTGATTGGTTTTCGGGGGCCCCGTACGCGGCTAGGCTCCCAAAAAGTCCCACACATGTGGTATCCCCATACTCAGGATAAGCAGCAGAATGTATTTTGGGGTGTAATTCCACATATGCACATGGCATGTTTGAGCAATATATCATTTAGTGACAACTTTGTGCAAAAAAAAAAAGTTTGTCATTTTCCCGCAACTTTTGGCAAAATATAAAATATTCCATGGACTCAACATGCCTCTCAGCAAAAAGCTTTGGGTGTCTACTTTCCAAAATGAGGTAATTAGGGGGGGGGGGCAGTTGTGCCATCTTAGCATTTTATGGCCTTCAAAACTGTGATAGGTAGTGAGGAGTGAAATAAAAATTTACGCCTTTAGAAATCCTGAAGGCGGTGATTGGTTTTCGGGGGCCCCGTACGCGGCTAGGCTCCCAAAAAGTCCCACACATGTGGTATCCCCATACTCAGGAGAAGCAGAAAAATGTATTTTGGGGTGCAATTTCGCATATAACCATGGCATGTGTGAGCAATATCTCATTTAGTGACAACTTTTTGTAAAATATTTTTTTTTTTTGTCATTATTCAATCACTTGGGACAAAAAAATAAAATATTCAATGGGCTCAACAGCCTCTCATCAATTTCCTTGGGGTGTCTATTTTCCAAAATGGGATCATTTGGGGGGGGGGGGGTTGTACTTCCCTGCCATTTTAGCACCTCAAGAAATGAGATAGGCAGTCATAAACTAAAAGCTGTGTAAATCCCAGAAAATGTACCCTAGTTTGTAGACGCTATAACTTTTGCACAAACCAATAAATATACGCTTATTGACTTTTTTTTTACCAAAGACATATGGCTGATTACATTTTGGCCTAAATGTATGACTAAAATTTAGTTTATTGGATTTTTTTATAACAAAAATTAGAAAACATCATTTTTTTTTCAAAATTTTTGGTCTTTTTCCATTTTTAGGGCAAAAAATAAAAACCGCAGAGGTGATCAAATACCATCAAAAGAAAGCTCTATTTCTGGGACAAAAAGGATGCAAATTTCGTTTGGGTACAACATTGCATGTCCGCGCAATTAGCAGTTAAAGCAATGCAGTGCTCTGGTCAGGAAGGGGGTAAAACCTTCCGGGGCTGAAGTGGTTAAAAACTAACATTGAAGTATCTTTATGTAGCTGTGTAGTTGCCACTAGAAACAACATTCACCATATCACCCTGCTGCCCGACCTCCATATATCACATCTTAGACAATGAACAGTCATTTGCTTTGTTTTGTTTTTGTTTATTGGGGGGGGTATAACTTGGTTGGTGAAAGGCGTATATGGGATGCCCATAGATCAAATGCTTCGCCATCATATTTATAGATTAGAACTTAATTTGAGCCTGAAGAAATTATGCACATGTATAACAGCTACAGACTCTTCCCTGCATCACCATGCAGATTATTGCTCCGCCTCTGCGTAACTCCTGTAGACTATAGCTCCCAGGATTTCCTCATCAATGACCGTGTAAAGACAAGGACTTCACCCATGACCGTGTCAGGGTGAAGTTCCCAGAGATCCTTCCCTCCTGCACAAAACTTATACTGAAGCACATTAATTTCTTGTCACATCTTCTATGTGTAAACGATCCCACTCTGAATAGTCTCCTTTGCTGACTCTGATTGGTTGCTGCTACTAGGCCAGAGGCCTGCAGGCCTAGTAGTTTAATAGCATGTGTTGAATGGTGAACTACTGTTCCCAGCCAGCCCAGCTTGCAAATCCTGCGCCCTTGGGCCGCATCGATTTGACACTATTCCCCACAGTCTCTCCTCTGATCCAGGACTGCTCAATGACCGTGTAATGATGAGGACTTCACCAATGACCGTGTAAAAGTGAAGTTCCCTCACAGACTTCCTGGCATGCCTCCACATCCAGCCCTCCACTGTGGTACACTCACTGACCTTTCTTTGCCTGAGTCCATGATGGAGAACTTAACCGGATCGTATGTTCCAACAGCTTCACCTGCCCCTCTGCAGTTTCTGGTAAGCGGCCAGTCTGATTTCACGGTGGTGGAACAAGCACACTTCTTTTTTTCTCACAGCAAGAACCTATGTTCTTTGGAACTTTTTTAAGATACTTTTATATCACTTGGGTGATTTATTTATACATGGGCTTTTAATTATCACCTTTGTACGTTTAATTTTTGGATTGATTACTAATTTGATATGTGTTGTGTATACCCTAAAGGGGAACTTTTCACTTAGTTCTAAATATTTGCTTTAGTGATGATGTATATGATCACCAATCTTTTCTAGCGTGATTCACCCCCCTTTTTTTTCTTACGAAATGAAAGGCACAAACTGAAAAGCGCGAAAAGAAAAGCGCGAATCAACACTCACTAAACTTCTACTAACATGAAATTAGCAGAAGGAGCCCAAAGGGTGGTGCTAAAGAGCTGAGAAACCATGTAGTACATCACTACATTTGTAATTGTTGGCCAACAATTGTGTGCCGTGTGTATGCAAGACAAGTTTGGGCCAACGCCCTTCGGATAAAAGTCCTCGGTTTTGTTGGCCAGCAATGCAATCATGTGTACGAGGCTTAAGGGTTCAGCAGACTGCAAGCCTACTGCATAGACTTTAAGGAATTTATTATGTGGTAAGTCATGGAGGTGGATAAGTAGAGCACCACATCCCTATTTTACATGTCATAAATAGAAAAAAAAGAATGGGACTTTTCAGGTGCTCACACTCGGGTTGGAACACACGAAAGCAATATATAGTTAAAAAATGTTACATTACCTCTAAGTACATATTACGTATATTGATGATAGCATTTCCACATGAAGGAAGGCAGATACACAGTACAGAAACACCTCATGTAAGACCGCCACCCCCCTCCCCTGTATTTTTACAATTTTCTACAGGAACTGTCAATATATGATCAGTATTGTCATAATACATACATTGTATAAATCAAACAGCTATTCAAATCATGTGTTGACAAAGGGTGGGGAGCATGTATCAATGCAAATGATACAAAAACTGCTAATGATTTATGTGGAGGTAACGCCATGTGGTGTAAAAGGGAAAGTATAGAGAACTGAGGGGCCCATCAGCACAAGAAGGAACAATAGACATCCAAGAGACTGATATATATTCTGAAAGCATGGCTAAAGACCTGGTGGGCAAGAGAAGGATTTGGGTTTCTATAGTACTAGGCTGGTTTTCATTGGGGTACAACACATATGCTAAATATGGTTTTAGCCTAAATAGAAGGGAAGCTTAGAGTGTTTAAACTAGATTTGGGGAGGGAGAATTTTAATTTATTAGGGCAAATAATTCAGAAAGGTGTCAGACACTAATGGATGATGGAATGGGGAAGATGATGGTGCTGGAGGGAGGGGGGCTACGGCAGATGGTAAGGACATTCCCATGTTACAAACAACCATTGGAGAATACTGCACTATTTGTACTACAATAAAAGATATCTATAATAAAAGTACAAAATGCAACAATGGATTAAAGTGTTTATTCATCAATAAATATACAAAAACAAAAATATACATGAAAAAAAATTCATCAGTGCCAGAAATCTGCCAAGAAAAATAGGACAGTTAGAAGCTTTTGGTGTAAGAATAGAACTAGAATTTAGCTAGTATTGCGGAATCTTGGTGAAAGAAAAGCCCAGTGTGTATTGAACCTATAAAACTATTACATGCTCATAATTCTGAGCTAAGGTTCACTGCAAGATGGGCATTGGCATGCACGTGCATATGTATTAGCATATGCATGAAACTGAACATTTATACGTGCACGTCCACACCCAACACATGCATGCCCAGCACTTCATTGGCGCCAAATGGCCTATTTAAGCTGGACTATGACATGAACAGATTTTGTGTGGTCTTCAGCTCTGGCTTGTACTCTGACTTTGCATAAAAATACAAGGAATAGTGGTGCATGCTGTAGTATATGAAATGTAATTTAAGTCCATACAAGAGTCCTTTCAGCTGTATAGCTCTGTGTGAGATGACAGTCTGTGTAACCAGGGCAGCCTTGCAGGGGGAGTTGAAGCTCACTCCAAAACATGTGGAAAGAAAACAGGAAATAGGCGCCGCTTAAGTAAGACTGTATTTGTTTAATAGACAAAGCATATTAAAAACTCACATTGAAGTATCTTTACAAAGGCACAGTGGAGTCCAGTTAAATCGTCCGATCTCCGTCTCGGCTGTCAGCGATGGCCTCGTCCTGTTAGGCTGTATGGGGCCGGCGTCCTGTCCACCAGGGATCTTTTGGCTCTCAGGCGGGATCCAAAAGGGGGTCTGGAACGCAGCTGGCAGGTCACAGGAAAGGGCTGGAACGCAGCGTGTGACGGGATGACGCGGATGTGATTGCGACATGTTTCAGAGCGTGCACACTGGGAAGATGGTTACAGTGCGCGCCCCTTTGTCAATGTTTGTTATCTTATACATGTTTGTGTGTGATCAACATATAGAGCATCACCTACGGAGAAAAAGGAAAAATGGGGAGTTAGACATCATCTTATAGTATGGTGGATTTTTCTAGTTCCTCATTGATTCCTCCAGGATTCAGAGTATCTAATGAATATATCCAATATGTTTCTCGCTCGCATAATCTGTGAAATCTCTCTGCTTCAGAGAGATTTTTAGGAATTTGTTCTATGATCCAGACTTCCAGGCCCTCTGTAGACTTATAGTGGTGTTCTGCAAAATGGCGGGGAACACTATGTTTGTCCTTGCCCACCTCTATTTTCCTTCTGTGCTCGCTAACATCGTGCTTTTCAGTTCGTGCTTTTCATTTCGTGTTTTTCCCTTTGTTTCTGAATGCCCGTTCGTCAACCAGACATGTTGCGGAATCGGAGGGTGTTATTTATTATTGGCCTTGGAGTTATTGCGTTACCATTATTTTTTTTTTTTCCAAAGAAGTTTATTGAAACATAATAATAATTTACATGAACATCAGTGTGAATTGAATACGATAAACACATTAGTACATAGTGTTTCAAATGTAAGGGTATAACAGGCATATTAAACAAGTAACAACAATAGTTATTTTTATTTTCACTAAGGTTCGCTCAAGGGTGTCATGGGGTGGCTAGATTTGTTATTTAGTGGGTCATAGTATTTCGTTTGTGACTTCTACACCAATACGTCTGAGATTGCCCAACTACTATTTTTTCAAGCTTTGTTGAATAAACAAGCCTGGTTATGATGTTAAAGTATCAGCATAATCCTGAGGGGAAGTATCTTGTATTTTGGAGCGTGTATACCTTAAATGGAGGTTAGACCTCATGAGCGAACCCGTTAGAGTACTGTATAATTCGTCGGGTTTCATGGTGTGCGTCACGCTGTTATAGGTTAGGCCTGCTGGATTGTGGTCTTCGGACCTCTAACAATCCTGTATGACAACTGGAGCGTAATCCAAGGCCTTTCTGGATAACGGAGAATATCTAGAAGGGGTGTGTAGGAGAGCCCTCCTAGGTCTGTTATGAGATTGGGTTATCTTCCACATCAGTTATTTCCCTTGTCGGGACCATGGGATGGGAAGTGGGATGCTGTGTGAGAGTCTCTATAAATTGTCTAATTTTCAATTCTTAGAGGGAAGAATTTGGGTATGTAATTTGAGTCCTGCTTGAATCTTGAGGAGTCCCGTGAACTCCTATGCTGTGTGGATTAGCGGTATGGTCTAGATGTTAGAGGTGAGGTGAGAAGGGGGTGGGGATAGAGTGTTGCACTCTTGTGGAATATTGTCCTGTTTGATAAACTATTCAGTAATCCCCCTGTTTGTGACTTGATACAGCAGATCAGTTTAAGAGGTTGGTATATTCTGTTTGTTTATGTTTCGGAGGAGTCGTGAGCCTGGTGTACAAGATTTTCCATCTCAGCAATTCTGTTTACACGTATAATCCATTCCTTTAGAGTAGGTGTGAGGGGAGATTTCCAATGTACTGGAATACACATTTTGGCAGCATTCAGTAGATGTAGAGCCAGCGATCGGTGATATAATTTTTTAGGGAGGGTGGAGTGGTGAAGAAGTAGTTGAGCTGGTGAGAAATCTAATGTAAGTGTAGTAATTTGTGTTATGAGGTGGTGTATGTCTATCCAATATTTTTGAATCATGGGACATTTCCACCAAATGTTTAGAAGTGTTTAAGTCAGATTGAGCTTTTATGCTGTTAAGAAAGGTGTGGTCCATGCCCGGGGCAAATTCAGGATTGTGACATACCGGAGTCAGTGGGCCCGTTGTGGTGGAGATTTTAAAGAGGTGGCACATTTTTTTTAAAGGTTCGTAATGTGTTATCAATTAGTGAATGTTATTTGCACTGTTTTGGGGTGTGGGAGTGAGCCATCCAAGGTGTTTGTTTAAGTGGTATGGGCGAGAAGGCACATTCGATTTGGATCCATGATTTGGAACTCACGTGTATATTCTAATCAGTAACTCTCATTAGTTGACTAACCCAATAATATTTGCGAACGTCTGGTAGTCCCAGACCGCCCTTTGATTTAGGAAGGGTTAATCTGTCAAAGCTTAGACTGGGTTGTTGCTTGCCCCAAATAAATTCTGTGCAGGATTTGCGGAACGAATCAAAGGTTTGTGAGATTCTGACCGTCTGCAGGGTGTATAAGATTTTTGGTAGGAAGTTCATTTTTACAATCGCTGTTCAACCAAACCATGAAAAAAGTCCTACCGACCATGATTTGAGGTCTTTTTGGATGTTTTAAAGAAACGGGAGATAGTTCAGGTTTGATAAATCAGACAACTGGGTCGGGATTTGGATTCCGAGATAAGTAATTGATTTTTTGTTCCATAAAAATGGGAAGTTTGATTGAGACTGTACTTGTGTCTCTTTTGTCAAGGATACAGTTAGTGCTTCCAACTTAGCGTAGTTTATTCGTAAGTTCGCTAAAGTGTCAAATAAGGATAGGTCTTTAAGAAGGTTGGGTATCGTGGTGTGTGGCTCTTCTAAAAGCAGTAAAATGTCATCCGCAAATGCTGCCAGTTTTTATTCGGTCTGAGTGATCGTGACACCTTTAATGTTCGAGTTATCCTTGATGCATAAGATTAGAGGTTCAAGGGTGAGGACAAATATTAGTGGAGATAGAGGACATCCTTGGCGTGTACCGTTGGAGATGGAGAAGGCATTCGACAGGTGGCCATTGACTCAGACTCTAACTGTCGGATTAGAGTACAAAGCCATAATGAATTGTAGCATTCTATCTCTTATGCCAATTTTTTGAAGCACTTCTGTCATATAGTCCCAGGCCACCCTATCAAATGCCTTCTCTGCATCCAGGGAGAGGAAAAAAAACATGTTGTGTTGACGTTAGCCATTTATGAATATTGAGTGCTTTGAGGGTGTTGTCTCTTTCCCCTCTTCCTGGGATAATGCCCAGGGAAAGGGACATTGATCCAGCGAAATCAAGTTGGATAGGAGGGGTAAAAATCTGTTAGCTAGCATTTTCACATATATTTTGAGGTCCACGTTTAATAATGAAATTGGTCTCTAATTGGTGACTTAGGCAGAATCTTTGTTAGGTTTTGGAATTACAGTGATATGCGCCGTTAAAAGATCCTGGGGTGGCGGGGTGTCTGCGGACAGGGTATTAAATGCCTTGATAAAATGTGGTTTTAGCATGTCTATGAATGCTTTGTAGTACCCTACCGTCAGGCCATCGGGTCCTAGGCTTTTCCCTGGTTTTAGTTGTTTGATCACTGTGTCCAGTTCCTTTACGGATAGTGGTTGCTCTAGGTCTGTGACTCTAGGACAACTTTGGGCGAGAAATTCTCTAATTGTGCATCTTCTCCGTTCAATGTCAGCTAGGGGTGTATTTGTCTTGAGATTGTAGAGTTGCATGTAATATTGGACGAATTGGTCCACTATTTGGTCATTTGATGTATGTTTTTTCCCAGTTGATTCATGAATACAGTGTATTGTCGTGGTAGCTTTTTTGGATCGCAGAGCTCGTGCTAGGAGCCTACCTGCTTTATTCCCGTATTCATAGAATAGTTTTTGCGATAGGATATAGTTTTGTCTAGCTTGTCCTAGCTTGAGTCAGTTCTTGTAGGGTGGAAATTGCATGGGTGTCAGGGCTGGGCTCAGCCCTTCCTTCTCTGAGCTGTCTGCTCAGCTGTCGGCTAATTGCCAGCTCCCATCTCTCTCCACAGTTACCCAGCTGTTGTTGATTCTGCTCATCAGTCCTGCCTACTTAAAGCCATCCTTCTCACTTGATCTCTGCCTTCGCCTTTGTCATAATCACAGAGACTTTCTCCTGCGTTCCTGTTGAAGACTTGCTCGGCTGACGTTTCTTCTGGCTCCTGATCTTGCTTGCTGTACTACTACATTTTTCTCTGGCTCTCTGACATTTGCTTGGCTGACTACCCGATCCGCTTGCCAAACTCTGGCTTGTATTGACTACGTTTATTCTGTTTACCTTATTATTATTAAACAAGTGTGATTTAACGTTACTTCCTTCTCGGTCTGATTCATGGTTCCTGATAATGAGTCCTTTCATGTGTCCTTTCTAAGTAATGGATGCCTGTGGTAAGGCGTGTAACATGAGCTTGTTTCTCCTTTCGTTTTTTTGCTGCTATGGCCATGAATTCTCCCCTGATAGATCATGTGTGAGCTTCCCAGTTTATTAATTTGGGAAATGTCAGGAGAGTTGTTTTCTTTAAAATATTGTGTGAGCCTGTCTTGAATTTTGTGGGCAGAGAGTGTGTGCGTGAGCAGGGATGGATCTAGTCGCCATATCGATGATTGTGTCCATTTGGACAGAAATTCTATGGACATTGTAATAGGATTGTGGTCAGAGATGAACATTGGTTCGATAGTTGTCGTTAGGAGCATGAGCAAATCACTTTGGGATAAGAGCAAGTAATCCAGTCTGGAGTATTGGTCATGTGGATTTGGATAAAATGTGTAATCTCTAACATTGGGATTTAGAGTTCGCCATGAGTCGTGTAATGAGAATTCCTGCAAAGTTTTTTAATAGCACGAAGTGCTCTGAAAGGCAATTTCGATGTGCCAGAAGATGTGTCGATTAGAGGATTTAAGGGTACATTGAAGTCTCCACCCAGTATTAGTGAGCCTTCTAGGAATTCCGCTAATTTTTGTAAAGTATTTCAGAAGAAAGGAACTTGTTTAACATTGGGAGCATAAAGATTGGCTAGGGTAAGACGTTTATCATTCAATGATCCCTTGATGAAAAAGAATCTGCCGTTTTCATCTGGGAGTGACTCTGTGATCTAGAATGGCAGTTTTTTGCAAAAAGGGTGGATACCCCTTTGGTTTTAGATCCAGTGGACGTTGCATGTATTGCCGTTGGGATATAAGGAGTTGATAGTTTAGGAATAGCACCTGCTTTAAAGTGCGTTTCTTGAATAAATATTATATCCGCCTTGAGTTTGTGCATGGAGAGTAGGACCTGTGAGCATTTTTCGGGTGTGTTAAGGCCCCTGGCGTTGAGGGATATAATTGTTGTGTTTGGCCTGTAAATCAGTCATTTTGGATATCGGCATGTTGAGAATTTACGCGTGGGAATCAGAAAGAGTACAGAAGTTGATCTATGTATCGTTCATGTGTGAGGGTCTGTTTCTCAGTTGTGAGGGTGAGTTTCACTCTGGGATATTATTACCGGGTCCGGACCCTTGTGTAGGAAGGGTGGTTTGAGATGCAGTAGTTATGAGGGGAAATGCGATGTAGGAGAAAGCCCTGAATGGGGTCAGGGCACAAGAGTTGGTCTTGTTAGTGTTGATAATGTTCGGTTGGTCAAAGCTAATGCTGTCTGTACTATATCTGGGGAGTCGCGAGCCTGCTCGCAAATCTGCAGTGAGTGTACACCTGACTACAGGTGGCGCCGGAGTGGGTCAGTGGTTTACTGAGCTATGGGAATAAGCACAGTAGGCTCGTATGTGTATACCACTGTGTGGGGAGAGAGGTCGAAATTAGCAGAGGATGTAACCAGTCAGTGAACATCGGGTCCCGCTGACAGGGGAAAGAACAAGTTTTATGTTAGGGAAGATATAATGTATAATGTGTGTCGTGCCGCTGTGTGGTGGGTAGTCTTTTCATAGTTAAATGTGTTGAACGAAGAATAGTCGCTGCACTTTTGTGTATGAGGTTTCGTGATGGGACAAGTAAGATCAGTTAGAGTAACACTATATAATGTCAGTATTTAAACCTACCACTTTGTCATGTTAGGGTGGAGCATCAGAATGCGCAGTTTGGTTAGTGACAGCATTCCATGACTGACATTTATTAGCGTTCCTTACAGGTAGGGAATCTATCTTATGCGGTAAGTGTGGGATTCATCTATGAAACGGACCATTGAGAGAATAAGTGTATGGTAATGTTGCATATGGTCCAGCTGCAGTCATTAGTCGCCTAATGGCGAACGGCACAAGTCTTGCCCTTTTTGTAGGGATCAACATGGTAACCATCAGGGTATATCTCAGATACTGACATATTTTTTGGGAGGTAGGGGAAAAGTTGAACTATTCTAACCACCCCTCAAGCTATGCTTGATCTTGTAGTCCACCAGATCATACATAGAATAGTGGCCTGTAAGTGTCTTGAAGATTCTAACTTGTGAGGATGGATATAAGTCACTTGGGGTTAGGTCAGCTTGTCTGGTCATTTGTAGCTATGTTCTTTTCATTACATATAGTAAACAGACTGTTAGGCATAAAGGGGTGGGCTCATTTATTCCATGATGGAAGCGTTGTGTAAAATAGTGTGTGTCTCTTGTATGATTCATACTGATATTGCACATTGATGATAAATACTCAATCATTTGTGGAGTGTGTGTGGGGGGGGGGTAATGGTTCAATTAATATTGGCTTTCGGGGAATTGTAATGTGACATCCGAGCGCCTCCCTCTAAAACATCCCACTCGAAACATAACCATATATACATTAGTCCCTTAAAGCCCGAATGGAATAGCAGAGTCAGATCAGTGAGTGGTCAAAAGGATATTGGTGCCTGAAAGTCAATAGTCATTTCAGATGCGGCGAGTGCAGGGGCACATCCCAGATTGAGGAGATGATGAGATCCCGCTGGGCACATTTGTCTATGTTGTACTTAGACAAATGCAGTCTTTAAAACAAAGAGCAGAGTGCTTACCAGATCCTGTGTTGGGGATCGTCTGTGTGGATACCTGGGAGCATAGAGAGTGCATTCCGATTCCCTGCTTGGATAAACAGATCGTGCATCAGTCAGCCTATACTGAGGGATCAAAGTGGCAAGGCACAAACATTAAAGGTTGGAGATTGCAGATTTAACAGTCTGTGCTCTCGATAATTTGAATAGGCAATGGTGTAAAAAGAAAAAGAAAAAGAAACTGGAGCAGATGTTGAATGTCTCTTAGATGTCTTGAGTGGTGGACGATTCGTTAACGGCCTCTCCTGGCTCTGCGCGAGTGTGGAGGTTTCATCGGGCTGTCATCAGCAGGTAGATGTGATCCTGGGTGTTGTGTTCTCGTTTCAGAGGGAGAACAGTTTCTGCAGTATCTAACATCCTGAGTCTCCATCGGTTCAGACCGTGAAGATGTTTGGAGTGGCAGCGGCGTGCGGGATTCCGCATACTACTCGGGTACCTCCCTGAGCGGGATCCCCAGTGTATCGCAGAAATATCAGAGGCCCTCTGGCACCCTGAGTAGGGCAGTGTGTCTCTGTGAGGATGCCAAGAGACCGAAGGGGAATTTCCAACGATAGGTGATATTCTTCATCCGGAGTACCTCAAGAAGGGGTCACAGCTCTCTTCGGCATTGTAGTGTTATACTGGAGAGATCCTGAAAGAGGCGGATCTCATCGCCATTATGTCAGACCGGAGCCATTATACGAGCTCTCCTCAGGATCTCTTCTTTGAAGCGGTAGTCCACAATACAGCATATTACATTTCTCGGTGGGTCTTCATCTTTCCCCCTCTGTCTCAACGCTCGGTGTATTCCCTCTAGGACAATTGGGGTGTCTCTCGGTTGTTCCATTAATGCGTTGAAGATGCTGTTCACCTCCGCTTGTAGATGGTCCGGTGCAATGGTCTCCGGGAGGCCCCTCAGGCGAATATTGTGGTATCTGCCATGGTTGTCTAGGTCTTCTAGTTGGCGGTTTACTTCCCTGAGTTGACGGGTGTGGGTATCCAGTGTTAAATGATTTTTTTCGGATAGCTGCAGAGTGTTGAGTTGCCGTTTTCTCCACAGTTTGGACTCTGCCTGTGAGTGATTGTATGTCTATCCTCAGATCTGTGCCCTTAGTGTATCCTTGATGTCAGCTGCTACTGATCAGAGATCTTGCAGGCTGGGTTGTTGATGAGGGGTGAGCACAATTTCCCCATTAGAGGGTGCTGTCGGTAGTGTAGGCTCGGTAGTCCCTCTTACATAGTTACATAGTTAGTCAGGTTGAAAAAAGACATTCAGAGTAATGCCGCGTACACACGAGCGGACTTTCCAGCAGACTTGGTCCGGTGGACCGGACTCCGTCGGACAATTCAATCGTGTGTGGGCTCCAGCAGACTTTTTTCCCCAAAAGTCCGACGGACCTAGAAATAAAATATGTTTCAAATCTGTCCGACGGACTCGGCTTTCTATCGTGCAAACTGCTCGTCTGTGTGCTAGTCCGACGGACCAAAAATGACGCATACTCTGAAGCAAGTACAAGACGGACGCGCTCGGTCTGGTAAAACTAGCCTTCATATTGAAGCTAGCACATTCCTCACGCTGCTAATTCAGTGATCTTTTAATACAGCGCATTCTTTTTTTCTTTATAATGCTAGAAGAATGAAGTTGTTTTGCTGCTTATATTCACACAGAGTTCTCACAAATTTCTTTCTTCATTATTTATCTTCATGTCATGATTAAAATTCTAGTTTTTAAAAGCCAGATCTTCATAAATAATGTTTACAATTCTTTTTTAGACTCATCTTTTAGAATTTTATATTTCAACAATATATTTTCCAATTTCTTAAAAATTTTAAAAAATTCTCGTGATTTCCATTTTATATTTTTTTTGTATTTTCAAGTTACCACAATAATATTATTATCTTGTATTTTTTATGAACCTTAATGAGGTTGGTGTCCCTTGTTAATTTGACAAAAGGCAAATTCATTTAGCACTATAAGTACAAAAGTGCACTTGAAATTGCACTGAAAGAGCACTTGGAAGTGCAGTCGCTGTGGAATCCGAGGGGGACATGCAAGGAAACAATAGCCATTTATTCTGGTTAACAAAATAAAGAGGAAGACAACAATGGAGACACTTTTGGAATTTGTGAATCCTTTGGCTGAGCTCATCCTGTGTATAAAAAAAGGGACATAGTTGTATTTTTGGCTTCATCAATCACACACAATTTTCAGCTCATAACTTGCAAATTTAATTTTAAACCAATAGTAAAGACTATCATTTTGACCCCACCATTTTTCTAGCTGTTCAACAATATTTGTACAACATTTTTGGGCACTACTGTCTAGTAATATATATACATAATAATATTTGTGATGAAATCATTGATTTGTAAGCAAATCAAACATTTTAGTTTACATCATTAAGGTTCAGACAATCAATAATTACCAAAAAGTATACCTGGCTCCCGCTGGGCGCATCCACTTCTTCAAGGATGAAAGGGCCCCGTTCTTCCTGGGACGCCTCAGCTGGGGTGGAGGGAAAGGTGGAGGGAAGGGTGGAAGGAAGGGTGGAGGGAAGGGTCGAAAGCGATTGCCTGGCTTCTGTCTGGTCATCCAGAAAACACAGTTTTGAGTAGTACCACAGCTTGGGGACATAAACCTTGTCTGCTGCTGCTCCTAAATTGAGGGACTCTTGTATCTTCTTGTGCTCCCGCCTGTACATATTCCGCAAGATCCCAGTTTTATTGTCCACTAACCTAATGTCTGCCTGGGGGACTCGAGTCTTTACAAACTCCAGAAGTATCCTCAGTGTTGCCTGTGTGCTTACTTACTGAAATACAAGGGGTGCTTGACCTCCCACAGGTTTCTGTTAGCTTCATATAGTTCAATAAAATGACTCAAAAAATCTTCCTCCTTAAAGGTATTAATTTTTTCTGAAAGACAATACACAAGAGAAAAACAGTAATGTCAGTCCAAACTCCCAGTATTATCTTTATCTCAATATAGGGCACACACACACACACACACGTTTAAATCTTACCTTCGTTTATGACACTTGCTACTTCTGTTTGGACATATGTAGGCCAGCACACTAGCTTTATATACACTACACATGTGTCATGCTCCGCCTGCTCCCACCCCTGACATTCTTTATGATGAAGTTTCCCCGCCCCTTCTCTGTTCGTTGTGCAGTGGGAGTATATAGTGAAAGATGGCAGAGACATTCTCAGGAACTAGCGCGGAGGAAAACCCGGAGCCCCAAACATCCCGATCCAGGAGGAGATATAAGGCCACCAACATGGCCTTTGAAGAAATGGTGGAGATGGTGGCCATATTGAGGAGGGAGGACTATGATGGAAAAAATGGTCCGTACACCAGACCCAATTTGCGGAAGAACCAAATAATGTCCTCAGTTGTCACCTCTCTGGAGCAGCAATTTGAGATACGACGGGCCAAAGAACAATTGAGAAAGCGCTGGTCTGACCCTAAAAACGAGGGAGCCAGAACAATATCGCAGAATCAAGAAGGTGCTTAAAAAAAGTAAGTACTTGTCGTGTGTTCTTATTGAGATACTTAACTTGCGTGCTGATCCATATATGCTTTTCGTTTATACTGTTGAACGATGTGATCGTTTGTAAATATTGTTCTTTTGAAAATACATATGATTCTAACTAAATGTAGTTCGTTTGCCAAGAAATATGATGGTACAGGGCTCTACCTACATTTTGGTCTTGATAATTTGTCTTATTAAAAGAAGTTTAGGATATTGTTGTGTAGATGTGTTTGAAACTGGAATGCTTTGAAAAAATGATTCAGTGTAATGTAAGGACAGGACACAGCAGCTGTTTCCACATCTGGACTCAGGAGCACTAGTGTACTGTGGGACACCAGAGAATTTATTTTTGGGGTAATCCACACAGGGGCTCCAGGGGATACTTGAGGTGTCTCCATCTGTGAAACTTGGCCAAAAAAGGTAAGTATTGCAGTTTGGTTAAAAGGGAATTTTAATCATGTCTTAAAATTGGATCTTTTCACAAACAGACAATTGTACAGCACTTCAAAGCAAGGTTTCATATTCCTATTTATGTACTCTAATATCAGTGTGCTAAGTATACCTTTTTTTTAATTCTCATAGGTGAGAAAAGACTCAGACAACAGTCAGAGGATCCCAGGACCCCCCAAAACTCACCAGCCTGATTGGGTAATTAGCCCAAACCGAAGCCCTAGCCCACCCGAGGATCTTGAGGAAGGAGAGGTGGAGGAAGTGGGTGAGATTTGCACCCCACCAGGTGAGTGTCTGACACCCCAGCTTAAGGTAATCTATTTATGCCTGCATATTTCTAAATACATATTTTTCCTCAAATTTTAGGTGATGTTCTTATTGTGGAAGGCCAAGCGGTGGACCCATTTAGCACAGACAGTGCACAAAGACTACATGGTCTGGAATGGCCACATTAATGCAATGCACAATCAACTAGACAGCCTGAAAAATCGGCTGGACAGCATTCAACAGGAAATGAAGAACATGATTGATGTTTTGGGGAGAATGTAATCACTTTTTCCCTAAAACATCAATCATGTTCTTCATTTCAATTTGAAATGTGAACATTGTTATGTTTTTCTAGTTGTAAAATAGTAAAAGCCAAATTTTGCAGATGCACACGGTGTGTCAACATGTGCTATTTGCCATCAGGGGATCTCAATGTATGCATTTTGTGTTTGCAACCCCTTCCTCATAATGCTAGTTTGTGAGAGGAAGGGATTGCACCCACAAAACACGTCCATTGATCTCCCATGATGGGAGATAACACATGTTGACATTACCCATTTGGACTCCCAATTTGTGTGCATCTGCAAAATGTGGCTTTTACATGGGTAACATCACCAGCACATTTTATTACATGTTGAACTTTGTAAGTTCCAGAGTTGTGTCTTTTTTTGTGTGTGAAAAAACCCTGTTTTAACAAAAAAAATTTATAAAATAAAAATATTTCACAAAGTATGCAGAAAATACCCCCCAAAAAATTAGAATATAGTTATTAAAGAAAAAAATAATAATAATATTTAGTAAAAAAGTAAAAAACAAGAAAAAGAAATAAAAATTGGAATGACGTTTTAAAAAAATGCACATGTTTGAATGTGCGCACATTAAAAATTTTAAACGACAACAATGTGTGTGGCTTCTTCTTTCAATACTTAATACCAGTTTAGGAATTAATTTTGTGTTTACACTGACAAAGGGCCTTATTTACTAAAGAGAAATGCACTTGGCACTACAAGTGCACTAGGAGAACCTAGGAGACACCAAAAAATAAAAGCAAACAAGAATAAAAACGAGATTTTATCGTAAATAATGAAAAAAATTTTTTTAAAGTTTAAATATGTTCTGGCATTGCAATGGCCCCCCTACCATTAAAATAATTGACATATCTGTCCCGCACTTGACGGGCGGTTTTGGGGGACAAGCCAGTACGGGTAGTATCCAGGCCTGCGAGAACAGATTCTGCACTAAGTCTGGCCTCAGGTCCAATGGAAGTTATATAGGTTTGTGAATGTCTTCTTAAAAAATTATGTAGTACACAACAAGACATGATGATATGATTTATTTTATAGTCCGCCATATTGATGGCTGAGAGAAACAAATTGAACCGGCTGGCCATAATCTCGAAGGCATTCTCCACAACTCTTCTCTCTCTGGCCAGCCGGTAGTTAAATACCCTCCTCTCCGGGGTGAGGGTCCTTTGGGGGAACGGACTCATTGAGGTGCTCGTCAAGACCGAAGGCTTCATCTGCGATGAATACAGAGGGGAGTCCTTCAACGTTCTCGGCATCAGGTGGCAATCCCAGACCACCAGTCTGGAGATGCTGGCACAACTCGGTCTGGCCGAAGACCCCTCCATCTGATATCCAGCCATTCTTCCCCACGTCCACGTACATAAAATCATATTGTGTATTGTGCCGATACCGCCGCCATCAATACTACACTATTAAACCCCTTGTAATTGAAGTAGTAAGACCCCGAATGGGGTGGTGGCACAATGTGAACATGCTTCCCATCGATCGCCCCTACACAGTTGGGAAAGTCCCAATGGTTCAGCGAACTGGGAGGCCACAGTCTGCTCTGTGGCGTGGAAAGAAACTGTGGAGTCAAACAAAAAAAAAATATATAAGTACTTTAAAACATAACTTTGCAAGCAGATTACACAAAAACATTCTTGTGCAACAGCAGTATAACATTTTTTAGAAGTAGTATTTTTAAAATTCAAAAATATAAGGCCCACTGGGGGGGCGTGGCCAACCGGGCTCTAAGATGGACGTGTAATCCCAGAGCTCCGCTCGCCTCAGGAGATAATCCACAGCCATCAGAGCTCCACGGCACTCCTACCGATTAACGGACCTACCCTCTAACAAGTGGGTGCCCGCTGCACACACCGGGGATGACCAGACGCCGTAAAAATCCCCAACAGCCGCAGAAAATGACGAGCTATTACGCAGCTCGCGACACTCAAAATGGCGGCGGAACGGCAGCTGACAGGACGGAGCTTAGGCCCAACGCGCACGGCGGCAGACAAGTCCCGGCATCTGTCTCTACCCGCTCCCCGAACCCACCCAGTGTGTCATCCTCAAGCCCATCCAGCCCCTCCACAAGAAGCCCGGCCAAATCGAAGCCGAGGAACTCACCCATAAGGCAAGGAAACACACAGTGCATGGAGGTAAGCGGGCCTCACAGCAACCCCACACACCAGAGCAGCACTGAAGGGGATCCTATCAGAGAATTCCCCACCGCAGACAGGCCGGTATCAGACACTTTACTTAAAGAAATGCTCCTGTCACTACGTTCCTCATTACAAGCAGACATGGTCAGGGGTATAACAGAGTGTCAGAGGGAGGTACAAGCCATAGGCCACAGAGTGCATCAAGTGGAAAACAAAATGGAGGAATACACCTCAGCATATAATGTAATGGTGGAGGCCCATTCAGCCCAGGGGGAAGATATAGCTTGGCTCAAAGACAAAATGGCCGACTTAGAAGACAGGTCCAGGAGGAACAACCTTAAACTGAGAGGAATACCGGAAGATATCCCCCCTAACCAGCTCTTACAATACGCCCAGACCCTATTCTCAACAATGGTACCCGATGACTCAGCTCATGACCTGCTTGTGGATAGAATACACAGGGTCCCTAAACCGTCCTTTCTCCCCGCTGAATTACCCAGGGATGTCCTGCTCAGAATGCATTTCTACCATGTTAAAGACAGGGTCCTCCAAGCCTCACGCAAACAAGAGAACATTCCCCAGCAGTATGCGAACATCAGATTGCTTCCAGATCTTTCTAGACATACTCTGCAACGCCGTCGCAATCTAATAACGATCACAAAAGCGTTGAGGAACCACAAAATCCTCCATAAATGGAAGTACCCCGCTACACTCTCCATTACCCATAATGGGGTCACCATCTCAATAAATACCCTGGAAGAAGGGCTCACTGCCCTAAAGAGATGGAATATCATTCTGGACCAGCCTATGCATCAGGCTCAACCAGCAGAGCCACCTCTACTCCAAAATGATTGGCAGGTAGTGTCTTACGGGAGGTCTAATAAGAAGCCGACAGGTGGAAGCTCATAAATGAATCCCAAGTTATTACAGGTTTATCTTCAGGGCTGAATTTCTATTCTAGATTCTCTCCCTTCCCCCTATACCACCGATAGCAGCTACGACTGCACAAGGATCAATTTTGTGATCCATTTCTTATGTTACTCATGTTAACTTTCCGTTTGGTTTACAGTTTTTTTTTATCTTCTTTTTTAAGTGATATACACAGATACAAAACACCAACTTCACCTCCGAACCAGCAGATGACTTGCTCCAATACGCCGTCTCCACTGGCAACCCAGAAGCACAGAAAATTACCTATGGCCGCAGTGAGTATCCCCACGACACAGCCTCATAACCAGACCCACGTCTCTTAAATGACGATAACCTGCCTCTCAATCAATGCCAAGGGCCTAAATCACCCGGCTAAATGCTTTAGTTTATGGAAAGAAGCTCATAAGCATAAGGCGGACATACTAAGCGTCCAAGAAACGCACTTCCAACTAGACAACAATCCCCAATGTACCCATAGGGACTACCCATTTATCTACGTGGCATGTACGCCGCATCGCAAAACTGGGGGAGTTCTCTTAGCCTTCAAAAATTCCATTTCCTTCGAGCCCAAAGAAATCATTATCGACGACGCAGGAAGATACATCATTGCCACAGGGAACATTAATTCTAATCCCTACACCATAGTGTCATTATACGCTCCTAACAGGCACCAGATTAGATTCTTTAACAAAGTGACCCAAAAAGCAAAAGCCTTACAACATGGTAACCTCCTGATTTGTGGAGCTTTCCTACAGCACCCTACACAACCACACAAAATAACAAACCCTCAAGACATAGCTAACCATTTTGCGGACTACTATGGCTCACTTTACAATCTGCACTCAGATCCCAACACACACCAACCAACAATGGAACAGATTGAGAAGTTCCTAAAGAACATCAATCTCCCCACTCTTTCTACACAACAGCTAGAATCATTAAATTCACCAATCACGGCAAGGGAAATAATACAGATAATAAACACTCTTCCAGATGGTAAGTCTCCAGGACCAGATGGCTTCTCTAACGAATATTTTAAAACTTTTGCAAACACTTTATCACCACATATGTCAACCATATTCAACAAGGCTGCTGAGTCCGCACATCTTCCCCACGACATGTTGAAAGCTTATATATTAACACTACCAAAACCTGGCAAAGATCCTATCACACCAGCAAACTTCAGGCCTATTTCTCTCCTGAACCCAGATATTAAAATCTATGCCAAATTGTTAGCCAAACGATTGACAGATATAATACCACGCATTATAAAATGCGACCAGATGGGCTTTGTGAAGGGGAGACAAACCTCTGACGCCACCAGAAGAATTGTAAATGTGATGAATGTTGCTGAAAAAACCCGAACGCCTTCTCTGCTGTTGTCCATTGACGCAGAGAAGGCGTTCGACAGAGTCCACTGGACATACATGAGAATGACACTTACCAAGTTTGGGTTCCAAGGCCCCATACTGCAAGCCATTATGGCATTATACTCACAACCGTCGGCACAGGTTTACTCCTCTGGGTTCTTATCCAAACCATTCACTATTACCAACGGTACAAGACAGGGGTGCCCCCTATCCCCAACAGTCTTTAACTTAATGATTGAACCCCTAGCTGAAACTATAAGATCTCATCCCCTGATTACGGGCTTCCAGTTTGGCTGCAGTCTGCATACCATAAACCTTTTCGCTGACGATGTAATCCTTCTCCTGACAAATCCTGCCACATCATTATCGCAGGCCCACACAATCCTTAACACATTTGGAGAAATATCATACTATAAAGTCAACTTTAATAAATCTTTAATACTAGACCTGGGTGTCCTACCCCACAAACGCACAATGCTCCAAACAACACTGCCTTATACGTGGAGCTTAAATGGCATAAAATATCTCGGTATCACACTTACTAATAAAACCTCCACATTGGTTGGAGCAAATATGCAAACACTGGTGGCCACACTGGAAGCCCAAATCAAACACTTGTCTAACAAGGAAATATCTTGGTTTGGTAGAATCACAGCATATAAGATGATGCTGCTACCTCAAATACTTTACATTTTCCGTTCCTTACCAATCAACATACCTATCCACTATATTCACAAAATGTCAAAAATAGGTTGGAAATACATATGGAATGGTAAAAAAGCCAGATGCTCCAGAAACAACCTCACATTCCATAAAAAAATAGGAGGGGCAGGCCTAGTGGACCTATATGACTACTACTGGGCAGTCAGACTAGATCAGACAAAATTATGGTTCAAAACGGAAGATCCGCCATTATGGGTAGACATTGAAAAAGCATTAGCCCCAACAAAAGATTTAACCTTATTATTAGTAAGTGATGGGTGGTCGCCATGGAAAATATCCGCTTTTACTCCCCCTATGCAAATCTCATTGAAAGCATGGAGATTCCTTCTCAAACAAAAACATCAGGATAATCGAGCACTACCATACACACTACCTATGACGCTACTAGAAACAAAGATTCCATTACTGAAAGTTACTTACTTGATGACCAAAGGTGTAAATAGCATCCTGGACCTCTATGACGGAACTCAATTGAAAACATTTGACCAAGTCATGTCCCAATACAACCTCACCAATAAAGTGAAATATTTGTATACGAGGATCACGCGATTTCTTAAATCCCACTCCAGACCGTCTCTCCACATACCGACAGCAATATGGCAATTTTACTCACACGCCAACAACAACAATAAAGGTATATCATTTTTCTACCACAAAATAAGGGATAAAAATACCTTCATCAAAACTACAGCAATGACAAAATGGGAGGGCGACTTGGGCAAACAGTTTTCACCAGAACAATGGCGACAGGCATTTACAGGAATACATAAAGCTTCTCATTGCGTTAAACACTGGGAACTAGCAATCAAACTAGCCAATAGATGGCATTACACACCTTATAGAGTGGCAAAATTCTTTCCCGGCACATCACCACTTTGCTGGAGAGCCTGCGGGCACACGGGTTCTTTACTACACATGCTATGGCATTGCCCCACAATTAAAAGTATATGGAATCAAATATTTCGACTAATCTCCTCCATAACGGGAATGCTTACACCCCCAGACCCTGCATTAGCAATCTTACATTTAAACATTGACAAAATTCATAAGGACTTCCGACCTGTAGTGACACACATATTACTAGAGACAAGATTAATGATTCTTTGTAACTGGAAATCCACTACAGCCCTGAATGTGACAGATATAGTCAAAGCTGTCAACAGAAACGACACCTTTGAACGCCTCATTGCACTAAACTCATTACATTGTGCGACTTTTGACAAATCCTGGTCTATATGGCCTTATAAGCTGTAACTTACATGATACTCGAGGTGATTATACTGTATTAACAGAACCAGTAGGTCTAATACTATACCTATCTACCCTTTTGTACGATTGTATCTTCTAAATGTATATCATTATAAGATGTATATCACTTACTACCCTATTTTATGTTATGCAACCAATTTTCCTCCTTTTCCCATTTTTTTTCCTTTCTGTATCCATTTCTTGAAATACTCAATAAAAACTTATTGATACAAAAAATATAAGGCCCACTTATAAGATTCCTCACCCCCTCTGATGGCTCATTGAACAAATTGTATGGGGGTGGGCGAGGGTTCTAATTTAGTTGAAGAACACACATTACATCATTTGGAGACATTTGATGGGGGGTGGGGAGGGTTCTAATTTTGTTGAAGAACACACATTACATTTGGAGACATTTGAGGGGGTGGGGGGTGGGGGAGGGTTCTAATTTAGTTGAAGAACACACATTACATTTGGAGACATTTGAGGGGGTTGGGGAGGGTTCTAATTTAGTTGAAGAACACACATTACATTTGGAGACATTTCAGGGGGTTGGGGAGGGTTCTAATTTAGTTGAAGAACACACATTACATTTGGTGACATTTGAGGGGGTTGGGGAGGGTTCTAATTTAGTTGAAGAACACACATTACATTTGGAGACATTTGAGGGGGTTGGGGAGGGTTCTAATTTAGTTGAAGAACACACATTACATTTGGAGACACTTTAGGCGGTTGGGGAGGGTTCTAATTTAGTTGAAGAACACACATTACATTTGGAGACATTTGAGGGGGTGGGGGGTGGGGGAGGGTTCTAATTTAGTTGAAGAACACACATTACATTTGGAGACATTTGAGGGGGTTGGGGAGGGTTCTAATTTAGTTGAAGAACACACATTACATTTGGAGACATTTCAGGGGGTTGGGGAGGGTTCTAATTTAGTTGAAGAACACACATTACATTTGGTGACATTTGAGGGGGTTGGGGAGGGTTCTAATTTAGTTGAAGAACACACATTACATTTGGAGACATTTGAGGGGGTTGGGGAGGGTTCTAATTTAGTTGAAGAACACACATTACATTTGGAGACACTTTAGGCGGTTGGGGAGGGTTCTAATTTAGTTGAAAAATACACATTACATTTGGAGACATTTGAAGGGGTGGGGGAGGGTAAAGCAGTACAATGGAGCTGACAATATACATTGTAAAAGGGACTAGGCTATAGGTGTATATGGGCCCAGGATTGCATGCTGGGGAGGTTAGTGAAGGCAAATATGCATGTAGGCCAAAAAAGGATTTTAAAATATACAAACATGCATGCATGAAGATAAAGGGGACATTCACAGCATATTCCAATCATGGTAATTAGGTAATGATGAAATTAATACAATACATTAGCAAATATTAAATACATATAATGTAATGTTAAAGGATAAAACTTACCTTAATATAGTCCTTCTGCTGGACCTGAATAACGGCAGAACAGGTCTCTGGGATAATGATCCCCAGAGCCTGGGGGGGAGATGCCTGTCGAGAACTTAAGGTCCTGAAGGCTTCTTCCAGTCGTCAAGTAACGTAATGTGGCAACTAGCCCCTGCTCCGCAGTGATGGCTTGCCACATGCAGGTATCCTGCCTGCTGATATAAGGGGTCAGCAAAGCCAGCAGACATTGAAAAACGGGGTCCGTCATCCTGAGATAATTCCTGAAATCCTCAGGATTATTCTCACGGATCTCATGGAGCAAAGGCATGTGCGAGCACTGGTCACGCTGGCGGAGCCAATTCTTCATCCATGAACTCCTCCTCACCCTGTTTATGGTCTGGGCTTGGGTCAAAGTATGAACCTCAACACCAAGCCCCCACACAGCACAAACTCGAGAACGAGTATGTCCACACACCATGGCTTCAAAACGGTCGGCTGGTCAAACAAACTTAAACGAACGCACTGAAGAACAGCAAGACCTATGAAGAGCGACCTGAAGATCAGGAACGAGTGGACCAGAACAGCCTGCTATACAGGTTACGAACTGACCAACATGCACTGAAAACCAGATACAAACCTCACAAGTACAAACTGAACCGCAGAAAATGAGCGAAATGACCTGAAGTTTGAAAAGTGCGAATTGTCTCTACCCAAACTTCTACTAACACGCGGTAAACACGAGATTAGCAGAAGGAGCCCAAAGGGTGGCGTACTGGGGCTTGAACTTCCTTTTTCTAGTCCCATCGTACGTGCTGTACATCACCGCGTTTGAAACCACCAGACTTTTGGAGTGATCGTGTGTGTCCAAAAGACGTCCGTCCATTTGTAAGTCCGGCGGACCCACGCTACAAAGTCCATTGGAAAGTCCGCTTGTGTGTGCACGGCATAAGAATCATTAACCACTACTCTCTGAATTCTGTCTTTTAGCCAGTTTTCTATCCATTTACAAACTGATATTTCCAAGCCTGTAGACTTTACCTTACACATGAGCCGTGTGTGCGGAACTGTATCGAACGTATACCACGTCCACAGCCGTCACTCTGTCCAAGGTTTTACTTACCTCTTCATAAAAAAAATCAGGTTTGTCTGACAACTTCTGTCTTTCATGAATCCATGCTGTCTGTTGCTTAAAATGTTTTTTTTTCAGCAAGAACTCTTTTTTTTAAACACTCCAGTATCTTCTCGACTATAGAAGTTAAACTAACAGGTCTATAGTTACTTGGTAAATACTTTGATCCCTTTTTTAAATATAGGCACCACGTTCGCCCTGCGCCAATCCAGTGGTACTATTCCCGTCATTAATGAGTCCCTAAAAATTAGATACAATGGCTTTGAAATTACAGAGCTCAATTCTTTTAGGATCTGTGGGTGGATGCCATCAGGTCCAGGTGCTTCATCCACCTTTATTCTATTTAAATATTTCTGGACCATATTACTTTTGAGCCATTGTGGATCATTTGGGGTTGTGTCAATACCACCCCCATTATGGACATGAGCTCCCCCATGCTCTTTTGTATATGGAAGGAGAAAAATCCTGGACTGCCGCACTCCATGCAAAAACATCTTTATTTGAAAAATGCGATAAAATCCAAAATAACAAACATGACAAAAAGTGGACACAACGGGCATAAAATAGCTAACGCGTTTCACATTCAAAGATGCTTACTCATAGTTAAATTTGATCAAACAACAAGAGTGTATATAAAAGAAAAGGAAGGGGAGCAAGGTGTAGCACCCAATCCATGTCAACAGACAATTAAATAAACACAGCTTCTGCATGATTAAAGCTAAACTCACAACCATGGAACACCCATAAGGATTTGAGACAATGTAATAAAAGAAATATGTGTAATTGTCCCAAATCCTGATGTAAATGTGAATATAAACATATGTATAAATGCACGTATATAGTTCCCTACAGTTCAACTATGGTTGGAATAAAGCAAAAATGACAATAAAAAAGAAGAAAAGAAAAGAAAATTCTAAACCGAAAGGAATACCTATTATATAAAAAGATAGACCAAATGCCTGAAATGAGACAAAAGGTGCATCAAAGTATATGTGTGATACCATACATAGACAAAAATGGAAAAAATATGGAAAAATTATATATATGAAAATACATATAGCTACTATATATACTGAATTAATTTTATTAAACCAAAGACACTATAATCAAATAGATAAATCTATTGCGAGAAAAATATCAAATATGTATATAGTAGGAATAAGATGTGTTTGAGTTGAAGAAAAATACAAAATAACAAAATAATGCCAAAATTAAAAAGTACTGAGAACATTCCTATCCAGAGATTCAATTGCCAAAAAGTACACAGCTACTTATGACTAACTGCACAAAAATGGCAACAGCATTTCTGTTTCAAAGAAAAAAAAAATGTTTTTATTTTTAAAGGGGTAAAAACTGATGCCTGTAGCTAGTGTACAAAAAGCCGGTCCCATAGCTCTAAGAATAAATATTAAACAAGTGTTAAATTAAAGACTGAAAACGGCCAAAAGAGATATGTTCCCACCCTTTCTAAGGGAAAATACAGGGGGACAAGGTACTCACTACTTCTACTGTAAGCAATTTAAACCACTGAGGGAAAAAAAAAACAGATACTCCAAAAACTGGACAAAATGAAACATTTTATCCAGGTGATGAGCGGTGGACAAGAAATCTAATGTTCATTGGAACCGCAACATTTCATACATTAATTTAAACGACCAAGTAGATTTCCAATCTCAGTGAGATTGCAACATATATGGTTCTCCAATGTCACTATCAGAAATGAGAGAAAGTGCTTTGATGCTGAAGTTTCACTTCTACCTCTGCAAACAACATAAACTGCGCTAGTATCGCTTCTATCGCTGTAGACAACATAGACTGCGCTAGTGTAACGAAATAGACAGAAATGAGAAAGTGCTTTAATACTGGAGTCTCACTTCTACCGCTGCAAACAACATAAACTGCGCTAGTATCACTTCTACCGCTGTAGACAACATAGACTGCGCTAGTGTAACAAAAATTGACATGAGGTAGTGGATATAGCTGGAAATAAAGAAAACAAAACAAAGGGTATACATGCTGTAGAATAATTATATTAATTCGGCTTTATTATCAAGATCTGTAAGTATGCAGTCTGAGTTCCCTTTTATGCTTTGACATTGAAAAAGCTCACTCAGCTCAGCATAAGACGAATCTTGAAATAGCTAGGTTGTGTGCTTGTCATTTTTGTACCAGTTGTTCTTCATGTACAGGGTTAATGACTAAAGGTCAGTAGGTCAGTGGTTTCACAGATAAGAATATACTCAGAATATCTGTCATAGACTTTATTGTAAAGATCTTTTTTAAGGTAAAAACATATATTATCCATAATATAGTTAGTTATTTGATATAGTTATTTAATTAGTTAGTTAGATTGAGTTTGTGCGAAGTAATATATATTTATATATGTATCCAATTATAGTTTAATATGCATTTGTAAGGTTTGGTACAGAATTGCATTTCTGTAGCTTAAAGAATATCCATTACAAGAATTCGGCCATTTGGAAAGGTCATTCACCTTGAGTTTTTTATAAGAATCTGTTGTGTGTTACTGACAATCAAAGAAGCTTAAGAGACGTATCAGCTGTTGGCAAAGAGAATATTTAGAATAATCACGAATATGATCATTTCATTTTTAGTTCTAGTCGTATATGGCTATGGCTATAGTCTGCTGACTAGTAGATTTGAAATAGTATAAAAACAGAGTGACACTTCACTTCAGGACACACGACACGACACACCACTACACTCCACACACTACACATGTCCTTTACTCACACACAGAAGGACTTCACTACTTTTTCACACACACAAGGAAGAAGGACACACGCATCCTTACACTGAAGAAGACATTTTGTTTACATTAGGCCTAAATACAGCCTACCTCACAAACAGCTGCTAGAGCGGACATCTCTCTGACATAGAGAAGAACATAGCTGAAACATCTCTTGAAAATTCTTGATACAAGTTTTTGTTCCTATTATCTTTTGTTTTACTACATCAAGCTGTAAGAAGAATTTAACTTTGTATATATTTTCAAGTTGTTGCCAAGTGTGACCAAATAAACTCACACTTTGTTTTAAGACATCCTGGCTACTGAACTTTTGAACAAAACGCCTAAGACACTGTTGACATAACACGTGTCTGAGAAGAGAAGGTTTTTTACACTCTCTACTACATTTTTACATTGGCGAGCCAGCCAGTCCAGTTTTTTTTCCCTGTTCCTCGACAAAGGGGGGAGACTCACACATTTTCATGATTGATCAAGTCTCGGGAAAAAACGATCAAAGAACCTAGAAAGAGGTGTTTGTGTTCCATCAGACGAGGATGAAAGGTCCAAGGAACTGAGCCAGCTAAAGACGAGAAATTCTTCTAAATACGATATGGCATCTGATAATCAAATATGGAGGAACAACAAGCTCCAAGAAGAAACTAAGTAAAGAACCTAGAAGGAGGCGTTTGCGTCAGATGTGGACAACATTTCAGTAAAGTCGAGGGTGAGTTTTTCTATGTCTGTTTTCTCACCTCTAGACAAAGTTTGTAACTTTGAAAAAAAACAAAAAAAGGAAGACCCAGCCTACGAAGTTGATTGATAAGGCCATTTGGACGGTATGCTTCAAGCTATTGTTGGAAATCCAAGACTTTGTTTGTGAAAACGTAACGTTACGTACGTGAAGATTTCTGCCAAGGTTAGTTCCTAAGAAGGTGAGAAAGTCTCACATAAGAAAATATTGGGTAGTTGCCCAATAAGAAAAAATGTTGAATCAGGAACTGAGACTTCACGTTATTTGAAAAAGCTACCATTGAGGTACAACAGGCAGATGTATGTACTATTTGGTAAGTTAAGATGAAAGTCGGACTTTGATGTTTGAAGATGGAAAGTCCAAGAAAAAGGCAAGGAAAAATCAACAGGCAAGCACACTACAGCACACAATACAAGGAACAAGGCAAAAAGCTACAAGAAAATTATTCTTCAAAGAAAGAAGAAGTAACGAACGAAAGAAAAAGCAACAAACGAAAGAAAAAGCAACAAACGAAAGAAAAGGCAACGAACAACAAATTTAAAGGACATTATTCTTCTCTTGTTTTTTTTAAGTGCGCACAGGACTATCATACTAACAAGGGGTGAGTGTGTTTGTTTATATAAAAGGGTAACATGGGATGGTTAACATCTCAAGGCTCAGAAGTATTTTCCTGTACCATCGGGAAATTGATACATTCCATATATATGGAATACAGGAATACATGCAGTAATAATTAATTAATGCCAGAGTGTAAAGAAGTTATTTAATAAGGAAACTAAGTTTAATGCTGCATGTAAATGTTTATGAATATTTTAGCCCTGAACAACAGAAAATGTGTGTTATTACACGTGGTAATTTTAAAACACATATATAGGGGGCAGAAAAAAAGTTTTCAGAGAAAAAATGTATTGATTAAGATTGTGGAAAGAACTGTATGAAATTGAGATTATGGAAAATAACATGGTGTTTAGTGTTTACAAAAATCATACAGATTTGGTTGTAGGAAATAATAAGTTAAGGATTGAACAATTTTTACAAAAATTCCAAACTTGGATTTGGTTATTAAATTAAAAGTAGTAGATTGTTCTAATTTATTTAAGACTACCCAGAGAAAATATTAAAATATGAAATTTTTGTTCAATCTAAAAAAATTGTAAAAATAACAATTGTTAAAAGTCTTTGTAAATTAGTATTTCTGGTAAAGGTAAGGACTTTGATTGAGGGAGGAGTTTTCTCGGGGATATGGCCAATCGCAGGTCATGGGCAGGACCCAATCTGTGAGTTTCACGAGATTGTCCTCTAAACAATTTTTTTGTCATTACTATAATCAGGAAAGTCATATAACGTAGTGTACATGATTTTTGGCAGATGTACAAACAAAATATGTTTAAAAAGTGGTAAAAAGGTTAAACATTTTAAAAACGAAAAACTAGATTGTTACCGAATTGTACAGTGTATTGTATACAAAGCATGATAGCTAAGACTGACTGTAACAGATCATTCTCTGAAGAGTTTGTGACATATGAGGAGTGTACTACCAACAGAGAAATGCAGATCAAGTTACACAGACTAGTCGTCATGCCATGACAGTTTTCACTTCTGTGGATCAAAACACAACACATTTTTGTGTTAAGTCTTCCAAATATCTGGAAGAGGATTCATTGATGAGAAAAATGTATTTTTAAAAGGTATTATTACTTACTAAAGTAATTGTTTTTAAAAAAATAAGATTTTTTGGGCCTTAATAACTTTTCTTGAGAGTTCATTGAGATTTTTGCAGACAAAGTATCTGTCTGAGTGAATTTTAATGAATTATATAGGCTTACTGTAGGGCAAATATTTTTAATTACAAGAGAGAACTAATATACAATAATTTGAAGATCTAAAGAAAGCCCTTATTAATTTAGTATTTTTGATTAATTATAGAGATCTCTCTCAGCCATTTTACATTCAAGTGTATGTGGATGATGAGACAAATTCATTAGTATTTATAAATAATGTGTTAGGAGTGCATTGTCCAATGCTACAGGTCAGAGACATTGTAGGTTTTGCACCATTTGTTTTGAAAACATCTTATGTTACACTAAGGGTGTTATTACAAGGAAAACAGAAGGTGTCAACACACACAGCTTTGTCTAGTGGCAATTGGATGTTAAAAAGATCAGTTGTAGTGGTATATAAAAATACATGGGGATTAAATAGATGCAATGTGAGGGATAGAACCACAGTTGTGTAAATTAAGAAAAAAGTCACTTATTCAATTTTTAGTGGACATTTATTGGGAAAGAATTTCCTGTGTTTATATAGATAGCGCTAAATATATTGGCACAATGGAATGACAATATTAAACTTTCTGTAAGTGTCTGCATTAAAAGCTGATCTTAAGACTGCCATGTGTTTGTTTAGCAGTCAGAGTGACAGGCATGTGTGGTTCATTCAATCATACTGTATGAGAGGAATGTTTTTGGTTCTGAAAAGAAAGTTCAACATGATCAAATTTCTTTCAGGAATAGAATATTTGGGAAAGCCCAACCTAAATTGTCAGTGTAAAGGAAAAAATACAATAATCTGGTAAGATTATTCTTTTACAAGATTTAATATTAGTCACAGGATAAAGAGTGGGACTGACATTTTGTCTTAGAATCAGTACAGACTGATGAAGATAATATTTATTGTAAAAAAATAATTGATTCCAACAATAATGGATAGAGTTATTTTTAAATGAAAATATTTCTTTTTGCATATCCAGGTACCTGACTGACTGACTGATTGATTTTTTTGTTTAAGCTAATGAAAGAAATTCTGAACTACTCATTTTAGAACACTTTGTCATCAAACTTCTGAATATTGTTTTATTTGTTTATAGAACAATCCAAAAGGAAAGAGTAACCTAATACTACAAAGTATTGAGGAATTTGGCAAATCTATATAGATTGATTATATTAGTTTTTTCCTGCTTAAGGAGGATACAAGGATGTTGTTTTTTTAGTTGATGTTTCTTTTTGATAAATTAATTGAGGTTATTCTAGGAAAAATAATATTTTTAACAAAAGCTAAGTTGTTGTGAACTTATGTCATATTCCATTGGGGTTGGATTTCAAACCATGGAATCAGATTATGATTTAAAATTTTGTAGGACATGTATGCAATTTTAGGTATTTAGTAAAGTTTTTGTTTCTTATCATCTTAAGTACTCAGGTATTGTAGAACATATAAATAGTATTATAAAGTCTAAATAGGGTAAGATGATTCAAGAATAAGGTAAAGATTGGGTGACTTATTTACCTGCTACAATTTTAGTTTAAAAACTTTATTATTTTCTAAACATAGGGTTTGTTAACTGTTTGAGTTAATGACAGGACGTCTTTTGAGATTAGCATACTCCGTTATTTTTATATAATCTGTTGTATAGAAAGAAGTGTGGTTGCAAACATTGCAAACAGGTACAGGTATTTCAGAAGTTTGTTCACAAATCATAGCTAGGCCTTTGCTAAATTTAAATAGAAATGATGTCTTGAATGAGATTTCTACTTCTTATGAGTATGTTTAGTAATTTATTCCAGTAGCTAAAGGTATGGTTAAGAATTATAAATCTGAAGGTACCAGGGATGCAAACAGAGATGTCAATTGGAAAGATTATTTTGTTATTTTTAAGGTACATTGGAATTATAATTTTTTGTTTATTGCATCCTATAGCTATTACATTTATTATCATGATATTATGTATTTTATTTAAATTCTGTATTATGGTTAGAATGAAACAATTTTATAAATTGATTAAGGAAGAAATGAAAAAAGGTGAAAAAATTATGACAGGTATTTTTAGTCGGAAAATTACTTCTGGCTTATCTGATCCTGTGATTGGCTGTGGTACATCTGGAGCAACTGATTCAAAATGTGTATGAAAGGGCGCCATAAATGGAGTGTGCGTGATTTAGTTAATATAATAAATTATATTCAGGGGGAATTGTAGAATAATTATATTAATTCGGCTTTATTATCAAGATCTGTAAGTATGCAGTCTGAGTTCCCTTTTATGCTTTGACATTGAAAAAGCTCACTCAGCTCAGCATAAGACGAATCTTGAAATAGCTAGGTTGTGTGCTTGTCATTTTTGTACCAGTTGTTCTTCATGTACAGGGTTAATGACTAAAGGTCAGTAGGTCAGTGGTTTCACAGATAAGAATATACTCAGAATATCTGTCATAGACTTTATTGTAAAGATCTTTTTTAAGGTAAAAACATATATTATCCATAATATAGTTAGTTATTTGATATAGTTATTTAATTAGTTAGTTAGATTGAGTTTGTGTGAAGTAATATATATTTATATATGTATCCAATTATAGTTTAATATGCATTTGTAAGGTTTGGTACAGAATTGCATTTCTGTAGCTTAAAGAATATCCATTACAAGAATTCGGCCATTTGGAAAGGTCATTCACCTTGAGTTTTTTATAAGAATCTGTTGTGTGTTACTGACAATCAAAGAAGCTTAAGAGACGTATCAGCTGTTGGCAAAGAGAATATTTAGAATAATCACGAATATGATCATTTCATTTTTAGTTCTAGTCGTATATGGCTATGGCTATAGTCTGCTGACTAGTAGATTTGAAATAGTATAAAAACAGAGTGACACTTCACTTCAGGACGCACGACACGACACACCACTACACTACACACACTACACATGTCCTTTACTCACACACAGAAGGACTTCACTACTTTTTCACACACACAAGGAAGAAGGACACACGCATCCTTACACTGAAGAAGACATTTTGTTTACATTAGGCCTAAATACAGCCTACCTCACAAACAGCTGCTAGAGCGGACATCTCTCTGACATAGAGAAGAACATAGCTGAAACATCTCTTGAACATTCTTGATACAAGTTTTTGTTCCTATTATCTTTTGTTTTACTACATCAAGCTGTAAGAAGAATTTAACTTTGTATATATTTTCAAGTTGTTGCCAAGTGTGACCAAATAAACTCACACTTTGTTTTAAGACATCCTGGCTACTGAACTTTTGAACAAAACGCCTAAGACACTGTTGACATAACACGTGTCTGAGAAGAGAAGGTTTTTTACACTCTCTACTACATTTTTACACATGCTATTGGTAAAAATGGGAAACATCCCATTCAAAGTTAAGTCCTGAAGGACATCTAGTGTTTAAAAAGAAGATCCACCGGACTTCCCTTTTGCACAAGATATTAAATTTGTCCCCACCTCTAGCAGGTTTGACAATTTTATCGATGCCTTGGTTCACTAAACTAGATGTGTCTTTATGGTGGACATTATTCCAATGTCTAGCGACATTGGTAGCATGGTCCTTTTGTGTGTCATAAAGGTGGTCATAGAGACGATCCTTTAATCTCTGTATTGTTCTACCTACATATTGTATAGAGCAAGCTGTACATGTGATGACATATACAACGTATCGTGTGTTGCAATTAACGAAATCGCAAATCTTATGGGATTTACCTGTGGATGTAGACACCACTGTGTCACCTTCTTTAATAAAAGAACAGTACGGCAACCACTGCCACCACATTTAAAGGTTCCCTGAAAGGATAACCAGTTTCTGCTTTTTCCTCTGCTAGAGAAAAAACTAGGTGACAAAATACTAGCTAAAGATGGAGCTTTTCTAGGTACTGTACGAATCCATTTATTCAAAATCTTTGAATAAATAGGCTCATGAACTAAAATAGGAAGATGTTTAGTGACAATCTTTCTAATTTTCTGAAACTCCAGGCTAGAAGGAGTGGAAAAAGTAGGGATTGAGTATGTTTGGAGCTACGCGCTGTGGAGGGTTTATCCATGAGTAAATTGATGTGAGGTGTGCCCTGGGCTATACATAACCCTCCTTTTTATAATGGATTTGGAGTAACCTCTTTCTTCAAACCTAACAGACATAGAGACAGATTCTTGGTCAAAATCCTCTTGTTTGCTACAAATTCTTTTAAGCCTGAGGAATTGCCCTACAGGTATGCTATTTATGGTGTGTTTTGGGTGACCGGAGTCAGACCATAGAAGAGTGTCGCACTGGGTTTTCTATATAGGTTGGATAAGATACGATTGTCCTCACCGGTGAGCAAAACATCCAAGAACTCTATTGATTTGGCCTTCCAGTTTCCCTGTAAATCGTAGATTTAACGTATTGTCATTCATATAGTCTAACCATTGCTCCAAGTTGACACATGGATCTGAGACTATAAACAGTAGGTTGTCTATATACCTGCAGTAAAATGCTGTATCCCTGCGACGGAGACTATCAGTCCCAAAGATGCGGAGCCTCTCCCACCATCCCATATAAAGATTAGCCAGGGACGGGGAAAATTTCCCTACCATAGAGGCTACGCTCTTTGGAGGTAGTAGTCCCCGTTAAACATAAAAAATTGTGGGTAAGTAGATATTGTAAACACAAAATAATAAACTCCTGCATAATTGGAGAAAAACGACCAGACCTGTTGAGAAAATAGGAAACTGCTTGCAAGTCTAAATCATGTGGAATAGATGAATATAGACTACATACATCACAAGTAATCAAACTGAAACCATCTTTCCATGTCATGTTTTGAAGTTTAAATAGCAATTGCTTAGTATCTCGGAGATAACTGGGTAGTTCAACAATTAAAGGTTACAATTGCTCATCGACCCATTGCCCCAGACGCTCATTAAGCGAGCCAATGCCCGCTACAATGGGTCTGCCAGTTAAAGGGGACAAGCCCTTGTGCAACTTGGGAAGATGATGAAATATGGGCATGACAGGAAAAGGAGGAATCAAAGCCTCTTTGTCATTAGGTGAAAAAATGCCTATAGCAACAGCTTGATCCAAAAGAGTGGAAAGTTCATCCTTGAAAGTTTTAGTTGGGTCACCCCTAAGCTTGAGGTAAGTAGTGGTATCTGAAAGCTGTCGTAAGGCTTCTTTTTTATATGAATCAGCATCTAACACCACCACTGCTCCTCCCTTATCAGCATTCTTAATCACTATGGATGAGTATTTATGTAACTTGTCCAGAGACAGTTTTTCATCTGCAGAGAGATTGTCACTATTGTGATGTGAAGTGTTCCTAGCCAAAATAGACAAATCTCTCTCCACCATTTTTTGGTAAAGATCCATGTCCTTCCCTCTTGAGTTTATAGGGTAGAAATCTGATTTGGTTTTAACAGACACTGTGTTATGACCTATACTGATGTCAGTGGTGTTACAATCAGATTCAATGGCAAGATCTGAAAGATTAGTTAATGCACAAACGTCAATAAAGTGTGTCAGGGAAGACGCAGACTCATCGGTTGGCGATAGATCCAGCAAAGTAATGCTTCCTTAAAGTTAAAGAGCGTGCCAAACGGTTGACGTCAAGGATCGTGCCAAAAAGATCAAAGTGATTTGAAGGACAAAAATTTAAACCTCTGGAAAGGAGTGAAATGTCCGTACTGGATAGGGAACATGCTGATAGGTTAACAACGTTTTTGATGTCTTCTACTGCTTCCTGCCTCTTAGCTGATAACGATTGTCGTTGGCCTCTTTTGTGTCTTTTTCCTCCTCTACGTGTTTTCCTTTCTTCTTTCTCCCTTTCTTGTTGCGGCCTTGGCTGGCTTGGTTTAAAGGAATAGCTTTAGTATGTGTATGATCTGTGGCTGAGCTGTTATCCGATGAGGAATCCGTGCCTGTGGCTGCCAAGGTGTCTTGTGTCTGATCCCCTTCAGCCTTCCGAGAAACTGACCCTTTTCTTGGAAGCCGCTCTCCGGGGGCGATTACTCAAAAAAACTGTTTTTTTCCATGTATAGACATTGTTGGTATCATGATCCAGTTGGTCTCTTATGCGTTTATCTTTTTTTGTAGAGTTGACACTTCTTTCAAGTTTATCCAATTTTTTGCTGCGTTGGCCATGCTCTTTTGTATACACAGAGCTGAAGAAAGTATTTAATAAATTAGTCTTCTCTTTGTCCTCAGTCACCCACTCTAGAATATTTTGTAAAGGGCCTACATGCTCAGACCTGACCTTTTTACTATTAATATATTTGAAGAATTTTTGGGGGTTTGTCCTACTATCTTTTGCAATCTGTTGTTCATTTTGAATTTTTGCATCCTTGATTTCCTTTTTACATATTCTGTTAAATTCTTTGTAACATTTAATTGACACTAGTGTTCCTTCCTTTTTTATATTTTTTAAAAGCTCTTTTCTTATTGTTTATAGCTTTTTTAACTTTGACCGTGAGCCACATAGGTTTTATTTTTAGCCTTTTAAACTTATTGCCCATGGGAATATAGTTTGCAGTGAGGTCCCAAACAGTCTTTTTGAAGAATTCCCATTTCTGTTCTGTGTTTATCGATGCCAATATTCCCTCCCAGTCTAAATCCTGGAGAGCAGCCCTCATCCTTGGAAAATTTGCTCTCTTGAAGTTAAGTGTTTTTATCTTTCCCGTATGTATTTCTTGTTTACAGCTAACATCAAATGAAATCATGTTATGATCACTGCTACCCAGGTGTTCCTTTATCTGAACATTAGTAATAAGCTCTGCATGGTTTGAGATTACCAGGTCCAACAGAGGTTCATTTCTAGTTGGGGCCTCAATAAACTGGACCATAAAATTCTCCTGTAATAGGTTTATAAATTTTTGCCCTTTAACTGTCCCAGCAGTGCCATTACTCCAGTCAATTTATGGGTAGTTAAAATCCCCCATTATTATCACCGTCCCAGCCCTTGCAGCCCTTTCCATCTGTGCAAGGAGCTGAGTCTCCACCTCCTCGTTATCATTGGGTGGTCTATAACAAACTCCAATGATTAACTTTGAACTACGCACATCTATATGCAGTTCCACCCATAATGCTTCAGACTCATCACACTCTCCATCAACCATGTCTTCTTTCACACTTGCTTTGAGATAACTTCTCACATAGAGACAGACCCCGCCACCTTTCCTTTTTACCCTGTCTCTCCAAAAGAGTGCATAGCCAGGAATATTAATAGCCCAGTCATGTGAGGATTGAAGTTTCAGCAATACAGATTACATCATAGCTCTCCTCATGTACCAGAGCTTCCAAATCACCTATTTTGCTGGGCAGACTTCTGGCATTGGTGAACAAACACTTTAATGCATTATTACATTTTGATCTGTTGTTTTTCATATCACTTTTAGTAGTACAAATGGCACTATAGTTTCCAATGGCTGTTTGCAACATGGGAACTTTCTTGTCACCTGCCATAACCCTCCCCCCATCTATCCCCATTTCACCCTCCATTAATGTCTGACCCCTAACTGACCTGTCTGCCCGATGCAATTCTAGTTCACCCTACCCCCTCAATCCTAGTTTAAATACTCCTCCAGCCTTCCCATATACCTCTCCCCCAGCACAGCAGAACCCCTTCCATTCAAGTGCAAACTGTCTTTAGCATATAAGTTGCACCCCAATGAAAAGTCAGCCCAGTGCTCTAGAAACCCAAATCCCTCCTCCCTACATCACGTCTTTAGCCATGCATTCAGCTCTCTAATCACCCCCTGCCTTTCCTGTGTTGCGCATGGCACAGGCAATATTTAAGAGAATATCACCTTGGAGGTCCTTCCCTTCAACTTGCAGCCTAGTTCTTTAAATTGATTCTTAAGGAGCCTCCACCTTCTATGTATACTGTCATTGGTTCCACGTGGACCAAGACAGCTGGGTCATGCCCAGCCCCTCCCAGTAATTTATCCACCCAGTCCACCACATGCCGAACCCTAGCACCAGGGAGACAGCAAACCATTCGGTTGAGGCGATCCTGGTGACAAATATTCTATCAGTCCTTCTGATTATAGAATCCCCTATTACCACCAACTGTCTAGGCCTACCTGCACTCCCCTCACTGCCTCTACTAGATGGGCTTCTCTCTTGGCTGTTAGGGGTAGCAGTGACATCTAGGGCTGCCACCTCTGTGTTTACCACCTCCACATCTTCACCCAACTTGGCAAATTTGTTTTGATGCACAAATACAGGACTGGCTTTCCTTTTCTGCGAGCCCCTTCCACTTCCTCTAACTACATTAACCCATCTTCCTATCTGATAATCCTGACTTGCCCCTCCACCCTCCACATCAGTCCTACTGACCATCTGCTCAGTGAGCAGAGGACCCCTTTCAAGGTTGTCCTTTCTGCCCAGTGTTGCAACTTGCTCCTCCAGATCTCTAATGCAAGCTTCCAGAAGGGCAACCTGCTCACATCTGTCACAACAGTATCCATCCTGGAGCTGTTGCACCAATTTTGCATACATGTGGCACACTGTGCACTGAGCAAAACCTTCAACCCTGCTAGCACTCATTTCCCATTTACAATACAATTACTTAAAGGAAGTTTAAGATGTTACTTACAGGTTAGAAGACTCCTGTCTTAACTCTCGTTTTCAACTCTTGGTTATTAACTCTCCACTTTAGTTCAAAATTCCACTTATGTTCACAAAATCCACATGCAAGCCACCATTAGCAGGGAGCAAGCTCCTAGGGGAGTTTGTATAGACACTTTTATACACCTGTGAACAATTAACCACTCCCCTTAATTAGCAGGAAGAAAAAAAAAGCTGTTTAAAAAAAGTGTCAGAAAAAAAGTATTTTAAAAACTGATAGCAAACGTATCAAATAAAGGATGAAAAAAAAACCCCCAAAACAACACTTGCAAGCAGAAGCAGTCAAAAGCGCCGATATATCTCCAGGATATTTTGGCTTGGCTGTCCCAATAGATCATGTGGGGAACGAGACCTCGATGCCGAGGAGCTCCTGGAAGATGGTCCCATAGTTTTCGGATGCGTAGATGGGCTAAAGTCTTCCTATTTAGTCAGTTGAGTAACCCTGTCAGCGGGAGCTCTCAAGTTAAGCAGCCATCTTCTGAGAGGTAAAGCCACGCCCCCTTTGACATTATTTTTTTTTTGGTTGAATAATGATTTGATTTGGTATATTTTCTATATTTTTGGATTCATAAAATGCACTTTTTGGGTAAATTCTATTCTAATTTTATTTGTTAAACCGTCACATACACATTTGTAATGACCTTAAACTCTTAGCGCCGGTACCACCCTGCTCTTTACGAGGTCTGTAATGCCAGGAGGCGGGGCTTAAGATCATGTGACCACCATGATTGGCTGTCGTGACTACCGTTGGCCTGAAAGCTCCTGATCGCTCCTTGCTTTTGGTTAGGCGACGGTAAATCTGCCTGGAGCGTGCAGCATGTGTGCTCTAGGCACAGGTGTAGTGGCAGTGGGGCCCCTCTGCTCTAAGGACCAGGTGCAGAGAGGCCGCATATTTGCGTATGGCCGGCACCAAGGGGCTAACATGAATAATTCTACACCAAGTTCACTATATGGCTAACTTATACATGGCAATCTTATCTCCCCTTAATTGTCTCTTCTCAAGAGAATAAATTCAGTTCAGCTAATCTTTCCTCATAGCTGAGCTCCTATTAGTTTAGTTGCTCTTCTGTCAGGTTTACCCCAAATGCATGTGGTCAGACACTATAGCTGGCTACTGTGTTCTTCACCTATAGCAGCCCCTTTCCCATCAGGTAAGCAGGCCTACCGGTACTTGGTTCCCCCAGGACTCATACACAATGCTATAGTGCCTGGCTACCATGCCAGGGCATGTGTGAACTGAGCAAAGCAAACAGGTGCTTGCAGTTGGCAGACAGGCAGAGCAGTTCAATGACAGTCCGATTAAAAATAGTGGAGTTATTCCCACGCTATCAAATATGGAAGACGGCTAAGAATGGAAAAGCTGCTTGCACCGATTTAGGTACAGACCTGACCTTCACAATGAATATGTATAAATGGGTGGTGCTGCGCTAATCCTCAAAACATGTGCCATAAAGGTGAATAAAGGGCTTATGGTCAAATCTTACATCACAAGGCAGATATAATAAAAATAATAAAAGTGAAGCAAATAACGTGATAAATGGCACTAGCCAACAAATATGTCTGATCGAAATAAAATATAAATACTAATAAATACAGAAAATATAAATCATATACGTGAGAACATGTTGATGATACCACATAAATATTTAGACCATATCCTCTTAGTAATTAAGTAAAGCTCACAATCAGTGGGAAGATATTCCTTCATAAGGTGCAAAATAGATATATGTAGAAAGCAATGGTGCAAAAAATGTTCAAAAAATTAGCAGTGTGCAATGGTGTATTCCAATCAGATGGGTCCATACACCATGCTATATATAAAGTGACAAATGTGCAAAAAAGCATCCATCCAAATAAATACAACATATAAGTCCCAAACAATTGTGTGCAAGTGTTTTCACAAGAAAAAAGTCCTTTATATAGATAAAATATGTGACAGCAACGTCCTAGCATGCAGCCGTTGCAATTAAAGTGCTCAACGTGAGTGACATCAAATGTGTCTTCGTGTGCATACACACAAGTGGGTAGTGGCCCCTTACCTTAGGGTAATAGGGCAAAAGCATAAGGTTTGAAAAGCCTTTGGGGTGTCCACCTAGGGGCTCCAGCGCGTGCCTCACGGTCCTAGATCCGAGATATGGTTCCCTCAGATGTAGTGCGGGGGGGGGGGGTATGTAAAAAAGGAGGAAGGATCCCAATAGTGTAATACCGTTTGTTCAGATAGTAGATTTTATTAAGAAATAAAGGTACTCACATCAAAGATAAAAACAGCAACAATTGTATCCAACGAGCGGCGAGCTCATAAGCCTCTATCAGTGTCTGCAGCCTGTCTCATCCCGAGACGAGACAGGCTGCAGACACTGAATACACCATTGCACACTGCTAATTTTTGAACATTTTTTGCACATAGTTTAAACCATTGCTTTCTACATATATCTATTTTGCACCTTATGAAGGAATATCTTCCCACTGATTGTGAGCTTTACTTAATTACTAAGAGGATATGGTCTAAATATTTATGTGGTATCATGAATATGTTCTCACGTATATGAATTATATTTTCTGTATTTATTAGTATTTATATTTTATTTCGATCGGACATATTTGTTGGCTAGTGCCATTTATCACGTTATTTGCTTCACTTTTATTATTTTTATTATATCTGCCTTGTGATGTAAGATTTGACCATAAGCCCTTTATTCACCTTTATGGCACATGTTTTGACAATGACAGTCCGGGTACAAGGCATGCAGAGTTCACAGAATAGTCGTTATCGGATTCAAGGTCAGGGAAAAACCAATCTAGCAGAGCAGGGCAGACAGGGAGCTTGATCAGGTAATACACATTATTACACTCTATCACAAGCATGACATTGCAAGCTTGGCTGGCTTATATCAGTTTTGGTATTAATATCTTGCAGGTGGACAGACAGACAAGGAGAATGCCATAGCCAAAAGCAGGATGCTGGAACCACTATCTATGATGCACACGCACCTGACACCTTCTCTGAACTTTCTCCAGTTCTCCAACATCCTTTTTTTGTAAACTGGTGCCCAAAACTGAACTGCATATTCCAGATAAATGTTCAGGAATGCTTACAGATGCAAAATGATGTCCCTCTCCCTCTGGAGGGAAAGAAAGTAGAATGGATTTTTCATACACTTGATTCTATGCCAACATTCTCAGCTAAATGGGGTTGTTGGATCACTAATTATACTCTTTACTTGAATGACTCTTGGGAATGATTTTCATTCTTGATTATTATGAAAGACATTGTATAAACATCCTTGCATCTCTCTGGGCTTTGCCCAATTAATATATCTGTTGATTGTATGATACCCTACCATTTGTAAACAAAAAAATAAAACAATAAGTATTTTGCTTTCTTTAGAATCTGCAGCTTGGCATTGCATGCTATTATTAGGGCCACTCTCATACTGAGGCATTTTACAGGTGTTTTAGCACTAAAAATAGCGCCTGCAAAGCGCCTGTAAAGCGCCTCTCCTGTCACTCTAGTGTAAAAGCCTGAGTGCTTTCACACTAGAGTGGTGTGCTTGTGGGATGTTAAAAAAAAGTCCTGCAAGCAGCATCTTTGGGGTAGTTTGGGGCACTGCTGCCGAAGCGCCTGCAAATCACTTTGGCAGCAGTGCTTTGCGGGTGCTATTAACCCCTTCTTCGGCTGCTAGCGAGGGTTAAAAGCGCTCGCTGGCAGCCGAAAAGCGCCGCTAAATCGACGCTCACACTCTCAGCGCTGACGATCTTACCGCCCCATTGTGAAAGTACCCTTAGTCTATGTTCAACCAGAACACTCGGGTCCTTCTTGATCATTGACTCCCCCAGTTGTGCTCCTCCTAGAATGTATGATGCATTCATATTTTTAGCTCCCAAGTGCATAACTTTACACTTATCAACATTAAACCTCATTTCTATATAGTTGTCCAATTAAACAGTGCATTGAGGTCGGCTTGTGAGTTAGAGACATCCTGTAGGGGCGTTATTCCACTAGATAGTTTTAGTTCATCTGCAAACACAGAAATGGCACTTTTAATCCCAAACTATAGTGTTTTGAAAAAGTATTCATACCTCTTGGAATTTTCCACATTTTGTCATTTTACAACCAAAAACATAAATGTATTTTATTGGAATTTTATGTGACAGACCAACACAAAGTGGCACATAATTGTGAAGTGGAAGGTAAATGATAAATGGTTTTCAAATTTAAAAAAAATAAATATCTGAAAAGTGTGTTGTGCATTTGTATTCAGCCCCCTGTGCTCTGATACCCCTAACTAAAATCTAGTGGAACCAATTGCCTTCAGAATTCACCTAATTAGTAAATAGAGTCCACCTGTGTGTAATTTCATCTAAGTATAAATACAGCTGTTCTATGAAGCCCTTAAAGGTTTGTTAGAGAATCTTAGTGGACAAACAGCATCAGGAAGGCCGAGGAACACACCAGACAGGTCAGGGATAAAGTTGTGGAGAAGTTTAAAGAAGGGTTAGGTTATAAAAAACTATTCCAAGCTTTGAACATCTCACGGAGCACTGTTCAAACCATCATCTAAAAATGGAAAGAGTATGGAGGCTTTGGTCCCATCCAATGCCCATAGAAGCATCCTTAATGTTTTACCGTTTTACGCATGCAAGGCCATTCTTCTCCAGTGGAAGAAACCTGCACCCCCGACTGTGTCCTTTTGGAAGGGCCTGGTAAACTTTATGACCCCTTTCTATAAAGCCACATACCTATCCCGGCCATGTGAAAAGAATTTCACTAAAGTTTGGCAAGCTTGGTTGGATTCCTCCTCCATTGTAGAGTAATACTCTGAAGTATGACCTTGCAGGGTTGGGGATTGTGTGTTGTAGATAGTTGTTAAACTGTTTATAAACTCAAGATTGGCCAGTTGGACCACCAGCGCCTTTAGTACCCTTTATTTCCTATAAGTTGGAGATGATTCCTGTTATAATACCCTTTTCTGACATGGTACTCGTAGTTCTGGTTGGCTTAGGAGCTCGTCCAGCTCTTATGATACTGGAAAATGTATACCTATATGTATCACTTCACTCTTCTAGCCCTTGGGTCTACAAGTGAGAGGGAAGACGCAGTAGAGGAAGAGGGGTGGGCTGGGATAGACTACTTGTATTCTGTAGCTAAAAGGTCTCTGTTTCTTGTTTTTCTTGGACAAACTTTGTTTTGTAGCAAGGCCCTGCATGGTCTGCCTTATGGCGACCTTGTTTTGTCGCCACTATGTTACTGTTTTGTAAACTGCATAAACATCAATAAAAAATAATTTTATGAAAAAGAAAATGGAAAGAGTATGACACAACTGCAAACCTACCAAGACATGGCCATCCACCTAAACTGACAGGCCAGGCATGGAGAGCATTAACCACTTGCCCACCAGGCCAATTCTGACATTTCTCTCCTACATGTAAAAATCATAATTTTTTTGCTAGAAAATTACATAGAACCCCCAAACATTATATACGTTTTTTTTAGCAGAGACCCTAAAGAATACAATGGCGGTCTTTGCAACTTTTTATCTCGCACGGTATTTGCGCAGCAATTTTTCAAACACTTTTTTTTGGAAAAAAACAAACAGTTTTATGCTTAAAAAAAAAAACAGTAAAGTTAGCCCAATTTTTTTTCATAATGTGAAAGATGAAGTTGCGCCGAGTAAATAGATACCTAACATGTTATGCTTCAAAATTGCACATGCTCGTGGAATGGCAACAAACTTCAGTACTTAAAAATCCCCATAGGCGACGCTTTAAAAATTTTTACTGGTTACATGTGTTGAGTTACAGAGGAGGTCTAATGCTAGAATTATTGCTCCCGTTCTAACATTCACGGCAACACCTCACATGTGTGGTTTCAACACCGTTTTCATATGTGGGTGGGACTTACGTATGCCTTCACTTCTGCGTGCGAGCACACAGGGACAGGGGCAATTTAAAATTTTTTATTTTTTTTATTGTTAATTTTACTTAAAATTTTCTAATTTGACACTTAAAAAAAAATGTTTTGATCACTTTTATTCCTATTACAAGGGATGTAAACATCCCTTGTAATAGGAATATGGCATGACAGGACCTCCTTACAGTGAGATTTGGGGTCATTAAGACCCCACATCTCACCTCTAGGCTGCTAGGCTGGGAAGCCTAAAATAAAAAAAAAAAAAAAAAAAGATCACCGCTTCCCAGCCGAGGTAGCGCCATTTTTTTAATGCAGAGGCCGTCATAAAATCGCGCCCAGCCTCCGACAATCATAGAGACTCTGGCGACCATCTGGTCCACCAGAAATCTGTATGGTGGACAAGCGGGGCCGGCAGATCCGTTCCCCGACTCACTGATCGCAGAGGTGAGTCAGTAGAAGCACCAGAGGCTGGCGGGACGGGGAGACGTCCACTCTTGCCACCCGTAAGAACAATCTAGTGGCTGACCAGCTGCTATGATCATTCTTATGGTGTAGGAAATCGCCGGCTGAAAACGCCGATATCTGAATTATGCCTGTAGCTTCAGCCATCATTCAGATATATCACCATAAAGCCCAGAACCTCCATGGATGCCCAGCTGTCGGCAAGTGGTTAATCAGAGAAGCAGCCAAGAGGCCCATTGTAACTCTGGAAGAGTGGCAAGTGGCAAGAGTGGCAAGAAGAAGGCCATTGTTGAAAGAAAGCCATAAGAAGTTCTGCTTGCAGATTGCAATAAGCCATGTGGGGGCAACAGCAAATATGTGGAAGAAGGTGCTCTGGTCAGATGAGACCAAAATTTTACTTTTTGGCCTGAAAGCAAAAGGCTATGTGTGGCGGAAAACTAACTTTGCACATCACCCTGAACACGCCATCCCCACTGTGAAACATGGTGGTGGCAGCATCATTTTGTGGGGATGCTCTTCTTCAGCAGGGACAGGGAAGCTGGTCAGAGTTGATGGGAAGATGCATAGAGCCAAATACAGGGCAATCCTAGAAGAAAACCTGTAAAACCCCATACACACAATAGGACTTTGTACAAACTTTCCCTTGGATTTTTGTACAAAGGGCGTTGGCCAGAAGTTTGTCTTACATACAGACGACAGGACTTTTCCAGCCAACTTTCACCAAATCACGTGGTTTTTCAGCTCTTTACCACCACCCTTTGGTCAACTTCTGTATTGTTGTCTGGTATTATGTCAATCTCGCCACTTTTATTGGCGAGATTGACACCTTGCTAGCCGGTTTCACACTGGTGCGGGGATCTGACTTGGATCCCCGCCAATGCCAGGCACTGTGTTTGGTATGAATCATGAGGGGGAACTCCACGCCAAATTTTAAATAAAAAACCGGCTTGAATTCCCCTCCAGGGGCATACCAGGCCCTTAGATCTGGTATGGATTTTAAGGGGAACCCCCTACGCCGAAAAAACGGCATGGGGGTCCCCCCAAAATCCATACCAGACCCTTATCCGAGCACACAGCCTGGCCAGTCAGGAAAGGGGGTGGGGACGACCGAGCACCCCCCCTGAGCCGTACCAGGCCGCATGCCCTCAACATGGGGGGTGGGTGCTTTGGGGAAGGGGGGGCCCTGCAGCCCCCCTCCCCCAAAGCACCTTGTCCACATGTTGATGAGGACAAGGGCCTCTTCCCGACAACCCTGACTGTTGGTTGTCAGGGTCTGCGGGCGGGGGGCTTATCGGAATCCGGGAGCCCCCTTTAATAAGGGGGCCCCCAGATCCCGGCCCCCCACCCTATGTGAATGAGTATGGGGTACATCGTACCCCTACCCATTCACCTAGGGAAAAAAGTGTCAATAAAAAAAACACATTACACAGGGGTCTTCTTCCAACTTCGGGGGTCTTCTGCCGGTTTCGGGGGTCTCTCCGGCCTCTTCTCCCTCTCTCCGGTGTCGTCTCCGCGCTCTCTGGTTCTTCTCCGGTGCCTTCTTCCGGGCTCCTCTGCTATCTTCTGCTCTTTTGCCGCGCTTTTGCTAGCGAAGGAGCCCGGACATCTGGATCGTCTTCTTCCCTCTTCTCTTCCAGAGATGTTGACACGATGCTCTCTCTGGCTGTAATGCTGTCTGTGCACTTTGCTATGACTTATATAGGCGGTGCCCCCGCCCCCCATGACATCACAGTCCCAGGACATGCTGGGACTGTGAGGTCATAAGGGGGTGTGGTCATAGGATGAAGGCACTGGAGAAGAACCAGAGAGCGCAGAGACGACAGCGGAGAGAGGGAGAAGAGGGCGGAGAGACCCCCGAAGTCGGGCAGAAGACCCCCAAAGTCGGAAGAAGACCCCCGAAGTCGGAAGAAGACCCCCGAAGTCGGAAGAAGACCCCTGGAGCTGCCTAATAAATTACTTTTAAAACCTGTGTAGTGTGTCTTTTTTTATTGACACTTTTTTCCCTAGGTGAATGGGTAGGGGTACGATGTACCCCATACTCATTCACATAGGGTGGGGGGCTGGGATCTGGGGGCCCCCTTATTAAAGGGGGCTCCCGGATTCCAATAAGCCCCCCGCCCACAGACCCTGACAACCAACAGCCAGGGTTGTTGGGAAGAGGCCCTTGTCCTCATCAACATGGGGACAAGGTGCTTTGGGGGAGGGGGGGCCGCAGGGTGCCCCCCTCCCCCAAAGCACCCACCCCCCATGTTGAGGGCATGCAGCCTGGTATGGCTCAGGAGGGGGGCGCTCGCTCATCCCCACCACCTTTCCTGACCGGCCGGGCTGCGTACTCGTATAAGGGTCTGGTATGGATTTTGGGGGGACCCCCATGCCGTTTTTTGGCATAGGGAGTTCCCCTTAAAATCCATACTAGACCTAAGGGCCTAGCATGCCCCCAGAGGGGAATTCCCTCTCGCGCTCGCCGCAATAGGAAAATGTGTTTTTCCTATTGCAGCTAGCGCGAGATGTACAGCACCCTGTCGCCGAGAACCAGCGCGATGGGTTTGCGCTGGAAATATTCTCGCGGCCGTGTACTGTAGTTTGTACAAAAGTCTGATGCTTTTGTGTACACACGATCGGACTTTGCTCCATCGGACTTTTGTTGCCGGAAAGTTTGTCCGTTCACACAGCCAACAAAAGTCCGATGGAAACAGAAAAAGTTTGTCCGATGGAGCGTACACACGGTTGGATGTTGCTCCAAAACAGCTAATTTGCATGTTTGTTGTCAAAAAGTCAGATCGTGTGTACGGGCCTTTAAAGTTTGCAAAAGACTTGAGACTGGGGCAGAGATTCACCTTCCAGCATGACAACAACCCTAAACATAGGCAGCATGCATAGTGTCTTAGTGAACAGAGAACACCCTCTATGTCTTCTTTGCTATGTTACTATTCGATATGCTTTCTCATACTCCCCTTTTCTTTGATCGACCCATCTGAGGTCCAATTTATTATAATATACTGACAATGATGCTATTCTGCTATGCCTTCTACAACTCTCCATTATTCCTTTTCTCTTTTTCCATTATCCATCGGTGGGACTCACAGTTTTTTGTACTCCCTCTGTGTTGTGGATATGTCTCACTCAGCGCACTAAGGGGGTGTTCTGCGTTCTTTACGCTGGGCCCCCCTATTCACAAGGCGCTGACATGATCAGGCTCTTTTCTGAGTTTGGCCCATTGTCGGCAGGCTGTGTCGTGCCCCTGGAGCACAGGACACCGTCACGCCTATTGGGGTGGCGCCGTGCGCTCTGAGGACAGTTGATCCAGGTCTGCCAAGAATGCGTATGCTCAGTGACCTTTTACCGCTGAGCATGCACAGTACATTCGGCAATACTGCACATGCGCAGACATCTGCAGGTGTATATCAGATTCCACTGCAGCATGCACACAACACAGCTGCGACGGATCTGACTACTGACAACTCTGAAAACTCTCCAGAGAAGGTAAGATGGACACACAGGACACACTTGTTGTGGGTTTTTGACCTACTCAACAACAAGCTTTAGGCGATTCCTGTCCTTATAATACTACCCCTTTGCATCTCAAACAGGTATGTCTCCTGGGCAGGGGATTCATGGGAACTCTCCTAGCCATTTTCTTGGGATTGCCAAACCGGGGACATCTTTCTGTGTAGAATCTATATACAGTATGTTTTCTATCCAGGTATGTATGTCTTGTGTTTATATAATCCTGTACAACTTCATTTGGGGTTTGATTGTAAATTACATTGGACATTATTACTTTCCGTTTTATATTTCAGATCAGTCCAGATCTGACTTTTTCTCTGTGGCCCTCCTCCCTTTATTTGGACATTCATTGAGATATCCATACTTTTTGTGGGGGTATTTGAAATTGAGTCTCATTTGTCCAGCCTCTCTGCTATATGAGGCCCAAGGGCTCCTATATTCATGTAAAATCTATTGATACCATTGTACGTGATATGTATTGCCATCTATTTGCTTTTCATGCGCTACACCAATGTTTGTCTATTGCCTTTATAATGATATATATGTTTCTTTGATAGACATTTTGCTCTGTTTGTAAAAAACAAGCCGGAAACGTTGGGGTCATCAGAGATATCTTAATGTCTGTATGTATCAATATTATTTTCATTTCTATGCTATTGTGCATTCTTGTCTATATGACCAGGCTTTTTACAATTATACTATATAACTTTTTGTAATAAAATACTTTTATATTAATATTCTGTGTTTTTGGTCACTTTTAAAATCCCATTTTCCAAGGGGGGCTGTTTTTTTTTCTCTACACATACAGCTAGAGCTACAATTGAATGTTTTAAATCAAAGTATATTCATGTGTTAAGCCTCATACACATGAACGGATTGTTGGCCAACAAAGCGCCAGACTTTTGTCCGAAAGGCATGTGCCGTGAACTTGTCTTGCATACAAACGGTACACAATTGTCGGCTAACAAACACAAACATAGTGACGTACTACGAGGAATTTCAGCTCTTGAGCGCCACCCTTTGTACACCTTCTGCTAATGTCGTGTTTGGTGAGCACTGATTCTGAGCATGCGTGTTTGTACTTTCAGCTTTTGTGTGATGGACTTGTGTACACACAATAGGAAAATCTGACAACAGACCGTTGTCCACCAAAAATTTACTAGCCTGCCATCCAACATTTGTTGGCGGAAAGTTGGACAACAATTGTCTGATGGAGCGCACTAACGGTCGGATTTTAGGCCAACAGTCTGTCATCACGAGGCTTTAGAATGGCCCAGTAAAAGTTCAGACCTAAATCCAGTTGAGAATCTGTGGCAAGACTTGAAAATTGTTGTTCACAGACGCTCTCCATCCAATCTGACAGAGCTTGAGCTTTTCTGCAAAAAAAGAATGGGCAAAAATCTCACTCTCTAGATGTGCAAAACGGGTAGTGACCCAAAGACTTGCAGCTGTAAATGCAGCAAAAGGTGGTTCTACAAAAGTATTAACTTAGGGGGGCTGAATACAAATGCACGCAACACTTTTCAGATATTTATTTGTAAAAAATGTTGAAAACCCTTTATCATTTTCCTTCCATTTCACAATTATGTGCCACTTTGTGTTGGTCTATCACATAAAATTCCAATAAAATACATTTACGTTTTTGGTTGTAACGTGACAAAATGTGGAAAATTTCAAGGGGTATGAACATTTTTTTCAGCACTGTATATCAATAGGTTGAAAAGTAAGGGTCCCAACACTGAACCTTGGGGTACACCACTAATAACCTTAGACCATTCAGACTATGAATCGTAGAGAGAGATTTACTAAAGCTGGTGCACTCAGAATCTGGTCCACTGCACATAAAAACTAATCAGCTTCTAACTTCAGCTTGTTCAATTAAGCTTTGACTATAAAACCTGGAAGCTGATTGGTTTCTATGCAGAGCTTCACCAGATTTTGCACCCTCTAGATTTAGTAAATAACCCCCATAATCGGTTATAGCTAAAAATGCTCTTTTTAGCCAGTTTTCTAATTATATACAGACTGGATTTTTTTTTAATAAGCCTGTATACTTTAACTAGCACATTAGTTGTGTGTGGGGAACTTTGTCAAACCCTTTAGCAAAGTCTAAGTATACTATATCCACAGCTGCTCCTTCGTCTAAGTTTTACTTATAAAAATAAAGCAGATTTGTTTGACAACTTTGGTCTTGAGTGAATTCTGTGTGTTTCTCTGTATCCATGTTGGAAAGTAAGTCTAATGGGAGTGGTTTCATAATTATCAATCAGCTGTGCACCTGCAGGGCTCTATTGAGGAAAGCTGCTGGGCCTGCATCCTTTTAGACGTGATTTTCTATTGAAAGTATCTCACCAAAAATGTAATTTTTTTGCAGGGGATGCCTGAAATATGACTTGTATCTTAGTGCAGACTTCTGGAAAAATAAGTTAGCCAATCACACAAGCAGGAAAGTATGTTTCTGGGGGCCTTCTGTACACACTCTGTGTACAGAACAACTCCAGGTAGCCATATTGCATTGCATTTTCAGAAAATTACAGAGCAGCAGATTGAAAGAGAAAGGTAATATTTAAAACATTCAATTGAAATATGACTTGTGTCACAATTGTATACACTATATTATTTTTTCTTTATTTGCAATTTTTGTTCCTTGCAAAAGTGGAGTTACTCTTTAAGGTAACTGATACATAGTTACCTGGTAAAGACTTTGATTACATGTACATAAAATATGAGCACGAGGCCTCGCTCGAATCCAATGGTACGGAGCCATTTAAGAGTCTCTAAATATGAGAAACAGTGGCTTTGAAATAACAGAACTCAGCAACTTGAGGACACATGCATATAAGCCATCTGATCCAGATACTTTATTCACCTTTTTTTTGTATAAACATTTCAAGATCATATCAGTTTTGAGTCATTTGGGTTCTTTTGGGCTATATCAATACTAATCCCAATATGGACATGAGCTCCCCCATTTCCCTTTGTATACACAGATGATATTTAATAAATTAGCCTTCAAATTGTCCCCAATCACTAACTCTTAATTATCTTGTAAAGGGTATATATTCTCAGACCTTATCTTTTTACTATTAATATATTTGGGAGTTTTGGAGGGCTTATCCTACTCTATTTGACAAACTGTCTTTGGTTTTGAATTTTTGAAGCCTTGACTTCCTTTCTACATAATTTGTTATGTTATTTGTAACTTTCAAATGATGATAGTGGAAGCTCCGCTTATCTGCCTCCCCCCCCTGTTTTTGACAGGTACCTGTCCCCCATTTTCCAAGAGATCTCACCACGACAAGATCACTCAGAAGTTCGGCCCTCCTCCTGCTTCCCCCGCTGTAGGGCCATTCAGAAATCACAGCGCGCAGTAGGGAACCGGCTGCGAAGCCACAAGGCTTCACTGCCTGTTTCCTTTACAGGCAATGGTGGTGGCAGCACCCGAGAGCTGTTAGAAACATCAGCTGGGGTGCCAATATCGCTGGATTCCAGGACTTTAGTCTTTTAATCTTATTGACCATGGGAATATATTTTGCAGTGTATCTGCATATAATCGTTGAAACATTTGCATTTATGTGCTGTGTTTTTCAATAGCAATATTCCCTCCCATTTTAGTCTTGGAGAGCAGCCCTCAGCCTTGGAAATGTTGCTCTATTAAAATTGAAAGTTTTTATCTTCCAGTATGCACTTGTTGTTTACAGTTATCATTACATGAATTCATGTTATAGTCACTGGTATCCAGGTATTTGTTTTAATCAACTTTAGTAATAAGCTCTGCATAGTTTGAGAACACCAGGTCCAGAATAGAAACATTTCTAGTTGGGGCTTCTTGAAAACTGTACTATACAATTATCTTGTAATAGGTTTATAAATGTCTGTCCTTTTACTTTTTCAACAGTGCTATTACACCAGTCAGTTTCAGGATAGTTCAAATCTCCTATTGTTACCATTCTCCCCATTGTCCCAGCCCAGAGATAATTGATCCAGGAAATATTCAATTGACTTTGGGGGATCAGGAAGGAATTTATTTTTCCTTCACGTTGCAATTTGAACCATGCTTTATAGGGTTCTTTACCATCTTCTGGATCATCTGTGGCTATACAGTTCTGTATATGAAGGTTTTCAATTCATTTATTTATTTATTTGATTATTCATTTATTTATCTATTTCTATTGGTTGAACTAGAAGGATTTTTTTCAACCTAATTATGTAAATATGTAAAAATATAACAACATTTAAATCTTCTATTCTTTTTCTATATGTAATTATTTGATGGCTTCAAGTCTCTGCTATATTGTTTCATGTATTCTTGCTTATTGGGCTTCTTTGGTGCCATCTTTTTTTGTGTCTCTCTCTCCAGCAGCTGAAAGCTGGTTTCTACCCCTCCCCCACCCGCCGGCTTTCAGCTGCTGGAGGGAGACACACAGACACAGTGCATCATTCTGTAATTGTCCCCCCCCCTGCCCTGCTGCAGTGATCCCCTCCTTGTGCTGGTCACCTCCGATTCCTCCTTATGTGTCCGCCCCCCCCCCCCGCAGCACTGACGATTTCCCTCTCCTGCCAGGTGCTGTGGGTACACAGGTGAATGGAGAGTGGGAGAAGGGACTGGTAAATATGTAATTCACCAGCCCCTTCCTTTTCTGAATTGGACATAGTGAGCAATTTGTACCAACCAGCGTCCATTCAAAACTGAGACAGAGTAAACGGTGTTTACTCTGCTTCAGTTTATGAATGAATATATGTCCTGTTCTTCTTCAGTGCAACTGAGACTGCAGAGAAAGGAATTGAATAATATCTGTCTCAAAGGCATGGCCAGATCTAAGGGATTGCTGGGGTGGGCTGTGCTCCACCAGATTTCAGTTGTGCCCTCCCCCAGGCTGCTTTGGACTGTTGCGCAGGTGTAAATACCCTTACTCATCTCTAGAGTGCTGATCACCTAACTGCATAGCTCCACTGAGAATCTGAAGCAGGGGCATATCTAGCCAGCATCCAGGATACTTGTCCCACACTTCTCAACTGGTTCCTGAGGTGCCGATGCCCGAGAGCAGTGAGTGTTACCTAGTTTGTCTGGTTGAAAAAAGACACAAGTCCATCTAGTTCAACCAATAAAAGGAAAAAAGAGTGTGCTTAAAAAGAAATAAAAAGCCTGCGCTGGCCACTGCCTGGTAGAACGTTTTTGGCTTCTAGGGAAGTGAGCCTAGAATGGAGAAGGGTTTTGGAGTGGGTAGCGCCGAAAGGCGAGAGCTGTGGATGGGGGGGTGCCGGGCACAGAGAGAGAGCTGTGGATGGGGGGGTTCAGGGAGCTGGGCACAGGAGGGAGAGCTGTGGATAGGCAGGTGCTGGGCACAGGAGGGAGAAGTGTGTATAGGATGAAGCTAGGCACAGGGGAGAGAGCTGTGCCCCAGGTCTTTTTTATTGATAAGAATGCTACTACTTGGGAGAGCTCTGTGTGCACTGTGGGAATCCTGTAACAGGATGGTCAGGAGGAGGAATGCTTAGCTCTGCACTTCAAACAGATTCTTCTAGTAACACTGACAGTCACCCATCAGAACAGAGGCAGTAAGAGGGTAGGGGGACCGGCTGAAGAGCAATGGGGGCTGGTGCTCCAGTCGGGGGGGCATCAAACAAACCACCCTCCCCAGTGCAGTGAGCGATGCAGAGCAGAGATATAGCCCCGATTAGCAATATGATAGCTTTTCCTCTCAGCCAATTGCGCTCCTCACACTTCCTGATTGGCTGGGAAGAGATGCAGGAGGACAATAGCAAATATTAATTCGCTATTGTCGCCCACCCGGTGGGCCCATCCTTTTTTGAAGCCAATTAGAGCCTCAGGCTTTAATCATGTGCTTAAAAAACAAACAAACATTGGAATCCATGCATTCGGCGCCCTGCATGTAGATTAGGGGCCGGGCACAAAAGGTGGGGGGCCCCTCTGCCCCATATGGAGCAGCCACCACTGCTGGAGAATCAGAAAATGAGAAGGGGAAACCTCCATGATTTATGTGGTGTGTAGCACAGCAACATCTGTGCTGTGCAGTGTGCACGCGTGCCCATGTGCTTTATTTAGTCGGCGTTACCTAGTGCATGGTCTTTGTTAAATTAGATTATTAGTTCATTACACTCCCCCCCGCATTGGATGCTGTTCCCGAACTGCTGAGCTGCTTCTCCTATTTCTGCGTAGGTACTCAGATCTCATCCTCCCATACATAGCTGAAATCTGACTTTTTTTTACAGACCTGTGAAATCTCCAGATTGGAGCAGAAAGAGGGTGGTTGTGTCTGTAAAAGAATCTGATCTCAGCTATGTTCTGTGTGGGGAGGAGGAGCTCTGCTCTGTGCCCTGCCAGCACTGACTCCTGTCCCCTGACCCCAGACTTCTGCTCCCCTGATACCTAGCCATCTGTCCCTCTGATCCCAGACCTCTGCCAAATCCTCTGCTCCACTGACCGCAGACCTCTGCTCCCCTGATACCCAGTCCTCTGCCCTGCTGACCCCAGACCTCTGCCCCATCTTCTGCTCGTCTGACTCCAAACCTCCTACCTCAGTCCTCTGCCATGCTGACCCCAGACCTCTGCCCCATCCTCTACTCCACTGACCCCAGCTCTCTGACCTTTGATCCCAAACCTCTGACCCCAGTCTTCTGGCACACTAACCCCACAACTCTGCTCCATCTACTGCTCTACTAACCCCCATACTCTGACCCGCTGACCCCAGAGCTCTGACCTCTGTCCTCTGACCCCAAACCTCTGCCAAACTGACCCCAGACCTCTGTCCCATCCTCTGCTACACTGACCCCATTCCTCTGACCTCTGTCCTCTGTTCTGCTGACCCCAGACCTCTGCCCCATCCTTTGCTCCACTGACCCCAGTCCTCAGGCCCAAAACCTCTGACCCCATCCTTTGCTCCTCTGACCCCAGTCCTCTGACCCCATACCTCTGCCCCATTTTCTGCTCCACTGACCCCTGTCCTCTGCCCGCTGACCCCAGACCTCTGCCCTATCCTCTGATCCCCTGACCTCAGACCTCTTCCTCACTGACCCCAGACCTTTGACCCCAGACCTCTGCCCCACTAACCCCAGTCCTCTGCCATGCTGGCCCCAAACCTCAACCCATCCTCTGCTCCACTGACCTCAGAACTCTGCTCCGCTGACCCAGTCTTCTGCCCCCGTCACCAGTCCTCTTCCCATCTAAACCTGATCTCTGTCCGCTGACTCCTGTACTCTACCACTTGAATTTGGGTGATCAGAGGTGTGATGGTGCAGAAATTGGGGTGATCTGAGGTGTGAAGGTGCAGGAATTGGGGTGATCTGAGGTGTTATGGTGTAGGAATTGTGGTGATCTGAGATGTGATGGTGCAGGCATTAGGGTGATCTGAGGTGTGAGGGTGCAGGAATTGGGGTGTTCTGAGATGTGAAGGTGTAGGAATTGGGGTGATATGAGGTGTGATAGTGCAGGAATTGTGGTGATTTGAGATGTGATGGTACAGAAATTGGGCTGATCTGAGGCGTGATTGTGTGGGAATTGGGGTGATCTGAGATGTGAATGTCCAGGAATTGTGGTGATCGGAGGCATGAAGATGCAGAAATTGAGACAGATCTGAGGTGTAAAGGTGCAGGAATTTCAGGTGATCTGAAGTGTGAAGAGGCAGGAATTGGGGTGACCTGAGGTGTGATGAAGCAGGAATTGGGGCTGATCTGAGGTGTGAGGGTGAAGGAAATGGGGTGATCTGAGGTGTAATAGTGCAGGATTTGGGGTTGTCTGTGGTGTTAAAGTGCAGGAATTTCAGGTGATCTGAGGAATTTCAGGTGATCTCCAATTTACAGGAATTTCAGATAATCTGAGATGTGAAGGATTTGGAGTGATCTGAGATGTGAAGGTGCAGAATTTGGCGGTGATCTGATGTGTGAAGGTATAGGAATTAGGGTTATCACCCAGGCACCTCCAGCAGCGGTTGGAGCTGGCAGGATAAATGGCATGGAGTACATCTGGGGTCATGTACCAGAAGAAAAGTATCTTATATGCATTTTATTTATATAGTGTGCAGAGTGAGCTCTTTGCTGCCTGAGACCATATCACCCGCCATTGTTCCATGGGGATATCCTCCTTGAGGGCTTTCTCCCACTTAATCATGTAGAGACGCTTACCTTGTGTGTCCATTGAGTAAGCATTTATTATTTTATAAATGTCAGAGATTAATCCCTTTTGGGCCAAGCCAATTAAGACCAAGTTTTCAAAAGGGGTTAGGGGGGCAAATTGCAGGTCAGGAGCTATGGTCAGGGCATAGTGGCGAATTTGTAGGTAGCTATAGAATGCCTGGCGAGGCATATCATACTTAGCTTGAATTTCAGAGAAGGATAACAATTTACGTGTTCTAGGATCAATTATATTCCCGTAGTGAAACAAATTCCGCGATGACCATGGATAGGACATTTGGTGTGTGAGGCTATCTGGCACCTTGGGATTATAAATGAATGAGGTCATGGGCGATTTTTCAGGAGAGAGGCCATGTAAAGGCCGCAATGTGCGCCAGAGCCGGCGAAGTTGAGACATAGAACCTAGTAGACGCTCGGGGGGCACCTCTGCGTCCGCACACCAAAGCAAGCTATTAGGGTGGGTCGGGGCCAGCCAGATCTTCTTGATTTCCGTCCACTTATTGTAGGACCTCTGGGTAGACCACGATAATATAGCTCGGAGTTGAGCTGCTTGGTAATATTTGATTAGGTTTGGCAATGCAAGGCCACCATCCGAGCGAGCTGCCGTAAGGACTGATTGGGGTAATCTATGCCTTTTGTAGTTCCAAATAAATGTAAGTATGTCTAATTGGAGTTTTCTTAGGTGTTTGTAGGGAACCGGAATAGGCAATGTTTGGAACAGATAAAGCATCTCCGGGAGGATCGTCATTTTGATCGACGCAATCCGACCTAAGAGGGAGAGATGATGTTTTTTCCATCATAGGATCATGGATCTAATGGAGTGGAAGAGGGCGGGAAAGTTTTCCTGATAGAGGGTGGCAAATTTGGGGGTAATGCGTATTCCCAGGTATTTTAGGGATGTAGTTTTCCAATGGTATGAAAAATTGGCCTGTAGGTGCGTAATTTCCGCTTCAGGGATATTTATTGGTAGGGCTTCTGATTTGGATGTGTTAATTTTATAGCCCGAGAGAGCCCCATACCGGTCTAACTCAGCATGGAGATTTGGGAGGGACATTAAGAATGATGTCATCAGCAAATAGTGAAATTTTAAACTCTCTTCCCCTGACTGATATACCATGAATATCTGGGTTGCCTCGGATGGAGGCTGCCAGGGGTTCCACACATAATGCAGATAGCAAGGGTGAGAGAGGACACCCCTGCCTAGTGCCATTGGTAATAGAGAATGTAGGGGAAAAAGCAAAGGGGATCCGAACCTGAGCAGAGGGGTGTGAGTAAAGATGCTGGATCGCTCGTAGGAAGGGGCCCTTCAACCCTACATGTTGCAGCGTGGCGAACAGGAAGGGCCAACCAAGACTGTCAAAGGCCTTTTCGGCATCCAGGCTAAGGAGCAAGGACGCCGAGTCCTCCCTGTTCGCCACGTCGACCAGGTCAATCACCTTCCTGGTATTGTCTCCTGCTTGTCTAAGTGGGACGAAGCCCACCTGGTCCTTATGAATAAGGGAGGGGAGGACTACGTTCAGGCGAATTGAGAGTAGTTTCGTAAAGATTTTTAAGTCTGAATTTAAGAGAGCAATGGGTCGGTAATTGGCGCATAGGACAGGGTCTATGTCCGGTTTGGTGATTAAAGTGATGAAAGATCGTTGCATGTCCACTGGGACAGGAGTATCCTGGAGAAAAGCGTTAAAAAGTCTGCACATATATGGGAGTAGGAGGAGAAGAAAGGTCTTATAGTACTCGTATGGTAGGCCATCTGGGCCGGGGATTTGCGGGATGGTAACGATTTAACAGTGAGCTCTATTTCTTCTTCTGTGATTGGTGCGTTTAGGGCTTCTAAGTCTGTAGTTTGGAGATGAGGGACTCCACTTTGTTCAAGATAATGGTGTAATCTAAGGGAGAGCTCTGGGGAGGCGGGATTACTGGGGATGTCGGGGTTATTGTAGAAGTCTGTATAGAATTCTGCAAAGGTGTGGGCAATGTCCTTAGGGTGGGATAGCAGACAACCCGATTTATTATTAATCTAGTGGGGTGTAGAGTTAAGGGAGTTGTCACATAGATTTTTCGCTAATAGAGATTGTGCCTTATTTCTTTTATCATAGTATATTTGTTTTAGCCTAGGTAAAGCTTTTTCTACCCAACCTAGTGCAAAATCACTCAGGGTCGCCCGTAGTTTAATGATTTTCTTGAGCAAGGATAAAGTAGGGACAGTTGTAGTCGGTTTTCTAGGACCTTTAGTTCCTTCTCGGTTTGGAGTTTTGTGGCTAATGTATCCTTTTTCATGGCTGAGGACAAAGCTATGCATCTACCCAGGATGACCGCCTTATGTGCTTCCCAGAGTGTGGGGGGAGAGATGTCTGGGGTGTTATTTTCCGTGAATTAGAATTTTAGGGTTGAGGATAATTTCGTGGTCGACGGGAGGTGTTGGAGGAGAAAAGTGTTTAGTCTCCAGTTGCAGGGCCTTGGTTTAGGAGACCCCAGGTCCAAAGTGAGGAGGATGGGGGCGTGGCCAGACCAGGAGATTGGGAATATTCGAGCTTCACGTACTATACTAAGAGTAGTATTATTAACAAAAAAGTAGTCGATACGGGAGTGAGTTCTGTGGGGTACTGAGTAGAAAGTGTACTGCCAATCGTCCGGGTGGAGAACCCTCCAAGCATCAAACAGAGCGTATCTTCTAGAGAGTTGGCGGAAGAGCTTCGAGTCTCTGAGGGCTCGAAGCCGACGATACCCGGGGGCTCACCACGTGGCAATTAGCAGTCATGGAATGGGTTAAATTAAAGTCTCCCCCCACCACTAAGAGCCCGTGATCAGACCGTAAAAGGCGGATGAACAGTTTAGAGAGGAATCTGTATTGCTTAACATTCGGCGTGTATAGAGCACACAGAGTGATCTCCCAGGTCTGCCACAGACCCCTAAGAATGACAAAATGGCCGTGTGGATCACTATCACGGTCCTGAGGAAAGATAGCTTCGGGGGAATTGCCTGGAGGCAAACGCGAAGGTGCCCCCCTTATCAAAGTGCGTCTCTTGGACAAATATGATATCTGCGCCTGACTGTTTATATTCCTTCAGTGCCAGATGCCTATGTTTATTTGAATTTAAACTGTGAACATTTAAAGAGAGAATCCCAGCCATGGTATTGAATAAAAGGGGGGGAGGGAGAATGTTTTACCTGATGCGGAGATGGCGGTCTCAGAGCCAGGAGCTAGGAGCGGGCACACTTCGGGAGCGGATCCTGGCAAATTCCGCGATCCACGCGGGGAACTACACAGTCATGGGAGGGAAAGAGAGAAAGAAGAAGAAGCTGGAAAAGAAAAACATAAGTTAATACAAACCAAAACAGATCAAGATAGATCTTTTCACCTGACCTTGGGAGGTTGTTAGACCTATGTCAGTACGGTTTCCCAAGGATCCACCCAAGGATAGGCTAGGTGGATGCAGGGGAGCCCTAAGTTGGTCATGTAACAGATTAATATCAAAACTGCTGTGATTGTAATCACTTAACTAGGGGAGGGGTGGGTCAGCATGGAAGCACCTACTCTCTCAAGTCTCATCCGAGACATGCCCATAAAGTAGATCAAAAATTAAAACTGGGGCAGGGAAAGGGGGACTAAATAAATTAAAATGTCCAGGACAGATCCATCAGCCTTGTAGAATGGCCGTACAGTTCTTTAGTAGAACTCCCAAGAGGTGGGGATGTGGTCAGTTCAGCCATTTCTGGGTTTGGTACCCTTGCGGGGGGTGCCTGCGTTCCGAGAGCGATTAGAAGGAGGAACCTTCTGCCAATTGTAGGTGGTTGGGGTGGTGTAGCTACCAAGTCCCACTCCAGAAGCTGGGGGGTAGGGATCCCCAAAACATCACAAAAGTTATTTAGATCCTCTGGGTAGCGGAGAACAGCAGATTTGCCTTGGTGTTTAGCTGTGAGGCTGAAGGGAAATCCCCACCGATAAGGGACAGTCTCTTCTTGAAGTATGTGCAATAGAGGTTGTAGGAGTCTGCGCTTCTGCAGGGTTATCCATGAGAGATCTGGGAATAGTTGCAACTGGACACCCTGGAAGGTTACCTTGCGTGCTAGGCGAGCTTGCCGCATGATGTCTTCCTTCAGGGGATAGGAACTAATCCTACAGATGATGTCCCTTGGCTTGGAGGTGGGATTCTTGGGGCGGAGGGCCCGGTGTGCTCTGTCCATTTCAATGCGGTTAGTTAGAGGCTCGCCTAGAAGGTTATTAAATACATGTTGCAATTTGTTGTGAATGTCTTCAGGTCCTTCCGTCTCCGGGACTCCTCTCACCCGTATGTTGTTTCTGCGCCCCCTATTATCTAAGTCCTCTATGTGACGTTGCATTTCCCTTAACAGGGCATTAATAAATTGTGAAAAATACGAAGTGCTGTGATGTTTAAAATAGCCACAAAACCAAAAATAAAAAATTATAAAAAATGATTTTAAAGTATAAACTGATCATATATAAGAAAGGCTGCTATCAATAAAAGGTGCTCAATAATCCTTCATAAAAACGTGTAAAAATAATAATTGAAGCGCTTAACTCTATGATCAGTAAAAATGCATTGCTGTGCATCCCGCACATAAAATACAACCAGTGTAAAATTCAAACCAGTGTAAAATTCCAATTCTATTCCAAATATCACCATAAACTCATGAAACAACTAAAAGGGTATATCGTGATTATTACACAAAAATGTATATGTGGAAGTGCTAAAACATCTATGTAAAAAGATATTCATCCACCATAAAAATAAAACCATAAGATTAGGATCATAGAAATAGGAGATAAATAGGTGATGTGATTAAACAAGGAGAAAAAATATAAAAGGACTGTTTAGAATGGAGATATAAATGGTGTCCCAGCAATTGTGGTTTTCGATTGCTTAATTGGAGTGTCAATTTGTCTTTTAGATCATTTCTTCCATCCCCCTCCGTTTTCATCAAGGACAGCTTACCACACCGTTAATTATATGTAAACCAAAGAAATGAACAAGGAAACAATCATTGCGCAATGAACCCCATGTAGTACACCAGCAAAAAACACACAGAGATTTACTCACATGCGCCCAGTGGTTGTATGAACGTATGAATCAAGCATTAGCAGTCAGCCGCTGTGGATGAGAGAAAAGGATCGCTGCAGTGCACCGCTCTGTGTCAGTCTGCTGAATGCGATCTAGGCTCCTCCCACGCCTTGCGTCACCGTCACGTGACTTTCTCAAGGATACTCTCGAGATGCCACGGTCTCAGTTTTTAAGCACATAGGCTTCAGAGTAACCATGGTTGCAGCGTTGTTTGCTCAAGTCATCATCCTACTAACTGCTTGTGTTCATATGTTTCCATTTGAGTACATTTATTATACAAACAAAAACCTTTAATAATAACAAAGTTACACATTAAAAACCGCTACATAGAGATGACATTAAAAAGAGAAATGAAATGTTTAAAGTGCAACGTATTACCTTGCAACCCCCCAGTGGTGGTAGGTTGACATTACACCATGGGACACTTCTATATCATTCCCCAAACCTCCTTTCAGTGCTAAGCAAATCAAGGGGAAAAATCCCCCAAAAATTGAATTCATTCATGTAGTATTTGCTTAATTTTTTCAACTATAAACTCATGTGCACATATGAAATATAATAAAATAATTAAAAGGTATATTAAATCCAGCAATGTTAATTCTCAAAACATAAACATATAAAAATTTAAACATATAAAAATTTATAATGCAAAAATTATAAAAGATATTTTTTTTTTATTTTTTTTTAAATGCTTAAAAAATGCTTAAAAAATGCTTAAAAAATGCTTAAAAAAACAAGAATTGTTCAAGGACTCAAATTTGACTAGAAACCACCCAATTATTTGTTACCATACAATAATAAAAATAAATGGACCATTGTAATTATGAATAAATAAAAGTTAAAAATCAGATATAAAACAATTCAGGTCGAATTCAATATTTAAGCCATTAGGTTCAAGGGTACGCATCAAAAATATCCATTTCGACTCATTTTTGCTGAGTTTTCTAATCTTATTGGAGCCCCTCCAGTGTGGTTTGTATTTTTGGATTGCCCAGAACTTCAGGTCCCTGGGGTCTTTATTGTGGTGTATAGCAAAATGTCTAGATACACTGTGCTTGGGGTAAGCTTTTTTGATATTTTGGATGTGCTCTCTGATTCGCTTCCACATGGGCCTTTTAGTTCTCCCTATATACTGGAGGGAACAAGAGCATTGTAGAACATACACCACACCTTCTGTTCTACACGACACAAAGTCCCTAATCTCAAATTCTTTTCCTGTGCTTGTTGCTACAAACTTCTGACATTTGACACCATTTTGGCTGGTGTTTCTGCAGGCATAACACCTTTTACAAGGGAAAAAACCTTTTCCCTGGAAGAAGGACAAATCAGTTACTTTTTTAGGGGGGTCTGGTACATTTTTAGCAATTAAGTCTCTCAAGGTCGGAGCTCGCCTATATATAAATCTCGGTTTTTCTGGTAGAATATTTCCCAAGGTAGTGTCTGCTTTTAAGAGAGGCCAATGTTTTTTGATTATCTTCTCCGTTTTTTTATGTTGAACACTGAAATCCATGATTAGAGGTATGTCATTCTTAGTTTAATTTACCTTAACCTTATCCTGGATCAGTAGTTCTCTAGATACCTGGTTTACTTCTGCTATTTTGTTTTCAATAAATTCTCTGCTATATCCTTTGTCTTCAAATCTCTTTCCCATCCAATGAGCTTGTTTAAGGTATTCATTATTGTCCGAGCAATTTCTACGCAGACGCACAAATTGTCCTTTCGGAATATTAATTAACCAAGGCTCGTGGTGACAACTGTTTACTGGTATATAGCTATTCCTCTCCACTGGCTTGAAGAATGTTCTGGTGCTGATACAATTTTCTTTCAGCTCTATAATTAGATCTAAGAAGTGAATTTTTACCTCACTAATTTCATATTCCAGTTTAATGTTTTTTTGATTCAGATTCAATTGCTGAAAAAATGAAGCTAAACTGGATTCATCTCCTCTCCATATTATAATGCAGTCATCTATGAATCTTTTATACAGCACCAGTTCTTCTGGGGTGTTTGAAAAGATTGCTTCCTCCTCCCATTTAGCCATGAACACATTAGCTACACTAGGAGCGTATTTGGCTCCCATTCCTATACCCGTTAGTTGTCTATAGTAATTTTCTCTATACCAGAAGTAATTATGTTGTATTCCGAACGCCAGGCTCCTTAGGATAAATCTCTTTTGCTTGGAGATAAGATGGCTGTGCTGCTCCATGGCCCACTTTGATGCTTCAATTGCATCACTATGCTCAATTATTGTATATAGTGAAGCTACGTCAGCTGTTGCTATGACATATTTCTCATCAGTTCTTAATTTAAGGGTCTCCAATATTTGTAGCAGATGTTTTGTATCCCTTAGATATGCCTTAGTTTCGGGTACTAGGGGTTGTAAAAATTTGTCAACATATTCCCCCAGCCTTGCATTGATTGATTGTATCCCATTTATAATCGGTCTTCCAGGTGGTTGCTCTGCATTCTTATGGATTTTAGGAACCATATAAAATATAGGGACTCTGCATGTGTCCGGCACTAGATAATCAGATTCTTTCTTGGTTAGGATATTTTTATCTATTCCTTTTCGGATTAGCTTGGATAATTCCCGTTTATATTCTTTAGTGGGATTACTCATGAGTTTAATGTACGTATTAGTATCACTTAATTGTCCCAATAATTCCTGATGATAGTATTCTTTCGATAGTATTACAATGGCCCCCCCTTTGTCTGCTGGTCTTATTATGATGTCCTTATTATCTTCCAATTGTTTAATTCCTTGTTGGATATGTCGGGGTTCTGAGATTCTTTTAAATTTCAATTGTTCAAAGTCTTTCATCACCATTTTGTTGAACGCTTCAATGTGTTCATTATTGGTTATGGGTGGGTTAAATAATGATTTGTTTCTTAGATTACTATGCTTCACTCCCTCTGTGTCTTCCAATTCTCTGTTGTATACAGAAGGGGGTTTTGATAGCATATACTTCTTAATATTGAGTCTTCTTGTATATTTTTGTAAATCAATGTACACTTGAAATTTATCCAAATTCCTAGTAGGTGCGTACTTGAGTCCCTTATCCAATGTAATTAATTCAGCTGGTGTTAGATCTTTACCGCTGAGATTATATATGCCTTCTCCTAGTGTTCTCTTTTTCTTTTTGACTTTCCATCTGGCTCGGCATCCCCTTTTCTGAGATTTGGACTTCTTTCTCTGTTGTTGTGTTCTGCTTTGGGGGGGGATCTTCGTTCCTGCGCTTTTCTAAAAAAGATCTTGATTGTTCTTCATCATTGTAATTTCTCAGGGGCTCATATCTATTGGTGGTATATATTGGACTTCTGTTTTCGTTATCTCTATAGTGATCTTGATCTCTAGTCCAATTTCTATTTGTATTGGGTTGATTTTCTCGGTATTCATTAGAGTTCTGCTGATAGCCCCTTGGATCTCTCCTCTCATAGTTCTGATACTGGTTGGTTGCTTCATCTCTATACGTATACTGGTGGTAGTCTCTTGGATCATTCCTATAATTATGTTGGTACTCTCTTGGTTCTGTCCAATTTGATTTTTGATAATATTCTTGTTCCCCATATCTAGGGCTCCTTCCATTATCACCCTGATACTGATATGGCCCATTTCTTGGTGATTGATATGGCCTGGGTTGATTATGTGGTGATTGACATGGTCTATTAGGTCTCCTATTGCCATTATTGTTTTTCCAATATGGTCTTCTTGGTGATTTATTTTTTGTTTTATTTCTCCACCAAGGTTTTGGAGTTCTTGGTCCATTATCTCCTCTATCTGTTCTGCTTTCTTCCGATTCCATCTGTCTATTATATCTTGGGGTATCTGGTGTTCTCGATCTTCTCTCTGGAGTTCTAAAATCTGTTTCTCTCCTAGGAGTTATGATCCTCACTTCTCTTTCAGGGGAAGTGGCAATTGATCCTGTTTTCCCTTGTTTTACATTTATTTGCCAATTGAATACCTGTTCCAATTGGTAATCATTTGCATCTCTCAGATATTTCCTTTTTTTCCTTTGTTTTAGTTCTACATCCTTCTGTTCTAGAACTTTATTTAATTGCTTAGTTAGTGTTGTGAATGGTACTGTATCTTTAAAAGGGTCTAATGTGATTTTACAATCAACAATTTGTTGGTTGATCATACTTAGTTTCCTCTGCTTCCTTTTTAAAGCAAAGTGTACTAGATCTAATCCTTTATCATTGAAGAATTTATACCATTCATTTACTCCATCTTGGTCTGTCAGACCATCACAAATGGGGACTTCCCATCTTAATCTCCTTGGGACCATGCTATCTTTAATGTATTGTTCATGGGTTGCAATGTCCCACCATAGGCTCACCTTCTCCATCAGGTGGCCAAATTTTCTGAAAATAGTGTCTAAATCTCCTTTTTCTGTATTAGGTGCAGTTGAAAAAACATTTTCTAAATCAATCGTGCGTTTCTCTACAAAGTCAAAAATATCCATCGCTGCAGCTATATGTGTAAGTTTGAACAGTGAAACTATTAATAAATTGTGAAAAATACAAAGCGCTGTGATGGTTAAAATAGTCACAAAACCAAAAATAAAAAATTATAAAAAATTATTTTAAAGTATAAACTGATCATATATAAGAAAGGCTGCTATCAATAAAAGGTGCTCAATAATCCTTCATAAAAACGTGTAAAAATAATAATTGAAGCGCTTAACTCTATGATCAGTAAAAATGCATTGCTGTGCATCCCGCACATAAAATACAACCAATGTAAAATTCAAACTAGTGTAAAATTCCAATTCTATTCCAAATATCACCATAAACTCATGAAACAACTAAAAGGGTATGTCGTGATTATTACACAAAAATGTATATGTGGAAGTGCTAAAACATCTATGTAAAAAGATATTCATCCACCATAAAAATAAAACCATAAGATTAGGATCATAGAAATAGGAGATAAATAGATGATGTGATTAAACAAGGAGAAAAAATATAAAAGGACTGTTTAGAATGGAGATATAAATGGTGTCCCAGCAATTGTGGTTTTCGATTGCTTAATTGGAGTGTCAACTTGTCTTTTAGATTATTTCTTCCATCCCCCTCCGTTTTCATCAAGGACAGCTTACCACACCGTTAATTATATGTAAACCAAAGAAATGAACAAGGAAACAATCATTGCGCAATGAACCCCATGTAGTACACCAGCAAAAAACACACAGAGATTTACTCACATGCGCCCAGTGGTTGTATGAACGTATAAATCAAGCATTAGCAGTCAGCCGTTGTGGATGAGAGAAAAGGATTGCTGCAGTGCACCGCTCTGTGTCAGTCTGCTGAATGCGATCTAGGCTCCTCCCACGTGTTGCATCACCGTCATGTGACTTTCTCAAGGATACTCTCGAGATGCCACGGTCTCAGTTTATAAGCACATAGGCTTCAGAGTAACCATGGTTGCAGCGTTGTTTGCTCAAGTCATCATCCTACTAACTGCTTGTGTTCATATGTTTCCATTTGAGTACATTTATTATACAAACAAAAACCTTTAATAATAACAAAGTTACACATTAAAAACCGCTACATAGAGATGACATTAAAAAGAGAAATGACATGTTTAAAGTGCAACGTATTACCCTGCAACCCCCCAGTGGTGGTAGGTTGACATTACACCATGGGACACTTCTATATCATTCCCCAAACCTCCTTTCAGTGCTAAGCAAATCAAGGGGAAAAATCCCCAAAAAATTTAATTCATTCATGTAGTATTTGCTTAATTTTTTCAACTATAAACTCATGTGCACATATGAAATATAATAAAATAATTAAAAGGTATATTAAATCCAGCAATGTTAATTCTCAAAACATAAACATATAAAAATTTAAACATATAAAAATTTATAATGCAAAAATTATAAAAGATTTTTTTTTAAATTTTTTTTAAAATGCTTAAAAAATGCTTAAAAAAATGCTTAAAAAAACAAGAATTGTTCAAGGACTCAGATTTGACTAGAAACCACCCATTATTTGTTACCATACAATAATAAAATTAAATGGACCATTGTAATTATGAATAAATAAAAGTTAAAAATCAGATATAAAACAATTCAGGTCCAATTCAATATTCAAGCTATTAGGTTCAAGGGTACGCATCAAAAATATCCATTTCGACTCATTTTTGCTGAGTTCTCTAATCTTATTGGAGCCCCTCCAGTGTGGTTTGTATTTTTGGATTGCCCAGAACTTCAGGTCCCTGGGGTCTTTATTGTGGTGTATAGCAAAATGTCTAGATACACTGTGCTTGGGGTAAGCTTTTTTGATATTTTGGATGTGCTCTCTGATTCGCTTCCACATGGGCCTTTTAGTTCTCCCTATATGCTGGAGGGAACAAGAGCATTGTAGAACATACACCACACCTTCTGTTCTACACGACACAAAGTCCCTAATCTCAAATTCTTTTCCTGTGCTTGTTGCTACAAACTTCTGACATTTGACACCATTTTGGCTGGTGTTTCTGCAAGCATAACACCTTTTACAAGGGAAAAAACCTTTTCCCTGGAAGAAGGACAAATCAGTTACTTTTTTAGGGGGGTCTGGTACATTTTTAGCAATTAAGTCTCTCAAGGTCGGAGCTCGCCTATATATAAATCTCGGTTTTTCTGGTAGAATATTTCTCAAGGTAGTGTCTGCTTTTAAGAGAGGCCAATGTTTTTTGATTATCTTCTCCATTTTTTTATGTTGAACACTGAAATCCATGATTAGAGGTATGTCATTCTTAGTTTCATTTACCTTAACCTTATCCTGGATCAGTAGTTCTCTAGATACCTGGTTTACTTCTGCTATTTTGTTTTCAATAAATTCTCTGCTATATCCTTTGTCTTCAAATCTCTTTCCCATCCAATGAGCTTGTTTACGGTATTCATTATTGTCCGAGCAATTTCTACGCAGACACACAAATTGTCCTTTCGGAATATTAATTAACCAAGGCTCGTGGTGACAACTGTTTACTGGTATATAGCTATTCCTCTCCACTGGCTTGAAGAATGTTCTGGTGCTGATACAATTTTCTTTCAGCTCTATAATTAGATCTAAGAAGTGAATTTTTACCTCACTAATTTCATATTCCAGTTTAATGTTTTTTTGATTCAGATTCAATTGCTGAAAAAATGAAGCTAAACTGGATTCATCTCCTCTCCATATTATAATGCAGTAATGGGTTTTTAATGTGTAACTTTGTTATTATTAAAGGTTTTTGTTTGTATAATAAATGTACTCAAATGGAAACATATGAACACAAGCAGTTAGTAGGATGATGACTTGAGCAAACAACGCTGCAACCATGGTTACTCCTATGTGCTTATAAACTGAGACCGTGGCATCTCAAGAGTATCCTTGAGAAAGTCACGTGACGGTGACGCAACGCGTGGGAGGAGCCTAGATCGCATTCAGCAGACTGACACAGAGCGGTGCACTGCAGCGATCCTTTTCTCTCATCCACAGCGGCTGACTGCTAATGCTTGATTCATACGTTCATACAACCACTGGGCGCATGTGAGTGAATCTCTGTGTGTTTTTTGCTGGTGTACTACATGGGGTTGGAAGAAATGCTGTCCTTGATGAAAATGGAGGGGGATGGAAGAAATGATCTAAAAGACAAGTTGACACTCCAATTAAGCAATCGAAAACCACAATTGCTGGGACACCATTTATATCTCCATTCTAAACAGTCCTTTTATATTTTTTCTCCTTGTTTAATCACATCACCTATTTATCTCCTATTTCTATGATCCTAATCTTATGGTTTTATTTTTATGGTGGATGAATATCTTTTTACATAGATGTTTTAGCACTTCCACATATACATTTTTGTGTAATAATCACGATATACCCTTTTAGTTGTTTCATGAGTTTATGGTGATATTTGGAATAGAATTGGAATTTTACAGTGGTTTGAATTTTACACTGGTTGTATTTTATGTGCGGGATGCACAGCAATGCATTTTTACTGATCATAGAGTTAAGCGCTTCAGTTATTATTTTTACACTTAACAGGGCATGATGATCCGCTCCTTGGAGCTGGGTCCTGTGGACTGCTAGTTCAGTCTCTTGGATTTCTTCTTCGGCCATTTCCACCCTGTCTGCTAGGTGTTTAAGGCCTGATTGTAGTGTCTGTATTTCTGAACGACAAGTAGATTTTACGTCTGCTATCAGCTGTTTAAAGTCTTCTTTAGTAGGCATCGCCTGTAGGTACGAATACCACTCCATGGGAAGTGAGTGGGGTTGGGCTGGTAGTATGGGTTGCTGCGGTAGGAGTTGGTGAGGTGATTGCTGCCGAGACTGCAATGCAACCTTGTCCTGGGGAGGATGCAGTGGTCCTGAGGTCATGTTCCATGAGTCCCCCCAGGGCCCTCACATCCTCCAGATCATTACAATGAGGGACAGGTGATTGCACCTTCTGTGCGTAAGTGGCGGAGTATGTAGCCTGTGCCCTGTAAGAACCTAGGGCCTGTGGGAGCGACAGTCTCTGGGCTTGAGTCAGGCGTGGAGACACTGGAGGCCGCAGGTGTTTTATCAGCTCCAGGGGGGTATTGCTGGCTGGACACATCGGGCCTGGCAGGGGTGGAAAGTCCGATGATATATCGGAGGAGGCCAGGGATCCGGGGGCATCTCCTGGTGTACAGGGATCCGGGGCCGTCCTCAGCAAATGAGGGAAGGCAAATGAGGGAAGGCATCAGAGCATTGGGTGTAGTGAGGGGGGGGGCAAACATGGTGGACTGAGAGCCATGCGGTGAGATCCCGGACAAGGCCGAGTGGAGGAGACTCACCTCTCCTGATGAGGAGGGGACGCCCAGGGTGTCCGGCGGAGCCAACGGGGGACCCTCCGGGGTCTGGCTCACATCCTGGTCTGGCTGGGAGAGCGGCGTGGTGTTCCTGGAGCAGGCCGCCGAGGCCTCCAGTGCCATATTGTCTGCGCCGCCAGGAGGCATGTCCGTCAGCAGAAAAAAGGTCCGGAGGTCCAACGAGGAGCCGGGCGGAGGTTGCAATGATGCCTGGGCCTTGGCGGATCGAGTAGCTTTAGATCTGCCCATGAAAATGTGGTTAAATGTCCCCAATTTAGCCTTTTAGTCACGGGCTGAGAGAGAGCAGGCAAATCAAGCTTCCATTGAGGTCGGCTTCTGGTCACGCCCCCCTGTGACATTATTTTTAAGTAGCTGGCACGCTGCATTTCTTGAAAAAAAAATTGGCATACTGTGCTCAGAAGGTTGCCTACCCCTGTCTTACGGGCTCCATTGGGGAGAAAACTGCAGTATAATTTCAAGATACCTCTGTATCTGTTGCCCTAACATCATGTGACATCTAAAACCATAATGTGCAAAAAAATGATACACCTCTCTCTGTTGCTATACTGTGCACTATGATAAACAGCAGAACATATGTACAACAGTACAAAAAGTACCAATTTTACCTTTGAGGCTCCATGCACACTAGGAGCAGAAAAAAATGTCAAGAAAGTTTAGGCGAGTTTATGAGCGTTTGAGTTTACAGGCGTTTTTTGCATTTAACAACCACCCCCTCCCCGCAAAAGTTAACTCCCAAATAAAAAAAAAACATTGAAACTTGACATTCACAAGAAATAACAGGAGTTTAGGAGCGATTGATGTTTTTACAGCTCCTAAACTTCTCCAAAAAACGTGAGCGAGAAGGGTTTTTTCCTGCCTCTGAACATCCCTGTCAGAAAATGCCTATAGTTGTCATAATGTGCAAAGACCCATAGAATACAATAGAAGTGCTTCTACAGATAGGTGAAAAAAAACGTCAAATGCCTGTAGAATCGACTTTTTTTGCCAGTGTGCATGGAGCCTTATGGTGCAGTTAAAAGGTAAAGTTGGGTTTGCACAAATTGACTTTTTCTATATCAACGCAATAGATTCACCATATCATATGTTTTATGTAATTGCAAATCATTAGTTACCTGTTAACTGGAATAAGCATATTTCAGCATAAAATTCTTCAATTTAGTTACAGTTACATAAAATAGGCTTACACAATGTAGATTAATATATTTAGCTTTTGGTTTACAGTGTATTAGGGCCTTTAATCATCTCACAGCTTAGCTCTGGATACATATTTTGATTACCCACATAAATTGCAACGAATATTTAATTTATTGAAGGATGTCTAATTCCATACCTACATCTTTTGTCATTTACAATTCTATAAACAGCTTAGCAAATTGCTAGAGTTTACAGATGAAAATTACAATTTTAAAGTAATTATGTGTTGTAGGTCTCTGCAGCATTCTCCTGTGAGCGCAGGCCAGTGAGATTACAACCCCCAAGGTGGCTCCATGATATCCTGAGCTGACGGGAATAAGATGACATTGTACATCATTTGCCTGAAAGATACACTATATTGCCAAAAGTATTGGGAAGCCTGCCTTTACACAAGCATGAACTTTAATGGCATCCCAGTCTTAGTTCATAGGGTTCAATATTGGGTTGGCCCTTTGCAGCAAAAACTGCTTCAACTCTTCTTGGAAGGCTTCCACAAGGTTTAGGACTGTTTCTATGGGAAAGTCTACAGGAAGGAAAAACTGCTTCAAAAGCCTCTGTAGTCCCTTATGTAAATCCGGTCCTACCGCACAAGGCTGGGTGCTGGCTGTGCTTCAAGGTGCGAGAAGAAAAAGGTCCTGGACTGCCGCACTCCATGCAAAAAACATCTTTATTTGAAAATGGTTAAAATCCAAAAAGGCAAACAAAACAAAAGGTGGACAAACTAGGCGTAAAATAGCTAACGCATTTCACATTCAGAGATGCTTACTCATAGCTAAGTTTGATCAAACAAACAAAAGTGCATATAAAGGAAAAAGAGGAAGGGAGAAACAGGATGTTAACACCCATACTCATTAAACAACAATTAATTATAAAAAGGACACACATGTTGTATGATTAAAAATGGATTCGTAACCGTGAGATCCTTTGAATTGTCTCTAAAGCATTGGAGACTATTCAATGGGTGCAAAAAAGACCATATGGTACATATTTGTATACAGCTGTTTCAAATGTATAAATATTAACCTTACAAAATTGTAAGAAACGTTGACATAATGCATAGCTGTGATCGACCAGATAAGTGGATCCATGGTGGGAATACATCAGAAAAGACAATGTCTGAAACAAGACAGAAAGTACATCAAAATTGCATATATAAATGAAAAAAAAAAGAAAAAGTCAATATAGAATCAAAGCAATTCCTGTCTATAATTCCAATTGTCAAAGTTCATGATTATTTATGGTAGATTATAAAAAAATACCACAAAAGGAAAATTCTTTCTCATTTATCACAAAAACAAAAAATGAACAGAAAAATATATATATGCATGAGACTAAATTCAGTTAAATGCTAAAATCCATAATTGATGCACAAAAAGCCGGTCTTATAGCTCTAGGGTTTATAAGTAGATGAATTAGAATTCCACTAAAACTCAGACAAAATATCTTTGCCTCATTTGTAAGAAAAGATACAACGAAGCAAAATATTAGATCCTACCTGTATGAGTATATCCCGTGTTATTAAGGAATGCTAGAATGTTAACAATATAGCTATCACTATAGTAGACATCGATCCCATTCAAAACTACAGCGGGTGTAACAAAGGATAATAAGAAGAGTTTATGGCATTGTAATCTCACTTCTGTTGCTGCAGAGAAAGCCAAATCATATAAATATTAGTGATTTTGGAAAGACGATTTTCAAATGATTAACCAAAATGTGCCTGTGATCAGAAAAGGGGCAGCTCAAAATGTCTATAGTTTAGGCTACTGTAAAACAATACAGGCGCCACTAAACCTACCTGAAAAATTGACCAAAAACATAAACATGTCCCTATCGTAGAATAAGACAAACTGCACTGGATAAACCTTTAGAGATGTCAAGCACATAAGGTATAGCAAAATGAATCTAACTAGTATTGCTGCAGAGAAAAGACACCAATGTGTTCTGCAATAAACATAGGGTGAGAAATAGGATAAAACACTGAAGTCTCACTCCTGTCGCAGAAGTATGTCTCTAAAACGTGTGAAAGAAGACATGTATGTTTGAATCACTTGGATGATGTGGACTACAAACGGCTCCAGATGAACCTTTAGAAATGTCAGACTCATAAGGTATAACAAAACATATATAAAAAATACATGCCGTTATGAGAACCTGCAGTAAAACTTGTGTAGTTGAAAATTGTTAATAAAGGCAAAGCTTTTAGGTTAGGCAACTTTGCAGCAAAAGAGGGTAAAGGATAATTAAGTCCCCCGTAGTCTCACTAATATTGCTATGGAGAGAAAACACCAGTGTGCTCAATAGTGAACATGGGGTAGGGGATGGAATAAAGCACCGAAGTTTCACTCCTAATGTTGCAACGGCACGTCTTTAGGTAGTTACAAAGGAAACATATATGCTTGAATCCCTCAAATGATGTGAACTGCATAATGTTTGAAGGGGTGAGACTATAATGAAAGAGTCAAATAGATATGTATTGATGGTGTCTGCATAGAACATCACACTATATAACTCCTACGTGACTATGTCTCGGCTAACTATAATCACTCAAATGATGTAAACTACATAATGATTAAAAGGGGGTGAAACTATAACGGAGGAACACATAGAAAAATGTCGATGGTGTCTACATAGAATATCACACTATGTGACTCCTATACAACTGTGTTCCGGCTTACAACAAACCCCATAATAATGGTCAACTAGGATCTGAAAAGGATCATATTATGATGAACATACGATCACTAAAAATGAAAAATAGTTGACGGTAGTGGGTGATGATTAAATAGCCGCTATGCAGTAGGAATAGTAAAAATGAAATAGAATGTAGTATTACATAACCATCAAAAGAAAACCAGAGTAGTTATAAACATGATCAACATTGAAGGGTATATCTATTGTTGATAAAAAATGGGAAACATCCCATTCAAAATTGAGTCCTGAAGGGCATCTTATGTTTAAAAAGAAGATCCATCGGACTTCTCTTTTACACAGAAGATTAAATTTATCCCCACCCCTAGGAGGTTTAACAATTTTATCGATACCCTGAATTACTAAACTGGAGGTGTCTTTGTGATGAACTGTGTTCCAGTGTTTAGCGACATTTGTAGCTTGATCTTTTTTTATGTCGTAGAAATGATCATAGAGGCGATCTTTTAGTCTCCGTATTGTTCTACCTACATATTGAACTGAACAGGTAGTGCATGTAATGACAGAAACCACATATCGTGTGTTGCAGTTTATAAAATCACGGATCTTATGAGACTTTCCTGTGGACATAGAGGAAACTACATCACCTTCTTTGATAAATTGACAGTACGAACAGGATCTGCTACCGCACTTAAAAGTGCCCTGGAAGGATAGCCAATTTCTGTTATTTGTTCTGCTTGTAAAGAGACTAGGTGATAATATTGCTCCATTGCTCCAAGTTAACACATGGATCTGAGACTATAAACAATAAATCGTCGATGTACCGACAGTAATAAACTGTGTCTTTGTGGTGGGGACTACCAGCCCCAAAGATGTGGAGCCTTTCCCACCATCCCATGTAAAGGTTGGCCAGGGATGGGGAGAACTTAACTTCCATGGAGGCTCCGCATCTTTGGAGGTAGTAGTCCCCGTCAAACATAAAAAAATTGTGAGTGAGTAGATACTGTAAAGACATAATAATAAATTCCTGCATAACCAGAGAGAAATGACCAGATCTGTTAAGGAAAAAAGAAATCGCTTGTAAACCCAAATCATGAGGAATAGATGAATAAAGGCTACTGACATCACAGGTGATCCATCTGAAATTATCTTTCCAGGTCATATTTTGAAGCTTAAATAATAGTTGTTTAGTGTCTCGGAGATAACCTGGCAATTCCATAATTAAGGGTTGTAGCTGCTCATCGATCCACTGTCCCAGGTGCTCATTTAAAGAGCCTATGCCTGCGACAATGGGTCTGCCTGTTAGAGGGGTTAAACCTTTATATAATTTGGGAAGATGATGAAAAATGGGCATGACAGGGAAAGATGGAATCAGAGCTTCTTTATCATTAGCAGAAAAAATGCCTATAGCAACCGCTCGATCCAAGAGGGTGGAAAGTTCCTTCCTAAAAGATGTGGTTGGATCGCTCTTAAGTTTGAGATAAGTCGTAGTGTCTAAAAGCAGTCATAAGGCTTCTGCCTTGTAAAGATCGGCATCTAGCACCACCACTGCCCCCCCCTTATCAGCATTCTTGATCACTATTGATGAATTGTTATGTAGTTTATCTAAGGACAGTCTCTCCTCCACAGAAAGATTATTCCTATTATGTTGTGAAAAGTTCTTAGCTAGTTTAGACAAATCTCTTTCCACTAATTTTTGGTAAAGGTCCTTGTCCTTACCTCTTGAATTTATAGGATAAAAGTCTGATTTCATTCTAATAGATCCTATATTATGATCTATAGCAGTATCAATAGCATTACACTTGGATTCTACAGCAAGATCTAGAAGGTCTGTTAGTGCACAGACTTCCGTGACAAGTGTAGGGGAGGACATAGACTCACCGATTGATGACAGATCGGCTGCGGAGTTGATTGAAGTGTTCTCATTTTCAGTATAGTAATGTTTCCTAAGAGTTAAAGAGCGTGCCAAATGGTTAACATCTAAAATCGTGCTGAAAAGGTCAAAATGGTTGGAAGCTCAAAAGTTCAAACCTCTGGAGAGGAGAGAGATATCTGTACTAAACAAAGAACATGCTGAAAGGTTGACAACATTTTTAAGATCTGTTACTATTTCCTGCCTCTGAGTTGATAGCGGCTGTCGCTGGCCTCTTTTGTGTCGTTTTCCTGCTCTGCGTGTTTTCCTTTCTTTTTTCTTATTTTCTTGTTGCGGCCTCGGCCGATTTGGTTTAAAGGGACGACTTTGGTCTGTGTATGGTCCGTAGCTGAATTGTTATCTGATGAGGAATCTGTGCCCATGGCTGCTAGAGTATCTTGTGTTAGAACACCTTCGGCATCTGAAAAGCTAACCCTTTTCTTGGATGTAGCTCTCCGAGGACGAGTGCTCCGAAATGGTGGTTTCTTCCAAGTATAGACATTGTTTGTATCATAATCTAGTTGGTCTCTTATACGTTTATCTTTCTTTGTGGAGATAACACTCCTTTCTAATTTGTCTAGCTTTTTGTTTAGCTGGCCATCCAATTCGGCATAACCTGGTTTTAATTGATGATCTGCAAGTTCCTTTTGGATGGTAGATATTTCATTCTGTACTCGATCAAGTTCTTTTTGTTTCATACTGATAATGATTCTCATAAGCTTGAAAGAGCACGCTGAGAGTGTGTTAGTCCATTCTGATTTAATCTCTTCATCATTGATTTCAAAAGTAGGGAACTTTTTGATGCGCAGACCTCGAGGGATTTGCTCCAATGCTAGGTACTCAGTGAGGGCGTTGACGTCCCAGAACGCTTTAATCTCCTTGGCCATTAGGTTTAACAATTTATAAAAAGAGCACCTAAGAAGCAAATTGCTGGTGTCCGGTGTGTGGGATAAACAAATTTGGCTGGATCGAAGGGAGTTGTCTAAAGGGGCTGTAAGGGTCCGGCTGAACCCGGTGTCCACCTCAATGTTGGTGTCATTGGATGTTGAAATAGCAGATGCTGAGTGTGTAGGATGATCCATAGTGCACAAAGCACTTAAAGGGTTAGGAGGATCCGGAGTGGGAAAAAACAGAAGGCTGAGCTGGTCAAAAAAAATAAGCAAAGTCCAGGGATTGAAAATTCAAGAGGTAAGGACATGGACCTTTACCAAAAATTAGTGGAAAGAGATTTGTCTAAACTGGCTAAGAACTTTTCACAACATAATAGGAATAATCTTTCTGTGGAGGAGAGACTGTCCTTAGATAAACTACATAACAATTCATCCATAGTGATCAAGAATGCTGATAAGGGGGGGCAGTGGTGGTGCTAGATGCCGATCTTTACAAGACAGAAGCCTTAATACAGCTTTCAGACACTACGACTTATCTCAAACTTAAGAGCGATCCAACCACATCTTTTAGGAAGGAACTTTCCACCCTCTTGGATCGAGCGGTTGCTATAGGCATTTTTTCTGCTAATGATAAAAAAGATCTGATTCCATGTTTCCCTGTCATGCCCATTTTTCATCATCTTCCCAAATTACATAAAGGTTTAACCCCTCTAACAGGCAGACCCATTGTCGCAGGCATAGGCTCTTTAAATGAGCACCTGGGACAGTGGGTCGATGAGCAGCTACAACCCTTAATTATGGAATTGCCAGGTTATCTCCAAGACACTAAACAACTATTATTTAAGCTTCAAAATATGACCTGGAAAGATGATTTCAGATGGATCACCTGTGATGTCAGTAGCCTTTATTCATCTATTCCTCATGATTTGGGTTTACAAGCGGTTTCTTTTTTCCTTAACAGATCTGGTCGTTTCTCTCTGGTTATGCAAGAATTTATTATTATGTCTTTACAGTATCTACTCACTCACAATTTTTTTATGTTTGACGGGGACTACTACCTCCAAAGATGCGGAGCCTCCATGGGAGCTAAGTTCTCCCCATCCCTGGTCAACCCTTACATGGGATGGTGGGAAAGGCTCCGCATCTTTGGGGCTGGTAGTCCCCACCGCAAAGACACAGTTTATTACTGTCGGTACATCGACGATTTATTGTTTATAGTCTCAGATGCATGTGTTAACTTGGAGCAATGGTTGGCTATATGAATGACAATTAGTTAAATCTGAGCTTTACAGGGAAACTAGAAACGAAATCAATAGAGTTTTTAGATGTCCTATTAACTGGAGATGGTGACTGTATTGTCTCAAATCTATACAGGAAACCTAGTGCAGGCAACACCCTTTTAAGGGCTGACTCCAGCCATCTGAAACACACTATAAACAGCATACCGGTGGGTCAGTTTTTAAAGCTCAAAAGAATATGCAGTAAACAGGAAGACTTTGATCAGGAATCTGTAGCCATGTCTGCCAGATTTCAGGAAGGGGTTATTCTAAGTCCATTATAGAAAGGGGGCTATCTATAGCCCAAAAAACACCCCGTACCAATTTACTTACAAATAAACTTCCTACAACTCGAAAATCTGGTAATGCTACCTCCATCCCCACTTTTTCTACGCCCTTCAGTTTGGAGTTTTATAAAATTAAGAAAATTGCTACCAAACACCTTTCCATCTTAACTCATGATCCCACCTATTCCAAAATTATGGATAAAGGGGTCCGCACTGTCTCTAAAAAAGCTCCATCTTTAGCCAGCATATTATCACCTAGTCTCTTTACAAGCAGAACAAATAATAGAAATTGGCTATCCTTCCAGGGCACTTTTAAGTGCGGTAGCAGATCCTGTTCGTACTGTCCATTTATCAAAGAAGGTGAAGTAGTTTCCTCTATGTCCACAGGAAAATCTCATAAGATCCATTATTTTATAAACTGCAACACACGATATGTGGTTTATGTTATTACATGCACTACCTGTTCAGTTCAGTATGTAGGTAGAACAATACGGAGACTAAAAGATCGCCTCTATGATCATCTCTACGACATACAAAAAGATCATGCTACAAATGTCGCTAAACACTGGAACACAGTTCATCACAAAGACACCTCCAGTTTAGTAATTCAGGGTGAAGAATATTATTAATATCTAATATTCTTGTATCTCAGAGGCGCTTCCGGATAAATAGCATTGATAGTCAAACTGACTTAAAACAAAGTGTGAGTTTATTGTCACACAGTTAGCATCATAAATACAATGTAAAAAGTATAATAGTTCAGTTCAGTGTAGGTAAAAATATATGAAATAGAATAAAAGTTATAAAGCTGTAATACGCTTATGAAAGCATGTGTGCTTCATGGATGCTGTCTGTCTCCATGCTGTCTTGTGTGTCGTCCAAATGACGTTCTTAGTCTTCTGGCAGAATTGACAGCTGTCCCAACTTGTCAAAGTGTCTTGTGAACATGTCAGTGTCATCTATCCTAGTGGCTGTGTGTGTGTGTCTGTGTGTGTGTGTGTGTCTGTCTGTGTGTCCTTCAATATGGAAGCATTGGCTTTATATGTTACATGTGAACGTGTGAACGTCATAACCTCACACCAACTTAGAACCTTGTATGGCACATATTAATTTCTGCTAACTTCAGCAATATGCTATCCAAGAAAAGATTCTAACTCAGAGTCTTATATGGCATAGGATTGACAAGCCCACATGTAACACTCCATACTTGAATTAATGGGCTGATCATGTAATGTCATATAACCGAACATCTACATAATAGGAACACATTTTACCAACTTTACATTAAATAACTATATACTAGTACTTATTAATATGACTGGAACTACAAACTAACTTAACAGGATATAATCCACAATGTAAATTCCTTTAGCTATGTGGACACGTGTCTATTTTTGTCTTCTCATCACATTCTATACCAAGATACCTTAAATGTCATACTCAAATTGGCTACACCAGAAAAATCCAGCAATGCTCAGCTTTAGATGAAGAATCATGTTAAATCAATTGATCAAGGTCATTCACACATACTCTATTTATTATGATTAATCATAAAACCAAATATATTTTGCAAGCTTGCCATGAATATAAAATAACACCTATAAGTGCCGAATTATACATTTGGAATAATATTCTAACAATCCCCCCCGAATTATAATTAATCATATCAAATTATTCTAATACATTCAAAACATCATTCATGTCACATTTACACATCCTTGTATCAAATGATCAAACACAATATTCCTCAGAACTGAAGCAGCTAGAAATAACTCTCCTTCTAATCGCTTTTCTCTTTACTTTAACTTCTCTTAGATCCATCTATGCAAAATCTTAAAATAATGATATAGAATTTAAAAATGTATAACATAATGATGACTCATATCTATAATTACTATTATTAATAATAATAATTATTATTATTATTAAAATAAATAAATGATGCAATAATATATTTCCATATTTGTGCTCAAATAATATTTTAGCTCTTTGGAAATATACTTTACACTCTAAAACTTGTCATAACTTTCCATAGTTCTATTAAGAGTGATATGTTTCTTAAGTTATGAACAAAAGATGTTCTATAAACTAGAGTGAGTGTGCAGTTGTTATCTAAAAATATTCAATATATGAATAATGAAAAATAAATAAAAATAATAATGATAATCCTAACTTAATATGAACATTAATATCAGAATAATGGAATTATCAAAAAATGTATATGTGGACAAATGTTTGAGTCCCAAATTGTTTATCTATAGTAGATAAAGTTTCTTCTGATTAATTTTTTTTCTTCATGAAATGTCTTTAAAGTTTCTTCTTCAAGTTCTGTTAGGTTAGAAAAACCTTGTTGAATAAGATAAAACAGTCATAAATCTGAAGTATAAATCTTTTGTCCAATATTCTTCCCTAGAAGATTCCTTCTTTAACTTTGAATTTTCTTGATATTCTCTGAGCTTGTTATCTTCCATATTTATTTGATTTTAGATGCCATTTCTGTAAAAGAAATGCAGTATCATTAATTAGGCAAAAAATATTTACATTCAATTCTTGTAACTTTTTCTTTTTTTTTCTTAACAAATGTTAAAACATTATGAGACAATAACTTTGCAAATTTGTTAAACTATATGTATAATAATATTATCTTATATTTTCCTTCAAAGAGAACTTCTGTATGACAATGTACTGTCCTTATCCTGTCTAAGATGGCCTAAACTATAAATCATATGTACTGTGAAGTTTAGGTATGACAGGACGCAACACCTCCTTTTGGTCATGATACAAATCTCTGTTTTCACAAACGAAAGAAACGTTTTGTATCACCCAGAGATTACAATGGACTATGCCTTTGTTCTCACCTCTAAAAGATTAGAAATGTGCATAACTGTATTCTGTGTTGAAGCTCTTATTCTAGTGTTAAACTTTTCTGTAGTAACAAGTACTGGTTCAATGTCCTTCTCTGTTCTTAGGCTGGAAACCTGAGATAAAGATTTCTCAGATACAGCTGTATAAACATGTACTGGTGTACATTCCTGAAGATGTCTTCCTTTTACATCTATCTGAATGTGTTTGGATGATAAAGCTTTGAACCATAGAGGATGTGTTTTACGACATTCTTTAAAACTATCTTCCTCAAAAATATCTTTTAGTGAGCAGTCAGGTGTCTGTACAATGATTTTGTTTGATTTCACTATGCTCTCTGTAGCTTTAATTGCATAGTAAACACTTAGCAGTTGCTTTACACCTGACTCAAAAGTTTTTTCCAAAAATGATAAAACTCTGGAGAAATAGGCAATTATTTTCTCCTTACCTTCTTGTAATTGAGACAACGTTACTGAGATGGCATTCTCAGATACACGAGTTTTCAAAACAAAAGATGCTTCAGAACAAACCTCTATTGTACTTAATGCTGGAGCATTCTGCAAATCTTTTTTCAACATTTCAAAAGCATTTTTCTCATTTGGACCCCATTGGTCAACTATATTACCTTTATTCCTCAAAAGATTATATAGTGGATTAACTTTTTCTGCAAAACAGTGTACAAACTCTTTGCAATGATTTATTTTATGCAAAAATTGATGCAATGCCTTATGCGTTGTTGGAGTTGGGAATTCAGTGATATCTCTAACTGTTTCTTGCAACAATTCTCTCTTTCCTTGACTAATTTGCATGTGAAGGTATTTCACTTGACTTTTCATCAGCTGAACTTTTGTCGTCTTTAATTTTAAACCTTCAGCTTGTAAGGTCATAAACAACTCAGACAAAAGAGCCATATGTTCATCGATATCCTGAGTACTCAGCAAAATCGTATCCACATGCTGACAAATGCAGTCTGGCCTAGAAAATTTTGAAAGTATTTTTGCTATAGTTTCATGAACTATACCATCACCAATACCTAGGCCAGGTATTAATCGAGTGAACGTATAAGTTTCTTTTCTGAATGTGAATGCGAGTTTGTACTGACTGCTATTAGTTAAAGGAAGGGAAAAATGGCTATTAATGATTTCTAATACAGAGAACACTTTGTCCTCAGCAATCAAATTTAACTTTAAGTTAGATTTATCAGGAAGAACTGGGTTATTTGTGATATGTTTATTCAATGTCCTTAAGTCAACTGATAAAGAATATGAATTATCAGTATTTTTGATAGGCCAAATACAGTTATTTACCACCGATTTAGCTTTCTTTACAATTCCAAGTTGTACAAACTCTTGAATAATGGCAGAAAGTGGACCAATTGATTCTAGTGGTAACTCATACTGATTAAGAGGTTCTGGATCTTTTCCCTCAATATTCAATTCAGTATTTTTCAAAGTTCCAATGTCATTTTTGAACTTTGACCACAAACTTGGAAAACGTTGTACCACTTCCTTTAAAGCACAATTACCATCAACATCAGGCCATTTTTGTTCTGTAGACATATTGGTAATGGAACCAACATTACTGTATACAGAGGGATCAATAAGTACTGATTTGGGCCTAGATGTATCTTTCCAAACACTTTTATTAGCCAAATCAATCACCCATTTTTGTTCATTGATTACATCAATGCCGAGTATATTCTCTGCTTTGTGACATACCCAAATGTTAATGTTAGTTTTCACTAATCCAGTTACTTCAAATGTTACATTAGATACCTGTCTAGCAGTGGAATTACCTGTATTATTAAAACCCACTATATTACACATAGGAGAATTGGGTTTCACAGGTATGTTTTCTTTGGTAAGGCTAATCTCAGATCCACTGTCAATGAGACAATTAATATTTTTACCATTCAGCAAACATTGTATATATGGCCTACCATTCTCGTCCAAAATAATTGGTGCTACATATTGTAATAGCAGAGAAATTGAATCTCGATGTGATTCTATTTTTGGCAATGGCAATAAACCCTCTCTTTCAGTGACAGTGTTGTCGGAACTGCCGTTAACAGTCAAATTACTGATCTGTTTGACTTCAGTGGCAGAAGGCAATTCAGTCAAAATTTTATCTTGACATGAGAAAACAGGTTGTACAAAAGCTGATTTTTCATTCTCTATATCTTTAGTTTTTATTTGTGAGTCTCTCTTAAATTTACAGCAATGTTTTCTCATATGACCAGATCTATGACAGTAAAGACACGTGATAAGCTCTCCTTGCCTCACTTGCCTGCACCTGTCCTTGTCATTCCTGCTAAGACCTGTCGTTTCTGACATGTCTGCAGCCTGACTATTTTTGTCACATTGAATTATAGATATCTCGTGTGTGAAATTGCTTTGATTCAATTGTCTCCTAATTTTATCAATGAAACTTACTATATCATTTAAATTTTGATGTTCCTGTGCTATGGCTACTGAAGTTGGGTAAAGGCATTTAAATTTTTTTATGAAAGCTGTTTTTAAACCTGGGTCATTGTCATTATCTACTCCAAATATCATTTCATAAACCTTGCAAAATTTAATTAAAAAAAAAATCAAATGGATTTTCTTCTGCAGTAGTCTGTAAAAGATCTAACATTTCTATGGTCGGTATTTGCTCACCGGTCATACATAGCAATAATTGTCGCAGTCTATCTGTCGCGTCATTTTGTTGTTCCTGACCTTCGTCATCAATAACAGGAGTGTTAATTCGTTTAGCAAAATTAACAGGAACCCACAACTGAAATATGTAATTGCGTTGATCATTTGACAGATTAAAATGATCCGCAAACATTTCAAATAAATCCCAGTTGGAAAATACAGTTGCCCCAGTGTCATAAATAGGAAAATCTTTTAAAACTTTCATAAGTTGATCATGTATTTGCAACTTTAGTTTTGCAGTTCTACATAATAAGTTTTTATGTTTCATTTCTTTTTCATCAGTAGCATCAACATTCTCCATATCCCAACTTTCCAGAATATAAGAGGATTGCTGCTTACATTTGGGTTCAGTCTTTTTGTCATCTGTAGTTATTACAGCAATCTGTCTGTTATTTTGTAACTTTGGCAAAATCATTTTTTTAGATTCTAATTGCTCTTCAAGATTCTCTATGTAATTACAAAAAATCTCACAGTTTGGACAATTAAGAGAATCTTGGGACACATTTTCATGTATTCCTGTGTTCTGTACATTGTTAGTTTCTGTCTGCTTTAGTGTACACACATTTTTGGCAGGTAAAATATTAATAATCATCTTATTAAATATTCTAACTAATTTCAATACATTATTTATTTTCTTACGTAATTTATGTACAGTGAACCTGGATTTATCAATCTGTGTATTGGCATTTAAGCATTCATTGTACATATATGCCCACAATTGACTGTCATTTGGATATAAAGACACATCTTTAAACTCTAACTTGCTGTCTTTAGCTATTTCATCAATAAAATTCATAACTTTACTCACCGTATTTAGAAAAATTTCTCGTCTTCAGCCGGCTAAGTTTCTTGGATCTCTTGTCCACATCTAATGCAACACAAACGCCTCTTGGTTGATAGGTTCTGAACCATCTTTTTTCTTGAGACTTGAATATTCGCAAAACTGCGCTAATCTCTCCCCCCTCAGCCAGGATAGAGATTTCCGTAAAAATTGAGAAATGACGGAACTTTCTGGCTCGCCAAAATGAAGAATATTATTAATATCTAATATTCTTGTATCTCAGAGGCGCTTCTGGATGAATAGCATTGCTAGTCAAACTGACTTAAAACAAAGTGTGAGTTTATTGTCACACAGTTAGCATCATAAATACAATGTAAAAAGTATAATAGTTCAGTTCAGTGTAGGTAAAAATATATGAAATAGAACAAAAGTTATAAAGCTGTAATACGTTTATGAAAGCATGTGTGCTTCATGGATGCTGTCTGTCTCCATGCTGTCTTGTGTGTCATCCAAGAAAAAGCAGGAAATGACGTTCTTAGTCTTCTGGCAGAATTGACAGCTGTCCCAACTTGTCAAAGTGTCTTGTGAACATGTCAGTGTCATCTATCCTAGTGGCTGTGTGTGTGTGTCTGTGTGTGTGTGTCTGTCTGTGTGTCCTTTAATACGGAAGCATTGGCTTTATATGTTACATGTGAACGTCATAACCTCACACCAACTTAGAACCTTGTATGGCACATATTCATTTCTGCTAACTTCAGCAATATGCTATCCAAGAAAAGATTCTAACTGAGAGTCATATATGGCATAGGATTGACAAGCCCACATGTAACACTCCATACTTGAAGTAATGGGCTGATCATGTAATGTCATATAACCAAACATCTACATAATAGGAGCACATTTTACCAACTTTACATTAAATAACTATATACTAGTACTTATTAATATGACTGGAACTACAAACTAACTTAACAGGATATAATCCACAATGTATATTCCTTTAGCTACGTGGACACGTGTCTGTTTTTGTCTTCTCATGACATTCTATACCAAGATACCTTAAATGTCATACTCAAATTGGCTACACCAGAAAAATCCAGCAATGCTCAGCTTTAGATGAAGAATCATGTTAAATCAATTGATCAAGGTCATTCACACATACTCTATTTATTATGATTAATCATAAAACCAAATATATTTTGCAAGGTTGCCATGAATATAAAATAACACCTATAAGTGCCGAATTATGAATTTGGAATAATATTCTAACACAGGGTATCGATAAAATTGTTAAACCTCCTAGGGTTGGGGATAAATGTAATCTTCTGTGTAAAAGAGAAGTCTGATGGATCTTCTTTTTAAACACAAGATGCCCTTCAGGACTCAATTTTGAATGGGATGTTTCCCATTTTTATCAACAATAGATATACCCTTCAATGTTGATCGTGTTTATAACTACTCTGGTTTTCTTTTGATGTCTATGTAATACTACATTCTATTTCATTTTTACTATTTCTACTGCATAGCGGCTATTCAATCATCACCCACTACCGTCAACTATTTTTCATTTTTAGTGATCGTATGTTCATCATAATATGATCCTTTTCAGATCCTAGTTGACCATTATTATGGGGTTTGTAGTAAGCCGGAACACAGTTGTATAGGAGTCACATAGTGTGATGTTCTATGTAGACACCATCGACATCTTTCTATGTGTTCCTCTGTTATAGATTCACCCCCTTTTAATCATTATGTAGTTTACATCATTTGAGTGATTATAGTTAGCCGAGACATAGTCACGTAGGAGTTATATAGTGTGATGTTCTATGCAGACACCATCAATACATATCTATTTGACTCTTTCATTATAGTCTCACCCCTTCAAACATTATGCAGTTCACATCATTTGAGGGATTCAAGCATATATGTTTCTTTTGTAACTACCTAATGACATGCCGTTGCAACATTAGGAGTGAGACTTCGGTGCTTTATTCCATCCCCTACCCCATGTTCACTATTGAGCACACTGGTGTTTTCTCTCCGTAGCAATATTAGTGAGACTACGGGGGACTTAATTATCCTTTATCCTCTTTTGCTGCAAAGTTGCCTAACCTAAAAGCTTTGCCTTTATTAACAATTTTCAACTACACAAGTTTTACTGCAGGTTCTCATAACGGCATGTATTTTTTATATATGTTTTGTTATACCTTATGAGTCTGACATTTCTAAAGGTTAATCTGGAGCCGTTTGTAGTCCACATCATCCAAGTGATTCAAACATACAAGTCTTCTTTCACACGTTTTAGAGACATACTTCTGCGACATTAGGAGTGAGACTTTGGTGTTTTATCCTATTTCTCACCCTATGTTTATTGCAGAACACATTGAGGCAAAGATATTTTGTCTGAGTTTTAGCCTCGGTTCACACCAGAGGCGGCACGACTTGCAGGTCGCCTCACCGAGGCGACCTGCACACGACTGCCGGGGCGACTTGCAAAACGACTTCTGTATAGAAGTCTATGCAAGTCGCCCCAAGTCACCCCCATTGTCGTACAGGAACCTTTTTCTAAGTCGGAGCGACTTATGTCGCTCCAATTAGAACGGTTCCATTGTACTGAACGGGACGCTACTTGTCAGGCGACCTAGGTCGCCTGACAAGTCATCCCAGTGTGAACCGAGGCTAAGTGGAATTCTAATTCATCTTCTTATAAACCCTAGAGCTATAAGACCGGCTTTTTGTGCATCAATTATGGACTTTAGCATTTAACTGAATTTAGTCTCATGCATATATATATTTTTCTGTTCGCTTTTTGTTTTTGTGATAAATGAGAAAGAATTTTCCTTTTGTGGTATTTTTTTATAGTCTACCATAAATAATGATGTACTTTGACAATTGGAATTATAGACAGGAATTGCCTTGATTCTATATTGACTTTTTCTTTTTTTTTTCATTTATATATGCAATTTTGATGTACTTTCTGTCTTGTTTCAGACATTGTCTTTTCTGATGTATTCATACAATGGATCCACTTATCTGGTCGATCTCAGCTATGTATTATGTCAATGTTTCTTACAATTTTGTAAGGTTAATATTTATACATTTGAAACAGCTGTATACAAATATGTACCATATGGTCTTTTTTGCACCCATTGAATAGTCTCCAATGCTTTAGAGACAATTCAAAGGATCTCACGGTTACGAATCAATTTTTAATCATACAACATGTGTGTCCTTTTTATAATTAATTGTTGTTTAATGAGTATGGGTGTTAACATCCTGTTTCTCCCTTCCTCTTTTTCCTTTATATGCACTTTTGTTTGTTTGATCAAACTTAGCTATGAGTAAGCATCTCTGAATGTGAAACGCGTTAGCTATTTTACGCCTAGTTTGTCCACCTTTTGTTTTGTTTGCCTTTTTGGATTTTAACCATTTTCAAATAAAGATGTTTTTTGCATGGAGTGCGGCAGTCCAGGACCCTTTTCTTCTCGTAAAGTCTACAGGCTTGGAAATATCAGTTTGTAAATGGATAGAAAACTGACTAAAAGACCGAATTCAGAGAGTAGTGGTTAATGATTCTTACTCTGAATGGTCTAAGGTTATCAGTGGTGTACCCCAAGGTTCAGTGTTGGGACCCTTATTTTTTAACATCTTTATAAATGATATAGGGTCTGGGATTAAAAGTACCATTTCAGTCTTTGCAGATGACATCAAACTATGCAGTGGAATAACTGGATGTCTCCAATTTACAAGCCGACCTCAAGGCACTGTCTAATTGGGCGACTATGTGGCAGATGAGGTTTAATGTTCCTAAATGTAAAGTAATGCACTTGGGGGCTAAGAATATGCATGCATCTTACATACTAGGGGGAGTACAACTGGGGGGGATCTGTAGTGGAGAAGGATCTGGGGGTTTTGGTAGCTCATAAGCTCAATAATAACATGCAATGCCAAGATGCGGTTTCTAAAGTGAGCAAAGCCCTTTCTTATATTAAGAGAGGTATGGACTCCAGAGAGAGCGATATCATTTTGCCCCTGTACAAATCATTACTAAGACCTCATCTGGAATATGCAGTTCAGTTTTAGGCACCAGTTCTCAAAAAGGATATCAGGGAACTGGAGAAAGTGCAGAGAAGGTCAACCAAACTGATAAAAGGCATGGATAAACTTAAAATTTACAAATATGTAAGGGGTCCATATAGTGAACTTGGTGTTGAGTTATTCACTTTAAGGTCAACACAGAGGACAAGGAGGCACTCTTTACGCCTAGAGGAAAAGAGATTTCATCTCCAAATAAGGAAAGGTTTCTTCACAGTGAGAGCTGTGAAAACGTGGAATAGACTCCCTCCAGAGGTGGTTCTGGCCAGCTCAGTAGATTGATTTAGGAAAGGCCTGGATTATTTCCTAAATGCACACACTATAACTGGGTACTGACATTTATAGGTAAAGTTGATCCAGGGAAAACCCGATTGCCTCTCGAGGGGTCAGGAAGGAATTTTCCCTCTGCTGTAGCAAATTGGATCATGCTTTGCTGGGGTTTTTCGCCTTCCTCTGGATCAACTATGAGTATAGGATTGGGTATATGCGATTGTTTGATATTATTTTTATTTTTTTATGGTTGAACTGGATGGACTTGTGTCTTTTTTTCAACCTGACTATGTAACTATGTAAATCATTTGGTTGAGGGGGGATTATGGTGTGGGGTTATTTTTTAGGGGTTGGGCTTGGCCCCTTAGCTCCAGTGAAGGCGTCAGCATACCAAGACTTTTTGGATAATTTCATGCTCCCAACTTTGTGGGAACAGTTTGGGTCTGTTCCAACATGACTGCACACAGTGCACAAAGCAAGGTCTGTGATTAGCTGGAGCCACGATGACATTACTCCCACGCATGCACGCCTGAGGCCGTTCCTTATGAGCGCATGCGCCAGTGATGTCACTGGCTGCATGCAATGTAAATATCTCCTAAAAGGAGATATTTTCACTACTTATAGGTAAGCCTTATTATAGGCTTACCTATAGGTTCATGTCAGCAGAGGAAGTTTACTTCTTCTTTAACTGTGTATGTTTCCCTATCACAGTGTGTAGAGGGGAGTGTGTCCATTTTTCCCACACAGGTTTCAGGTTTTACTGAAGCTATGTGCTCTAGCTGTGCAGTGTATGTGACATCAGACCCCCACTCCCTGCCTCTTAGAATTTAGAGATGCTGTTTGCTTTAGGAGGCCCTGGTGAAGAGAGGGCTGCAGATAAACAGGTACAACTTATGAAGGATGATTTGTTTTATCTTGTTTTATTGTGTAACACCAGAGGCCAGTCACTTCTATATATATATATATATATATATATATATATATATATATAAATATATATGTGTAAGGGGTTACAACCACTTTAACTAGCACACTAACCTCACCTGCAATGATTCTTTATTGAGAAGACATCCTGCACACACAGAAACTGCTGACATATTTCTGTCTATGCCCTCTTAGTCATAGCTAGTTATAATACACCAAAACGTTGACCAAATTAACACTTTTTAGGCACACATTTAACCCCTTGATTACCCGAGATGTTAACCCCTTCCCAGCCAGTGTCATTAGTACAGTGACAGTGTACATTATTATCACTGATCAATGTATTAGTGTCACTGGTAATGTCAGTGGCAGTTAGTCAGTTCACACTCAGTGTCAGTGTCAAACCGCGCAATTACCGTTAAAATAGCTAAGTGCTAAATAGGAAAAAATGGCTTGGTCATGAAGGAGGTAAAACTTTCCAGAGCTGAGGTTGTTAAAACAATTTCCCTCTCAAGGCATGGCAACAATCAGAACCAATAAACAAGTGACAATAAGTGAAGGAATAAAAGCAAGATGCATGAAGAGATGTGGAGCTGTAATAAAACCAGAAAGCATGTGAAAAATAGGCAAATTAAAACATGTATTTCAAATATAAACAAATATACATTCCACTTGTGATTGGGGCCCCATGTGAGTCTGGAATGCAATCTAAAGATCCATAAAGCCTTTTACTAACAATCTTCTGTAAAGATTCCTGCCTCTGGGATTGAGCAGAATCCTTTCCACTTGAAAAAAAATGACATGTATATCCTGAAAATGATAGGACACATTGGAGAGATGGAACAGAGAAGGAAGAAGGGTTCTGACTCCAATAGTGTTTCCAATTCTAGAGCCGAGGTGTCTTACAGTACACCCCACACATTTTACCTTCTGAGTATGCTGTCAGGATACTACCTGGAGGAGAGTTGCCTGTAGGCCTGGCACAGTGGCCAATATCCAATATGGCCATGCCCACACACGCAGGTTCGCCATGGTGAAGATGTTTGCGTGCTGGCCCACTCAATGCTTGTCAGATTCTGGCGCCATCTGGCCTTTAAAAGAGTGGCTGCAGCACATGGACATTGCTGACTGGTCTGCAGTTTCCTGCTTCCTGTTCCTGTGTGTGTGTGCTTATGCTTCTGATCAACTGTTAAGGACCTGTCCTGCCTTTGGATACCTGTTGTCGCTCTCCCAGCTCTGACCTCGGATTGCCCATGAATCTGCTTTTGTCTCCTGTCCTGTGTATGACTTTGACTCGCCTGACCACGTCTCTGTTCTTCTGTCTGCTGACCACTGGCTTACCTACCTTGGCATTCGTCCCTGACTACACCTCCTGCTTCATCCTGTCTGCTGTGATCCACCCCGGGGCCTACCTGCAGTACCCAGCCTGCTGTACCTACCTGCAGTACTTACAGTTGGGCAAAAAAGTATTTAGTCAGCCACAATTGTGCAAGTTCTCTCACTTAAAGCGGGGTTCCACTCAAATTTTTAACTTAATCTTACCCCCTTCAGTTAATTGCATAGATGTTCAAATGCCGCACGAAATTTTTTTTTATCGCTGTAATTACCTTTATATTGTACTTTATTGTGGCACTTCCTGTCTCTCCTCCCATGGGAGTAGGCGTGTTTATTGCCTTTCCCCGGCGTCTCCTGGGAGCTTAGTGTCAGGCTTCCCAAGATTCAGTGCGGGAACAATGATCATGCATGTGAACAAGCTGTGAATGAACAGCATTCACCGCATCCAGGAAATCAATGCTTGTGGGCTTCACATGCCCACAAGCAAGATGGAAACAGCCAGCATCACATTTTTAAAGTTATACTTCAGTACGAAAACAGACAGAGGTGGAAATATTACACCCAAACTGTGATTATTATTTTGGGATTAGCAAAGTGTCTCAATGACCTAAAAAAAAAAAAAGATTGGTCGCCAGACTCCCACTTTAAAAAGATGAGAGAGGCCTGTAATTGTCATCATAGGTATACCTCAACCATGAGAGACAAAATGTGGAAACAAATCACATTGTCTGATTTTTGAAAGAATTTATTTGCAAATTATGGTGGAAAATAAGTATTTGGTCACCTACAAACAAGCAAGATTTCTGGCTCTCACAGACCTGTATCTTCTTCTTTAAGAGGCTCCTCTGTCCTCCGCTCATTACCTGTATAGAGAAATTGGTAGCCTAGTCCCCAACTAGGCTACTACAAGAGAAGGGGGGCAATTGGACTATCACGGTACAGTAAAAACAATACAATTTTAAATAGTATGTAGCACTAACTCACGGTGGAGCTGCTGGTTTAAATGGGTCTGTTACCTTCACTTTGCTTCCCTCTGTTTCACCGGCACCGGATCTAGGGATTCCGTTGAGTTCACTACTGGATCACACACGCACCAACACTGGAGTACATTTTCAATGCTTTAGTGAACAGTCAAACTTTAGGAAGTAGCAGGAAAGAGACGGAAAAGGAAACTCTCAGGAGAAACTCAAATATCTTCTTGCAAAATCTTAGTGATAAATGTCCCGGTAGAATTCAAACAATTACGTGGAATGTGTTCCCCTCATGGGACACACTCTTTGCTCGCCTGGATAGGCCTCTCTCACCAATCTAGCAGCCAGTACGCAGCAGGAATCTAAAGTCTCTGCCACAGACTTACTTGGGGGGTAAATCTGCACAATCCTCTGCCACAGGATGTATCAGATCTTCTGCAGTGAACAGTCAGTCACAGTGCCTGATCCTTTAAGCCGAACCGGCGACACTATGCTGTATGGTTACCAGTCTTTTGGATACGTCCTCCAGCCGAGTCACCAGGCCCCTCTATAGACCAGCACGCTGTGTGATCTCTCTAAGACAGGTTCTCCCCTGGGATCTCCTCGGCTGTCCAGCTTTGTCACACAGGACCGACAGCTCAGGACCATTCCTCGGCCGCGGTGGTAGGCCCCAGACAAGCCTCTGGACCCACCCCTGCGCCGTAGCATCGTGGGCCTCCCGATCGGAGGACCACGAGGTAGCTCCTTAACGCATACCTGTCGGCCAGGAGGGCCAGCGGGTGGCTGTAAGAAAAACCCTAGAACATGGCGTCTGTCCCATAAATACCCTCGCCCAGAATGCAACTCGGAGGACCACCTCCACTGAGCTTGCCTCCGAGACAGAGGAGCATCTATACACTTCGACACGTTGTCTTTCCAACACTGACTAATGGTAACAGCGACACCCACCGGTCAGCACGGAAGCACACACAACGTCAGCCAAGCTGGAACAGAGGCAAACTTTTAACCTTCCTAACACACAATTCACTAAATTTACCTAATCTGCGGTAGATTGTAAATCTACCAGCGCTACAGTATAACAAAGATATAAAAATATAACAAAGGATTTATTGATGCCAAGAAAAAATCATCATTTACAAATAAAATCATGGTAGCAGTACATTTATGTCACCAATGAAAGGATTGACCCCCGAAGGGGAGAATCACAGTAGGGCAATAGATAACAGATGTCTTTTTCCTCGACTAGTTTCGCGGACAATGGCCACTTCATTGGGAGGGTATCTATGATGCAATCAAACAGATAATGTTACATAGTTACATAGTTAGTAAGGTTGAATAAAGACACCAGTCCGTCCAGTTCAACCTGAGTGAGCACCCACAATTGTCCCCATCCCCGCACATTGCGTCCCATCAAGATGCCCATCCACCATATTATTATTTTTTAAAATATATTTAAGATAACCATGTAGAGTCATCAATCTACGCAGCACTCCACACACACCCACACCAGTCTCCACCCCCAAGGGGTCTGCAATCCAAGGTCCCCAACCCACACCCATACACCAGGGCCAATTTTTGGACAGAAGCCAATAAACCTACCAGCATGTCTTTGGAGTGTGGGAGGAAACCAGAGTACCCGGAGGAAACCCACGCAGGCACAGGGAGAACATGCAAACTCCAGGCAGGTAGTGTCGTGGTTGGGATTCAAACCAGCGACCCTCTTGCTGCGAGGTGAGAGTGCTAACCACTACACCACTGTGCTGCCCATAATGTAATGGTCGAAAAGCAAAAGAGTAACAAAGTACGGACTTGTAATGCAGCATCATGATTAAAAAAGTATCGATAGAGATGAAAAGGAGAAAGGAGCAGGGCTGCTTACCCATGTCCCCACAGCCAACAGGCGCAGAGCGCCGCCATCAAAGGATGGTCTCCCGCGGCGACTCAGGGGAGCCCCAAATAGTGACGACTGGAATCTGAATAAATAAGGTAAAGGCATGGATATGCTGACAACTTCCTAAACCATAATTGTGGGTCAGTAAAAAAGTGAATAAGTGTAAAATTGATATAAAAATAAAAGTGATGGGATTATGGTAAAGTGTGCAGAGTGTGCATTAAAGCTACGTGAAAAAAAGTGAGGAAAAACATGAAAAAAGAAACAAATGGTGAGTGGGAAACCCAGGTGAAAAAAAAAATGTAAAATGAAACATCCAATTGATGAATATGAGGTAGATGGAGATAAAAAGGTGAAAGAATTGTGCATGATGTGAGTAAGAGTGAAAAAAAGGGGGAAGAGAGAAATAGGATGAAAGGGAAAAGAAAGACAAGATCAAAGGAGAAAGAGGTAAAGAAAGGAAAGGAAAAGAAAGAGAGGAGAGACAGAGAGCCACCAAGAGGAAGGGGAAAGGAGAGAAGAGAAGGGAGAGAAAGAAAGTGAAGGGAGAAAGGGGAGAAAAGGAAAAATTCCTTTCTAAGATGTCTGTTGAGAAAGGAGCGTGACTTGCAGAACAACCAAGTGCGCATGCTCAAGAAACGTGTCCATTTTCGATGACGTCGTCCCCCTGCAGCCAGCTTTCTCCTATGTTCCAAGCTTCACTTTGAGGCCGTCTTCCGGAGCTGGCGTTAACATCATTTGGAAGATCTATAGACATCGTACACAGCACGGATTATGGCACAGGATCTTGGGAGCGTCATCATGACTATCTGATACCAAGCTTTTAACCTTATATTACACGTGAGTTGATCTAATATTGTTTATTAAATTCATTTAATAAAAACGACTGCACCCAGAGGTGCCTCTTCACTTGTGTATTCGCAGCTTCCAGGAATATGGTTTCTTCCTAATTTGATGGCAGCCCTGTGTGCTTTCTTTGGACGTTTTGTTTTTCCCTCCCTATACTACTACATAGACTGATTTGCCTGTGTATGCAATATGGACTCTTTTGTCTCCCCTAGTTTTATTTAGAACATCCACCATTAACAGACTTGCATTGGGACTTATATGATTTCTCTTTTGTTGCGCCTACACTTACTAGGGGTACATTTGTACCCCATTACCAATTCACACGGGGGGGATCTGGGGGTCCCCTTGTTAAAGGGGGCTTCCAGATTCTGATAAGCCCCCCGCCCGCAGACCCCCACAACCACCGGGCAAGGGTTGTGGGGATGAGGCCCTTCTCCCCATCAACATGGGGACAAGGTGCTTTGGGGGGCTACCTCAAAGCACCCTCCCAATGTTGAGGGCATGTGGCCTGGTACGATTCAGGAGGGGGCCGCTCTCTCGTCCCCCCCTCTTTTCCTGCGGGCTGCCAGGTTGCATGGTCGGATTAGGGTCTGGTATGGATTTTTGGGGGGACCCCATGCAATTTTTTTTTAATTTTGGCGCGGGTTCCCCTTAATATCCATACCAGACCTGAAGGGCCTGGTATGCAATTTAGGGGGACCCCCACGCCATTTTTTTTTAAATTTTGGCATGGGGTTTCCCTTAATATCCATACCAGGCCTGAAGGGCCTGGTATGGAATTTAGGGGTACCCCCATGCATTTTTTTTTATTTTGGTTCAGGGTTCCCCTGTTGTCATATACCAGATAAGACCAGAACTGTGTGGACTGCAACAGAGTGAACCAGACATAAATAGGTGAAAATAAGTTTATTAAGGTAAATGCATATATGTGAACACACCACCAATACAGAGTGAACAAATCAAACAACCAAACAGTGATAATATACAACCAGCATATGTAGCAAAAGGGAGTACCAGAATCGTAGTCAAGCCAGGCCAGGGTCATAAACAGGAGATCAGTAGCTGGGAAGGGAAAAACAAACAGGACAAGAGAGGATGGATGGATCACAGGAGGGACGGGTCAGGTACAAGGCTCAGGGTACAGGGTTCAGGTAACAGACAGGAAACAGGATCAACAGTGTCATGAAGCTTTGAATACTGAAGTATTTCTCCTTTGATTCTATTATACAGTGGGGGGGGGTCTTCTGCCCTGTTTTAAGGCTAACCCCCTCCAGACGGCTCCATGGTCTGGAAGGAATGCATTGTTCTGTGTTTGACTGTTTGTTTATGTACTTTCATTACCCCCTGGGGCTTCTTTGTGTAATTACACATATCAGTCCTCCTATTCAAGCTATCGGACCAATCCCTGCTGACCCTGTTTCAAGCCCTCATTTGCATGGCCAAGAGGACCTAATTGAGGACTAAAGTGTACTTTACAATTGACCAAAAGGAAAGTGGTTGTTGGGGGCGGGGTGTTCAAACTGCTGTGTATAAAAGTGTGTTGTGTGCATCCAATAAAAGTGAGATTCCTGTTTGAACTTACATACAACCTGCCTGGTGTTTGTTCTGAGCTATTACAACTGGATTCGAATGGCACATAGCTGTAGTTAGAATCACGGAGCATCGGATGACCGACCCATCAGATGTTGCGATCTGCAATCTGATTCAGTAGCCACAGAGGAGTGTCGGGAGAGTGGAATCGAGCGAGCAGGGGCTCATTACAAACAGGTTCCAGGAATCAGGCTTCAGGTTCAGGAATCAGGTTTCAGGATCAGAGTAACAGGATGCAGGCTGCAGGTCAGGGCTCAAGGACAATACCAGGGCAACATGAGTGTGCACTTGCCGGATATTTATACTGCAGCTCTGCTAATTAAGGTCAGGTGACACCTGTCTGCAGAGGGGAATACCTGCTCCATACTGCTAGGATTCCTCCGCTGGTAGACGCCAGTACTGCGGCCCAAAGGTGACAGAATACCAGCAGGAAAAAGCTCTTCTGACAGCTCCAACCTGCCAGGAGACACCTGCTGGTGGACCTCAGTACTGCACGCCAAATGATCGATATTACCAGGGGAGGAGACCTTTCCTGACAGTACCCTCCCTCAAAGGAGCAACTTCTGGACGCTCCCACTAGCCGTTGCTGGGGAAAGTCCATGGTGTCCAGCTGGGCAGCGGGCACCTCAAACTGGGCAGCAAGCAGTGGCACATCAGGCTGGGTAGCGGGCAGGAACACTTCAAGCTGGGCAGCGGACAGGAACACTTCAAGCTGGGCAGCGGACTGGAACACTTCAAGCTGGGCAGTGGACAGGGGCACTTCAAGCTGGGCAGCAGGCACAGGCACTTCAAGCTGGGCAGCAGGCATGGGCACTTCAAGCTGGGCAGCAGGCACAGGCACTTCAAGCTGGGCAGCAGGCACATCAGGCTGGGCAGCAAGCACTGGCACTTCAAGCTGGGCAGCAGGCACGGGCACTTCAAGCTGGGCAGCAGGCACAGGCACTTCAAGCTGGGCAGCAGGCACGGGCACTTCAAGCTGGGCAGCAGGCACATCAAGTGGGGCAGCAGGCACAGGAACTTCAAGCTGGGCAGCAGGCACATCAGGCTGGGCAGCAAGCATGGGCACTTCAAGCTGGGCAGCAGGCACAGACACTTCAAGCTGGGCAGAAGGCACGGGCACTTCAAGCTGGGCAGAAGGCACGGGCACTTCAAGCTGGGCAGAAGGCACGGGCACTTCAAACTGGGCAGCAGGCACATCAGGCTGGGAAGCAGGCACGGGCACTTCAAGTTGGGCAGCAGGCACATCAGGCTGGGCAGCAGGCATGGGCACTTCAAGCTGGGCAGCAGGCATGGGCACTTCAAGCTGGGCAGCAGGCACTTCAAGCTGGGCAGCAGGCATGGGCACTTCAAGCTGGGCAGCAGGCACATCAAGTGGGGCAGCAGGCACAGGCATTTCAAGCTGGGCAGCAGGCACATCAGGCTGGGCAGCAGGCATGGGCACTTCAAGCTGGGCAGCAGGCACGGGCACTTCAAGCTGGGCAGCAGGCATGGGCACAGGCTGGGCAGCAAGCTCTGGATCATCAGGCTGGGCAGCAAGCTTTGGGTCATCAGGCTGGGCAGCAAGCTTTGGGTCATCAGGCTGGGCAGCAGACAGTGGCACATCAGGCTGGAAAGTGGGCACATCAGGCTGGAAGGCAGGAACATCAGGATGGGAAGCGGGCACATTAGGCTGGAAAGCGGGCACATCAGGCTTGAAGGCAGGCACATCAGGCTGGAGAGCAGGCACATCAGGCTGGAGAGCGGGCACCTCTGGCTGGAACACTGGCCCCTCAGGCTGGAACACTGATCCCTCAGTCTGGAACACCTAGAGCTGGAACACTGGCACCTCTGTCTGGAACACCTGTCCCTCGGGCTGGAACACTGGCCCCTCCGGCTGGAACACTGGCACCTCCGGCTGGAACACTGGCCCCTCAGGCTGGAACACTGACCCCTCAGGCTGGAAGGCGGGTACCAGGACATCGGATTGGATAACAGGCACTGGGACGTCAGACTGGATAACAGGCACCGGGACATCAAAATGGATAGCAAGCACTGGGACGTCAGACTGGGTTGCAAGCACTGGGACGTCAGACTGGGTTGCAAGCACTGGGATGTCAGACTGGATTGGGTTAGCTGGTGCGGAGGCAGGTTGGGTTACTGGCAGGATTGTCTTGGTTGGAAAAAACTTTTGTTTTTTCTTTGGCTTAGCCACTGAAGCTCTGTAGGTGAGGGGTACAGCAGACTGGAAAGGAGGATTGGGATATGGCAGAGAAGAAGCAACAGTAGCTGGGGAAGTTCCTGTGGGTTTGTAGGCAGCTGAGAAGAGGCAGGTGGGTTGAATGCAGGATAGGTACAGGGAGCAGAGACCGGATATGAGTATTTGGTTGGGAGCAGCGTATACTGAGCTGCAACTGAGGTTGACATGGGTGATGGGGAAACATACATTTGGGTAGGCTGGTGTTTGGTGGCAGAGGTGGTTTGTTTGGCTGGAGCTGATTGCATCATGTCAGACCATGCTGAAAGTATAGGTTGTACAAACTGTGCTTTTAAATCTCCCTGTCTAACAAAAGACTGAGCAGACAAAATGCACTCAGCAATCACCTGTGGGGAACAGGCTGAGTAGTGCTCACAAAAATCGGCAGGATCATCTTCAAAAAGCCACACTAGGGATACAACCTGATTCATATCAAAAGGAGGAGTGAAATCATCACGGCCCTCTGGAATACAGGGCAGGGCCAGCTCAGTACAGATCTTGATCAAAGGCTGCACCTCCCCAAACAATATATAACCCTGATCCACCAGGGAATGAGCCAAACGTATAGTTGCAAACAACTGGTCGTTAGACCATCCTTTCAGAGCCTGGCGGCAATAATCACCACTTTCAGATGCCAGCAGAGAAAAATAAATAACCTCATCGGCATTCATGTTTGCAACCAAACTGAATCAAAATGGTTCCCCTGTGCAGCCACTTCCGGTCAGGGATGGCCCTGGTATTCTGTCATATACCATAAGACCAGAACTGTGTGGACTGCAACAGAGTGAACCAGACATAAAAAGGTGAAAGTAAGTTTATTAAGGTAAATGCATATACATGTGAACACACCACCAATACAGAGTGAACAAACCAAACAGTGATAATACACAACCAGCATATGTACCAGAATCATAGTCAAGCCAGGCCAGGGTCATAAACAGGAGATCAGTAGCTGGGAAGGGAAACAAACAGAACAAGAGAGGATGGATGGATCACAGGAGGGACGGGTCAGGTACAAGGCTCAAGGTCCAGGGTTCAGGTAACACACTGGAAACAGGATCAACAGGTTCCAGGAATCAGGCTTCAGGTTCAGGAATCAGGTTTCAGGATCAGAGTAACAGGATGCAGGCTGCAGGTCAGGGCTCAAGGACAATACCAGGGCAACATGAGTGTGCACTTGCCGGATATTTATACTGCAGCTCTGCTAATTAAGGTCAGGTGACACCTGTCTGCAGAGGGGAATACCTACTCCATACTGCCAAGATTCCTCCGCTGGTAGACGCCAGTACTGCGGCCCAAAGGTGACAGAATACCAGCAGGAAAAAGCTCTTCTGACAGCTCCAACCTGCCAGGAGACACCTGCTGGTGGACCTCAGTACTGCACGCCAAATGTTCAATATTACCAGCGGAGGAGACCTTTCCTGACACCTGTGGGGAAATCCCATGCTGTTTTTATTAATGAACTTTTATGTGTATTGTCGGACTGACAATTCATTATAGCCGCCAGTAGTTTTAACTGACTATTTTTCCTTTAAACACGGAAAACATGTGCCCCTTTACAGTCATACTATAAACACCCCCCAGGTACGAAATTTAATGGAATATTACACTTTTATGGTTTCACTTTAAGCATTATTAAAATCACTGCTCCCGAAAAAAACATCCGTTTTTAAAACTTCTTTTTGCATTGATACATGTCCCCTGGGGCAGGACCCAGGTCCCCAAACACTTTTTATGACAATACCATGCATATAAGCCTTTAAAATTTGAACTTTTGATTTCTCCCATAGACTTTTAAAGGGTGTTCCACAGCTTTCAAATTTCCTCCAAACACCCCAAATTGTTCGCTGTTCGGCGAACTGGCGAACAAACGATGTTCGAGTCAAACTCATGTCTGGATTTGTTTCCACATTTTGTCTCTCATAGTTAAGGTAAATGCCTATGATGACAATTACAGGCCTCTCTCATCTTTTTAAGTGGGAGAACTTGCACAATTGGCGGCTGACTAAATACTTTTTTGCCCCACTGTACCTGTTGTTTCAGCCTGCAATCCATACTTGCTGTATCCACCTTGCTGCACTTTCCAACCTGTTTCCTGCTGTGCGCAGTCTGCATAATTATCAGCTCTACTGGGTCCTACTGCTCACCTCATCTGTTATCCACTTACAAAGATCCCCACACCTGCATCTCTCATCTGTGGCACAGCCGGGAATCCCTGCTTCTCTGGGCTTCTTGTTCCCTGTTTCCCCTTTCAGGGACACCAAGCACTCAGATGCAAGGAGAACCCTCTTAGCATTTCAGCTTCAGGACCAGGTATGTGACAGTACCAGTCAACCAAAAGATGTCTGCAGAGGTGCATCTTCATTGGAGGCTCTGTGCCAACAAGTTGCAGCCCCTGCACAAGCCGTAACAAATCTGCAAGAAGGCTAGATTCTGCAACTGGAAGGTCGTCTGCAGAATCTATCCACTACTCCTTCTCCTGCTGACCAGAACGCGGCAAATATGGCCCCTGCCTCAGCTTCTGCTGCCTCTGAACGCACAGCTGTCACACCCAGAATAGTCGTGCCTGCCTCTGAACCAAGGGTCCCCATACATGAACATTTCTCTGGGGACCGAAGAAAGTTTAGGGCTTTTAAAAACACTTGCCAGTTATTCCTAGCTTTGCAAACACTGACTTTTTCTCTTGAAACCATTAAAGTTGGCTTTATCATTTCTCTGTTCACAGATGAACCACAATCCTGGGCCCATCATCTTATGGAGCAAAAGAACCTAGTCCTCAACTCAGTCTTAGCTATGATGACCCCCAGTGGATGGCCATGGCCGAGGCAGCCCTACACACACTCCAACAGGGGTGCCGGCCTGTAGAGTACTATACAGTTGAATTCCGCAAATGGTCAGCAGACACTGGCTAGAATGAGGCCAGATTAAGGTACCAGTTTTAGCTTGGCCTATCTGAAGCAATTAAAGATGAACTGGCTCGAGTCAACACTCCCGCCACTCTGGAAAATCTCATCAAACTGGCCATCCAGCTTGATCGCCAACTATGGGAGCAACGATCCGAACAAACTAAATCATCCAGACCTACCTGGATGCTACCCAGAGTTCCCCCAGCAATCCACTCTATGCCTGTTACCTCTTCTTCTTCAACATCTCTGGAGGGGGAACCAATGCAGATTGGACTAATGTGTTCTGTCCTAACTCCAGAAGAAAGGACATGCCGTTGGCAAGACAACCTATGCCTCTACTGTGGAGGGCCGGGACATTTTCTTCATAATTGCCCTGTGGGATCCAGTAAGTCCCTGCCTCCTTGCCCTGTTTACTCCCCAGTCTCCGGGATTCATCCAGCTCACCTCATTCTATCCATCTCATTACAGGTAGCGGACAGGGAAATCAAGTTTCTGGCCATAATTGACTCCGGTGCCTGCAGTTGCTTCCTAGACCTTGCTCCCGCTTAGACCTAAAAGACTGATCTTTGCTGTTCATCTGGCAGGTGGCACCATCCCCAAGTCGGGGGCCCATCACTCAAGGGACTGAACCCATCATGACTATAACCGACTCTGATCATCAGGAATTTCTGTGCTTTTGATGTCCTTTGCTCCCCCATGTTTCCTGTGATACTGGGCATCCCCTGGGTGCGAGCCCATAACCCCAGGATTGACTGATCTAGGGGAGAGATCATGTTTTCCTCTGCCTACTGCTGCCAACTATGTTTTGTTCCCGAGTCCCTGAACTCTTCCAGTTGTATGACTGTTCAACCAATATTTGACCGCAGCCAACTTGTCCTATCCAGTTACCACGACTTTCCAGATATCTGTGGTAAGAAGAAAGCTGATATTTTGGTATCTCATCGGCCTTATTTTTGTTCCATAGAATTGCTTCTGAGTGCAGAAATTCCCTTTGGCCAGAACTTCCCAATATCCGAGATGGAATTGGAAGCTCTACGTCTCTACATTGAAGAAAATCTAGAGAAGGGATTTATTCGTCCATCCTCTTCCCCGGCAGGTGCAGGGATCTTCTTTGTTGAGAAGAAGGACCACACACACTCAGGCCCTGTGTGGACTACAGGGAATTAAAAAATAATCGCATTAAAAAACAATATTCGCTTCCCCTAGTAGCAGAACTCTTTCAAAGATTTGGGACTGCCCAAGTTTTCACAAAACTAGATCTCTGGGGTGCTTACAATTTAGTCTGGATTAGAGAGGGGAAAGAGTGGAAGACAACTTTCTGAACCCGTTTTGGACATTTTGAGCATCTTGTCATGCCCTTTGGATTATGTAACGCCCCGACAACTTTCCAGCATTTTGGTAAATTACATCTTATATATGAATATCTGGACCACTTCCTGATTGTCTATCTTGACGATATTATTATTTTATCTGCATTACTCGAACTGGCAGTGGCAGTGCATCCATTAAGGGTGCACGGGTGCCAACTCCTCTCTCCAGCCACCCCTTCTGTGTAAAATGGATAGATTGATGTATTGCGCAAATCTATCCTGGTTGCTGTAGTCACCCCCTATTCAGGCGTCCAGACCCTTTTCGGATGCCTGATATTCCAGTAGCGGGGTGTTTTTTTGAAGCACCTGATTAGAGCCATAGGCTCATAGGCTCATAGGCCATAGGCTCTAATAGGCTTCAAAAAAGGTGAACTGTGAGAGCAGATCATTGTGCTCACAGTTCACCCAGTAGCACCTCTCAGCCTATTAGGGGGAGCGGATCTAATACCCGCCACCTGATTTTCTGAAGGCACAGGCACCCTGCTTGGACACCTAACGGAATGGAAGAATGGGAGGACAGAGAGCCATTGAGGACATGGGAGCTCTCCGCTGTCATCCGTCACCAGGATGGGGTAAGTGTGTGCTGGTCAGACTTGCGAGTGGGGGTGTCACAGAGGCTGCATATGATGGGCACAGAGGCTACATATGATGGGCACACAGGCTGCATATGATGGGCACACAAGCTACATATGATGCGCACACAGGCTGCATATGATGGGCACACAGGCTGCATATGATGGGTCACAGAGGCTGCATATGAAGGGGAACACATGCTACATATGATGGGTAAAGAGGCTACATATGATGGGCACACAGGCTACATATGATGGGCACAAGCTGCATATGATGGGCACAGAGGCTGCATGTGATGGGCACAGAGGCTGCATATGATGAGCACAGAGGCTGCATATGATGGGAACAGAGACTGCATATGATGGGCACAAGCTGCATATGATAGGCAAAGAGGCTGCATATGATGGGCACAAGCTGCATATGATGAGCACAGAGGCTGCATATGATGAGCACAGAGGCTGCATATGATGGGCACAAGCTGCATATGATGAGCACAGTGTCACGTACCTGGTAGGTTTTGGGCCCGAAATGCAGAGAGAGGCCTCCCCTACGGCTCCCACTCTTGACCCTCTGGAATGGGGACAGAGGGCACAGGAGTGAGGAGTGGTATGAGTGCCTGGCAGGATCAACAGTCCATCCAGAAGTCCAGGAGTGGTTAGGAACCAGGAAACTGGAACTGGAGAGAAGGCTGGAGACTGAAACGCTGACTGGAGCCAGGAACAACAGCTGGTAAGCAGGCAGAAGACTGGAGTGTTGGACTGGAACCAGGAATACAGCAGGAAAGCAGGCTGGAGACTGGAACGCTGACTGGAACCAGGAACAACAGCAGGTAAGCAGGCTGGAGACTGGAACGCTGACTGGAACCAGGAACAACAGCAGGTAAGCAGGCTGGAGACTGGGATGCTGGACTGGAACCAGGAACAACAGCAGGTAGCAGGCTGGAGACTGAAATGCTGGTCTGGAATGAGGAACACAGCAGGCTAGAAGGCAGGTATCAGGGATCAGGCAGAAGGATCGTCAGACAGGCCAGTGATCGGTATCAGATGGACAGCAAACGTACCAGGGATAGCTGGGATGGTCACAAACAGATAGCCAGGTCAAGTAACAGTTAGTCTCAGATCAGATCAGGATTTGACACACAGAACTAGGTAGAGCAGACAGTGGGGATTGAGTGTGACAGGCAGGTTTAAATAGCCCACCTGGCGCCAACAGGGATGTGCGTGCCTGTGTGCGTGCACGCGTGTGCAATGGCGGACACGCACCAATGAGCCTGGGACGCCGACTACTGGCAGGATCTTCCTGACACACAGAGGCTGCATATGATGAGCACAGAGGCTGCATATGATGGGCACAAGCTGCATAAGATGGGCACAGAGGCTGCATATGATGGGCACAGAGGCTGCATATGATGGGCACAGGCTTCATATGATGGGCAAAAAGGCTGCATATGATGGGCACAAGCTGTATATGATGGGCACAGAGGCTGCAAATGATGGGCACAGGGGCTGCATTTGATGGGAACAGAGGCTGCATATGATGGGCACAGGCCCTGCATATGATGGGCACGGTGGCTGCATTTGATGGGCACAGTGGCTGTATTTGATGGGGCACAGTGGCTTCATTTGATGGGCACAGTGGCTGCAATTGATGGGCACACATGCTACATATGATGGGCACACAGGCTACATATGATGGCCAGAGAGGCTACTTATGATGGGCACACAGGCTACATATGATGGGCACAGAGGCTGCATATGATGGTCACAGGCTGCATATGATGGGCACAGAGGCTGCATATGATGGGCAGAGACTGCATATGATGGTCACAGAGGCTACATATGATGGGCACACAGGCTACATATGATGGGCACAGAGGCTGCATATGATGGGCATAGGAGCTGCATTTGGACACAGAGGCTACATTTGATGGGCACAGGTGCTGCATATGATGGGCATAGTGGCTGCATTTGATGGGCATAGTGGCTGCAATTGATGGACACACAGACAACATATGATGGGCACACAGGCTACATATGATGGGCACACAGGCTGCATATGATGGGCACAGAGGCTGCATTTGATGGGGCACAGAGGCTGCATTTGATGGGGCACAGTGGCTGCATTTGATGGGGCACGGTGGCTGCATTTTATGGGGCACAGTGGCTGCATTTGATGGGCACAATGGCTGCAACTGATGGGAACACATACTACATATGATGGGCAGAGAGGCTACATATGATGGACACACAGACTACATATGATGGGCACACAGGCTACATATGATGGGCAAAAGCTGCATATGATGGACACAGAGGCTGCATATGATGGGCACAGAGGCTGCATTTGTTGGGCACAGAGGCTGCATATGATGGGCAGAAGCTGCATATGATGGGCACAGAGGCTGCATATGATGGGCACAGGCTGCATATGAAGGTCACAGAGGCTACATATAATGGGCACAGTCTGCATATGATGGGCACAGAGGCTGCATATGATGGGCACAGAGGCTACATATGATGGGCACAGTGGCTGCATTTTATGGGGCACAGTGGCTGCATTTTATGGGCACAGTGGCTGTATTTGATAGTACAGTGTCTGCAATTGAAAGCACAGTGGCTGCATTTGATGGGCACAGTGGCTGCAATTGATGGGCACAGTGGCTGCAATTGATGGCACAGTGGCTGCATTTGATGGCACAGCGGCTGCATTTTATGAGCACAGTGGCTGCAATTGATGGCACAGTGAGGCTGCAATTGATTTTTTTTCAGTATTTTTCAGAATTTTTCAGTTTGTTTGCCCCCAAAAAAAATTTTGAGCACCAGCCGCCACTGGGGGTAAACTCTGACTCTTAACGGTACTTAAAGTGGATGTAAACCCAATGTTATCCTTTCTAAACTACTGCCATAGGGGTTATCTATAAGGATATACATGTCTCCTGCATGTATCTTTACCTGTCAAATGTCTCCCCTCTGTCTGTTATGAGACCCGAAAAACTGCATATTCTGTGTGTGGGTCTGTTGTCTGGAGCTCAGTGGGTGGAGTTGTGATGTCAGTAGACTCCCTGCCCACCTCTACACTCCCCTTGTCAATATTCATTTTCTCTGTGTATTTCTAACACTGAACTTCTGCTGAACTTCTGCTATGATCTCTAACATCCAGTGAAAAGACAGGAAAGTAACCACATGACTTCAGCATGCCAAATCATGCTGAGGTGTGGAACAGCTAATCCTTGCAGAGCTGCTGAGGAAAGGAGTGGGGAGGGAATTAAAAAATACTGCACGAGATGTAAATCATCTGTTACTCACAGCAAGGGGGAGTATTTGACAAAGTTTTTCTCAGTTTGTCAAGAAATGTCTCACTGAACAAAAAGGGGATTGCTCAGAGATGGATTAACTCTGTGTGGCAAGACTGGGCTCAAATGATAGCAAATCTTATACTCTATAGTATGATATAAAAGAAAATTCGGGTTTACATCCACTTTAAGGCCAATCTCCTTTCCTCTACCGATTGGGGAAAGAAAAAGAATCTCCCACTCACATATTTCTGCGTGCACCACTTCCTGGCTACACCCCAGGCAAAAAAAAAAAAAATTCCAAGTCCTGTAATTGAAGTTCCCCGAAGCTGGCTTCCAGGGGCTCAACAGGGCTGAGATATAGAACTTAGGTCCTGCTGGACTGGGAGTGTCCAAGAAGCGACCCCCGCAAGACTCGCTATGTCAGTGTACCAAGCCCTCCTGGGCTAATTCGGGTAACATTATTATCAGTGTTACCTCCTTCCGGATCCTTCGCAAAAGATATGGCAGAAGTCGAAACAGAGGGAAAGCATTAAATAAGGGAGAACTGGTCCCTAAGGCTTTACCAGTGCATCTACCCCCATTGCCAGTGGGACCCTTGTTCTGGACACAACCTGTCCCAACTTGTTGTAGAACTTGTAATCTAGTAGATTCATTTTGCAGAGTTCCCCCTGACACTATTCTATACCAGGAATATGCACGGACAATAAAGACAGCCCTTGTGCTATCCCAGACAGAATGTAGTTCACCTTCCTGACTTGCATGACTCCTGGTTTCGCCCTGGTGGTTGATATATATGTAGCACCCTCTACCTAAAGGTAGGTGCTAGAGTAGTATTTCTTTAGCTCAGGGCCCAAGTGCAGGTAAATTTAGCCAGGCCTGTGCTTTAGGTTGGGCCTGGTTGTTGTGATTTGGGACTGGGAGTGTTCAGTGTAGTGGGGGGTGTGACCATCTGTGCTCTGACTCAGTGATGCCTCCTCTGCTTTCAGATGGATGGTTCTGGAAGAGGGGTTGGACTGGAGATCTGAGTGGCAGGCAGCTCGTGTGAGGAGACCTGACCAATTATCTTGCAGTATTGGCAGGGGGCAGGCCTCTCATATAAGCTGGGGTCACATGCTTACAAGGAGAGTTCTAGAAAGAAGGAACAGACAATGGAGTACTGAGTGGCTGTTCCGGACGTCCCCATGCGGGGATGCACTGTGCGCGGAGGAGGGATGGAGGAACCGCCAGGAGGGAGCTTAAGATAAAGATCTTCAACCTTAAAGAAGTATCAAGCTGCTGTGACCGGGGAACACAGGACTTGCATGCTGGAGGAGATCTGGAAGGAAGAAGTAGCAGTCAAGCGAAGGAGAGTAGAGCAGCGTTCTGTGACTGGGGACACAGAACTATTATCCTCCTAGAGAAAGGTCAGTGTAGATAGCCTTGGACTGGCAGAAAGCAGTGGTCCATTCACTGCCATGTGTCAGGTCGTTGGGGGGAAGTACTGTGTTACCTCTGGTTTGGTTAGCACAATGGTAGTGCCTTCCAAAGACTGTGCAGATGTCTGATTCTCTGGGGCATCGTAAAGAAGCGGTGTGTGCTTCTGGCTCTTTTGATTCACATGGACAATCCCATCATGGTCTACAAATGAGGCATTATTCAGAGTAATTCTTCTTTGTTCAAATGGAAGTGAAGAAATAGGATATCAATGTGTTTTTTTGCAGTAAGGATTTGCACAAAGAAAGTGGAAGTAATAGTCTGCAGAAGCGTTATTCAAACTAAAAGAGACTGACAAAGAGGTGCAACAGTTGATGAAGAGGGCGGTGCCGAAGCAGGAGTCTTACCTCTTGGACCTGAAACACGATGTGCAAGAGGATTTTACTTATGTCCTCCCAGAATAGAAAGAGTACACTCCAACAGAGTTCAGAAAGGGAATGGTGAGCCTAGCGGAAGGTCTTGATGGTCACGTGATTCCAGTACAGGAGTCAGAAGAGAAGGAAGAGAAATCACTGGGGACACCACCAGAGAGTCCCATGGCAAAACGGCATGGGAATTCCCCACAGGGGAAACCCAAACCAAAATTTAAAAAAAAAAATGACGTGGGGTTCCCCCTAAATTCCTTACCAGACCCTTCAGGTCTGGTATGGATTTTAAGGGGAACCCCGCGCCAAAAAAAAAAAAAAATGGCGTGGGGTCCCCCCAAAAATCCATACCAGACCCTTATCCGAGCACGCAACCTGGCAGGCCGCAGGAAAAGAGGGGGGACGAGAGTGCGGCCCCCCTCCTGAACCGTACCAGGCCACATGCCCTCAACATTGGGAGGGTGCTTTGGGGTAGCCCCCCAAAACACCTTGTCCCCATGTTAATGAGGACAAGGGCCTCATCCCCACAACCCTGGCCGGTGGTTGTGGGGGTCTGTGGGCGGGGGGCTTATCGGAATCTGGAAGCCCCCTTTAACAAGGGGGCCCCAGATCCCGGCCCCCCCCTGTGTGAAATGGTAAGGGGGTACTTACCCCTACCATTTCACTAAAAACTGTCAAGAATGTTAAAAATGACAAGAGACAGTTTTTGACAATTCCTTTATTTAAATGCTTCTTCTTTCTTCTATCTTCTTTCATCTTCTTCTTCTGGTTCTTCTGGCTCTTCTGGTTCTTCCTCCGGCGTTCTCGTCCAGCATCTCCTCCGCGGCGTCTTCTATCTTCTTCTCCTCGGGCCGCTCCGCACCCATGGCATGGGGGGAGGCTCCCGCTCTTCTCTTCTTCTTTTCTTCTCTTCTTCTCTTCTTCTCTTCTTCATTTTCTTCTCCGGGCCGCTCCACATCCATGCTAGCATGGAGGGAGGCTCCCGCTGTGTTACGGCGTCTCCTCGTCTGACAGTTCTTAAATAACGAGGGGCAGGGCCACCCGGTGACCCCGCCCCCCTCTGACGCACGGTGACTTGACGGGACTTCCCTGTGATGTCACGGGGAATGCCACAGGGAAGTCCCGTCATGTCCCGTGCGTCAGAGGGGGGCGGGGTCACCGGGTGGCCCCGCCCCCCGTTATTTAAGAACCGTCAGACGAGGAGACGCCGTCACACAGCGGGAGCCTCCCTCCATGCCAGCATGGATGCGGAGCGGCCCAGAGAAGAAAATGAAGAAGAGAAGAAGAGAAGAAGGAAGAAGAGAAGAAGATGAAGAAGAAGATGAAGAGAAGAGCTGGAGCCTCCCCCCATGCCATGGGTGCGGAGCGACCCGAGGAGAAGAAGATAGAAGACGCCGCGGAGGAGATGCTGGACGAGAACGCCGGAGGAAGAACCAGAAGAACCAGAAGAAGAAGAAGATGAAGGAAGATAGAAAAAAGAAGAAGCATTTAAATAAAGGAATTGTCAAAAACTGTCTCTTGTAATTTTTAACATTTTTGACAGTTTTTTAGTGAAATGGTAGGGGTAAGTACCCCCTTACCATTTCACACGGGGGGGCGGGATCTGGGGGTCCCCTTGTTAAAGGGGGCTTCCAGATTCCGATAAGCCCCCCGCCCGCAGACCCCCACAACCACCGGCCAGGGTTGTGGGGATGAGGCCCTTGTCCTCATCAACATGGGGACAAGGTGTTTTGGGGGGCTACCCCAAAGCACCCTCCCAATGTTGAGGGCATGTGGCCTGGTACGGTTCAGGATGGGGGGCGCACTCTCGTCCCCCCCTCTTTTCCTGCAGCCTGCCAGGTTGCGTGTTCGGATAAGGGTCTGGTATGGATTTTTGGGGGGACCCCACGTCGTTTCTTTTTTTTTTTTTTTTTTTTTGGCGACGAGGTTCCCCTTAAAATCCATACCAGACCTGAAGGGTCTGGTATGGAATTTAGGGGGAACCCCACGTCATTTTTAAAAAAAATTTGGCCGGGGTTCCCCTTAATATCCATATCAGACCTGAAGGGCCTGGTATGGAATTTAGGGGGACTCCCACGTCATTTTTTTTTTTATAATTTTGGTTCGGGGTTCCCCTGTGGGGAATTCCCATGCCGTTTTTATTGTTTGACTTTAAGCATTATTAAAATCACTGCTCCTGAAAAAACGGCCGTTTTTAAAACTTTTTTTTGCATTGATCCATGTCCCCTGGGGCAGGGCCCGGGTCCCCAAACACTTTTTATGACAATAACTTGCATATAAGCCTTTAAAATTAGCACTTTTGATTTCTCCCATAGACTTTTAAAGGGTGTTCCGCGGCATTCGAATTTGCCGCGAACACCCCAAATTGTTCGCTGTTCGGCGAACTTGCGAACAGCCAATGTTCGAGTCGAACATGAGTTCGACTTGAACTCGAAGCTCATCCCTACCAGGGACTACATCAAAGCTCTTTACGCTGTTTATGGAAGAGTGGAGAAGTTATCTGACCTGATGTACCAGTTTTAGCATACCCACCAGATGAGAGGAGAGAAGCTGTCGGCCTACATTGCTTGCATAGACCAGATCTTACACCAGATCACTTTGAAGGGTGTTGATCCCAAAGAGGCGGACAAAGTCAGGTTAGACCAGACTCTATAGGGAGCTAGGCCAAACCATCCTATTGTTCTCCGATTACTCCTTAAAGGCACCAAAGAGGCCTCTTCTTACCCAGAGTTAATCGGGTTGGTGAGAGAAGAGGAGGCTATCCTAGATGAGAAGGATCAAGAGGCTCGGCTCGCCACAAGGGCCTTTCAGAAAAATGAGCAGATTGTTGCACAATCAGTACATGTAGAAGGCATCAAGGAAGAGAGTGATGAGGAATTCGAGCGGAGGGAACACCTTAAGGGTCCTATTGTGCAATCCACCCCAAAGGTCACTCCAGTCAAGCCAACAGAGAATGGAGCACAGGCGCAGGAACAGCTGCAGCAAATTTTGTTACAAGCGATGGAAGCACAAGCCAAGCATCAAAAGGAGCAGACGGGCATTCGGAAGTGCTACAAGTGCGATGATCCTGGACACTTTAAGGTACAGTGCCCAAAGGAGGAGTTGAATGTTGAGCTGTTGGAGAAGTTGGTGAAGATGCTGAAGACATTATTGAAAGATCAACCAGTGGAAAACTCTCGGGGGTCTCAGTGAAGGAGCCAACTGAGAACCCCGCTGAAAAGCAGAGCTCCAGGAAGCCAAAGAAGAAAGGGGCCAGAATGAGGTCTCAGAAGACGAGAGTGGCCCAGACACTGAGGCCACACCGGGGGACACCGGGGTCAGGGAACCAGGCGCAGAGGATCAATGCTTTACCATTCTCCAGGACCACAGTTAGGTCCTTTCAGAATACTCCTGAGAAAGTTTGCCCAACTAGCCCAATTCAAAAAATTTGGCAACATCACCTAGGGTCACTGCTAGAGTTTCTCAGATTACTAAGAAGAAGAGGAGTGGTGACTTTAACTGCACTAGGCGGGCTTCTGCAAACTTCCTGGAAAAGCTAGTGGGGCCATCCCCGATTGTATCAGTGCAAATTGAGGGAGTTTATACCAAAGCTTTACTGGACACAGGGGCTCAGGTCACGTTGTTATACCGGGACTTTTATGACAAGCACCTGAGTCACATTCCCATCCGCAAACTAGAAGAACTTGAGATTTGGGGAATCGGAACCACCAGATGCCCATATGATGGCTACATTCCTATCCAGATATCCTTTGGGCCAGCAGTTGTCGGGAAAGAAGAAGCTTTCGACATGTTAGCTGTCATGTGCCCCATACCCCCCGGGGCTGGGAGGAGTTCCATATTGGTGGGGACTAACACTGACCTAGTGAGAAGGCTGTTGTCCTCCATGCTGAGTGAAGATTGGTCTACCACCAATAAAATTCACCCGCAGTTACGGCAAGCTTGTCAACGGGTGGCAAGGGAAAAGAAGGCCCCGAACTGAGAAGTTGGGCAGCTATGGAAGTTGGAGGCCAAAGAGAGGATACTACAGCCAGGGGAGGTTGCTCATGTGAAGGCCACCATCAAGCTGACTTGGGGTCAACCAGGCCCATTTGTGGAGACGGATGAGCGAGCTAGAGCAGCTGGATTGGAGATGGTTCCTGAACTGGTCCCTACCCAAGATCTTCACAGAACAGGAAGGAAAATGCCCATCCAGTTGAAGAATGTGACTGATCAGCCTATCAAGTTGGGAGCCCGTATGCTGGTGGAGCAGGTGAGTGCTGCCACTCCTGTAATCCCAGAGCAAGCAAAGGATTCGAAAAATATCCAGCAGCTACAGAGGGAGTTTCAGCACTGCTCAGAAGCTTTGCCTCCTTCTTGGCAAAATAAGGTGAAGACTCAGCTGATGAGATGGGAGAAGCTGTTTGCTAAAAACGATTTTGATGTGGGATGTGCAAGAAGTTCCATACACAGAATTCGTCTTCAGAAAGACAAGCCTTTCCGAGAGCGGGCCAGGAGGGTACCCCTTAGTGACTTGGAAGACTTAAGAGAGCAGCTTGCCGAGTTAAAAAGGTCTGGGGTCATCCAGGAATCTCGGAGCCCTTATGCATCTCCTATTGTGGTGGTAAGGAAGATGAATGGGTCTTTGCGCATGTGTATAAATTATCGATCCCTCCCAGCACCATCCCAGACCAGTACACCACACCCCGCATTGAAGATGCTTTGCAGTGTGTCACTGATGCTAAGTGGTTCAGTGTGTTGGATTTGAAGAGTGGGTACTACCAGATCCCCATGCACTCAGAAGACCGGGAGAAGACAGCTTTCATATGCCCGTTAGGTTTCTATGAGTTCAGTCGGATGCCTCAGGGTCTGTCGGGGGCTCCTGCTAAATTCCAACATTTGAAAGAACGGTGGGAGACATGAATCTCGTAGAAGTCCTGGTGTACCTATATGACATGATCGTGTTTGGGAAGACCTTAGAAGAGCATGAGGCCCGATTGGAAGAGGTATTCTCTCGCCTTCATGAAGAAGGACTGAAGCTGTCACTAGAGAAATACTAGTTTTCCAGAACTTCCGTTACTTACTTGGGTCATGTGGTTTCTGCAGGAGGAGTTGCCACAGATCCTCAGAAGCTGGAGGCTGTCACTACTTGGCCTCAACCAAGAATGGTAACTGAGTTGAGATCATTTTTGGGTTTTTGTTCATATTACTGAAGATTTGTGGAAAACGTTGCCAAGATTGCCCGGCCACTCAATGAGTTATTGCATGCGATTACAGGAAAGGAAGAAAAAGGGGTGAAGCCTATGAAGAGTGGTGCTCACAAGAAAGGAGAGTCTGTACAGAGTCAATGGACTCCCTTATGTGAAAAGGCGTTTTGGAAGTTGAAGAAAAGTCTCACAGAGGCTCCAGTTTTGGCCTACGCTGATCCCAGCATTCACCTTTGAGTTACACGTGGATGCCAGTAGAGATGGCCTTGGAGGAGTGTTGTATCAAAAGCAGAACAGGGGATTGAGACCCGTACCCTATGTGAGCAGAAGTCTTACCCCATCAGAGAAAAATTACCCTGTACACAAGCTGGAACTTCTGGCCCTCAAGTGGACTGAGGTAGATAAGTTAAGATACTATTTGTATAGGGCTGAGTTTATTGTCAAGACAGACAACAATCCTTTAACTTACGTTCTGACCACAGCAAAATTGGATGCCACTGGAAACAGGTGGATAGCAGTGTTGGCAGGATTTCGGTTCAGTCTGAAGTACTGGCCTGGAGTTGGGAATCGAGATGCGGATGCATTATCTCACAGGCCTCATAGACAAGAAGAAGAACAAGAAGAATGGGCCTGTGTGACAGAAGAAGGAGTACGGGCCTTGTGTCAGGGGCTGCTGAATATCTGGGAGTTCATCCATCTGGCATACCCAGGCGTTACTGTGGGCTGACCCAAGTAAGAGGAGAGGGTTTGCCTCAATTGTTCAAGAGGGATCTGAAGAAGGATCAAGAAGAGGAACCATTGGGTCAGTAAGCATTACAGACCTTGAACAAGCAGGACCCTGGACTGTTGCTGAAGAGTCACATAAAGGGAGCAAAGATCCTGCATAGAGAATGGGATCGGTTGAAAACCAGAGATGGAGTGCTGTACCGGCGCTGCCCGACTGAAAACAGGGAAGAAAGGTGGCAGTTGTTTCTTCCGAAAAAACACCGTCCTACACTCCTAGTGTCATTATATGATGAGTATGGTCATCTGGGGACAGATAGAACTTTTCAGTTGATCAGAGATAGGTTCTATTGGCCCAATCTAAGAGGAGAAGTCGAGAGTTACTGTCATTCTTGTCTCACTTGTATCCAGTGGAAAACCCTGCCAGTTAGAGCAGCCCCAATGGGCCATCTACAGAGTCAGGAGCCTCTAGATTTGGTTTGCATTGACTTTCTGTGCCTGGAACCCGATATAGGTGGAAGAAATAGTATCCTGGTTGTGATGGATCACTTCACTCGCTATGCACAGGCCTACCCTACTAGGGATCAGAAAACTAGTACAGTAGCTAAGGTGCTCGTAAAGAAGTTTTTCGTGCACTATGGACTCCCCATGCAAATTCATTCGGATCAAGGAAGAGACTTTGAGAGTCGCCTAGTACGTCAGTTCTGTGCTTTGCTGGGTATCAAGAAATATCGCACTACGCCCTATCACCCTCAAGGTGACCCTCAACCCAAACGATTTAATCAAACTCTCTTGAACATGTTGGGGACTCTGATTTTAGACAAGAAGCAGCATTGGGAAAATCACATAGTAGCCTTAGTTCATGCCAATAATTGCACAGAGAGTGATGTCACTGGTTACTCCCCTTACCATCTTATGTTCGGGAGAGAAGCTAGACTTCCCGCTGATTTGGCTTTTGGCACTTCCTTGGATGATACGCCATTAACGTCGCACAAAGGATATGTGAATAGGCTGTGAAGGAATCTGCGACAGGCCTATGAGAAAGCAGTGGAGCATGCTGCTACCAGGGAATCCCGAAACAAGAGAAATTTTGATGCAAAAGTAAAAATCCAGGATTTGCAATCAGGTGATCGGGTGCTACTGAAGAATCTGGGAGTGCCTGGAAAGCACAAACTGGCAGACCGGTGGAGGCAGCAACCTTATATTGTGTGTAAACAAATTCCTGGTTTACCGGTGTATCAAATTAGATCTGAAGGAGAGACGGGACCAAGAAAGATGTGGCACCCGAATCACTTGTTACCACAGGCAGATGCAGTGAGTGTACCACCAGTTCCTCAGTTACCTCCTCAAAAGCCAGCTCCACCTCATACAAGTTCACAGAAGGAAATACCAGCTGAAGAAGATTACGAGTTTGGAGAAGATTACGGGTGTTCCCAAACTCTTAGTCCAGTACCTTTGTCAAGGGAGAAGGAGTCGGATCAGGAAGATGATGAGTTTGGGGAAGTGTATGTGTATTCTCAAGTTTCTAGTTTGGTACCATCATCCTCGCAGATAAGGAGGAGGGTTGAGGAGGATGATATGGTATCAGTGCCTACCTGGTTTTGGACAGAGGAAGAAGGTTCAATAGCCAGCCCTCTTAAAAGAATAAGGGAGAGAATCAGAGAAATGGAAACTTTTAGAGTTTTGTCACCACAGGCAAAAGAACCGGTCAAAGTGGAGTCTCAACGGCCACTGGAGAAGGAAAAGGCAGTCCGTAGGTCTCTTGGGCCGGAATTTCAGAAAACTTTACCAAGTAAGGATGTGGAAGAGACTTAAGCTGGCCATACACCATACAATTTTCTTATTTAATTTCCTTTGGATTTACCTTCAACTATGTAGTGCAAGGGCCTGCCTGATTGCATTCACATTGAAAGTTTTTAGGTTTGACCTCATATTATATGGTTTTGGTAAATCTAAAGGAAAGTTGTACAAGAAAAATGTATAATGTATGGCCAGCTTAAGGCTGTAACGGTTGTTTCTGAAGACAAGACTGGAGATCTGATGGATTTCTCCAGTGAGGTACTGCCAGTGCCTGTAATGTCCTTATCCCTCCACTGGAGGCTCCGATATCTCTCCTGTAATGTCTTTATCCCTCCACTGGAGGCTCCGACATTTCTCCTGCAATATTCTTATCTTTCCACTGGGAGCTCTGATATCTCCACAAACTCCGTCGCAGATTGATGATGTCACAATGACATCACCTGGCTCCTCCTCTTGTCCCTACTTAAACAGCCGACGCCATTTGCTTGACGTTCGTGCTAAGAACCTGATGCCAGGTAAAGATCTCCAACAGAAGACTGCCGTCATCTCTCTCTATTGGGCTGGTCAGAGCCCCGACTATCATCTCTCTTTTGGGCCAGTCAGAGCCCCGACTATCATCTCTCTTTTGGGTGGAACAGAGCCCCGACTATCATCTCACTTTTGGGCCAGATAGAGCCCCGTCTTCCACCTCACTTTTGGGCCGGACAGAGCCCCTCCAACTTCCACTTGTTGGGCCGGACAGAGCCCCTTCCTCTCTAGTAGTCAGAGACTCTCCTCTGCCCTACCCACAGTCTACTTACTTTCCTTTCCACATAGGAGATCAGTACATCTCTCAAGAAGCCACTGGGTGACCCCATCTCCAGGAATCCACTCACTGCAGGTATCTTAACAGTTCCTATAAACTTTATTCCTGTGTAGCGCTACTAAGCTTAAGTTGCCTCTGAAGCTCCCCGCCGTGGCTATGTATTACCACTCTAAATAAAACCAATTGTATTTCCAAACTTATCTGAGTCTTCCTACCTGATAGCTGTTAAGGTTAAAGTGAACTGTTAAGAATATAGTATTCATAGACTTCCGAAGCTTTGATCCACACAATCCAACATAGTTCACTGCCTGAAGCATTACAGATAGCAAAAACCCCCTACCAATAGGAATAAAATGGATCCATTGGAGGTAGTTACACAGCTGGGGGCGTTCAATCAGAGACTTGATGCTCTTTCACAGATGGTCTGAAACCTCTCAACTGAGAACCAGCCTCTCAAATCATATGTCATTGATAACTTCCCTATTTGGGTTACACACCCCAACACCCCAGAACCAAAAATAAGCTCACCAGACATCTTCTCGGGGGATAGGAGAAACTACAGAAAATACATTAACGCTTGTAAACTGTTGTTTGACATGAAACCACGAATTAATGCTACCGACAGAACAAAAGTTTGCACAGCCATTTCCTACCTTAGAGGGGAACCCCGAGCCTGGTCAAACACTTTCATAGAGAAAGAAGATCCAATCCTAAACTCATTTAGCAACTTCAGGGCCACCATGGATCTATTATATGATGACCCCAGCAAGCAGATCTCCGCTGAGTCTGCCTTACGTGCTCTGCGACAGGGAAAAAACCCAGTTGAAGATTACATTGCCAAATTTAAATGGTGGGCCACTCAGTCCGAGTGGAACCAGATCACCCTAAAAAATCAGTTCTGGCTAGGCTTATCAGAAACCTTGAAGGATGAGTTAGCCTGCACTACAATACCCCCTACATTGGATGCTCTCCTCCTCAGCATAGCCATTGACAGAAGAATGCGCGAACGGAAAGCTGAGAGAATCTCAGGGGTCTCCTATTCAGTTCCCTCCGGCTATACCACAGAGTCTGTGGATCCCATGGAGATTGGTGCAATTAGGGGACCACTTTCCCCAGCTGAGAGGTCTAGGAGAAGGTCCCTCCAGCTCTGTATGTATTGTGGCGCGCCACATCACATCGCTGAAGACTGCCCCATACTCAGGAAGAAAAGACCGGGTAAGTCAGCTTACCTATGCAAGCTAATAAACCCCAACTTACCAGACTCTAACTATTTCAAAATTCCTGTCTCTCTGCAGTGGGACCAAACCTGAATTACTCTCGAGGCTATGATTGACACTGGAGCATGTGGAAACTTCATAGATTCACATATTGTTAAAACCAATAAAATTCCTATACCCACTAAATGCAAACCTGTCTCTCTTAGACTTGTTGATGGAACTACTTTAACTTCAGGTCCCATCACTACACAATCACAACCTCTGCTTATGGTGACAGAAAATACACATATAGAATACATCTGTCTAGATGTGATATTGTCTCCCCAATTCCCTCTCATCCTAGGTCTTCTCTGGCTGCATACACACAAACTCATTCTACATTGGGAAGACAGCAGTGTGCTCCTTACCTCTCAATATTGCCAGGAGACATGTTACAAAGAGACTTCTTTATCTCAGGTGGAATCACTGCCCCCAGCGGAAGTTAACCTGATACCTAGGGCATACCAAGATTTTGCTGATGTTTTCAGCAAAAAGAATGCAGAGCTTCTACCCCCACATAGACCATATGATTGTCCTATCGAGTTACTCCCAGGCAGCAAAATTCCTTTTGGACATATATATTCATTATCACAGCCTGAATTGGCCCATCTAAAAGAATATATAGAAGAACATTTAAAGAAAGGTTTCATAAGACCATCCACCTCACCCGCAGTAGCAGGCATGTTTTTTATCCGCAACAAGGTCAAAGCCTACGTCCCATCATCGATTATAGAGAACTGAACAAGATCACTGTGAAAAATAAATACCCCCTTCCTCTCATCCCAGAATTATTGGAATGTCTGCAAACGACGAAGTTGTTTACCAAACTTGATTTGAAGGGTGCGTATAATCTGGTCAGAATCTGTCAGGGTGATGAATGGAAGATTGCTTTCAGCACCTGTTACCGTCTTTATGAGTACCTGGTGATGCCCTTTGGCCTGTGCAACGCACCTGCCACTTTCCAGTTCCTCGTGAATGACATTTTCAGGGACCTTCTCGATGTTTGTCTAGTAGTATATCTGGATGACATACTTATATACTCTGACAACATCGCAGACCATCGCAAGCATGTCAGATGGGTTCTCTCTAGGCTGCGCACACATAATTTATATGTCAAATTAGAGAAGTGCATTTTCGAGTCCAACACCGTCACATTTTTGGGTTATATAATTTCCGAGAAAGACATACAGATGGATGCTGGTAAAATCGAACATATCCAAAAATGGCCCAGACCCCTGAATAGGAAGGCACTTCAAAGATTGCTAGGATTCACAAATTTTTATTGTAAATTCATAAAAAAATTTTCCTTAGTTGTAAAACCATTAACCCAACTAACCAGTATTCATACCAACTATGCATGGAATACACTAACAGGAGGCCTTCGATACCCTGAAATGTCGGTTCACCACTGCACCCATTCTATGCTTACCAAACCCTAACCTACAATACATCCTGGAGGTAGATGCCTCCCATCTGGCCCTAGGGGCTATCCTATCCCAAAGATCGTCCATTGATGGCCCGCTTCACCCTGTGGCCTACCATTCCTGATCCCTTACTCCTGCTGAGATCAATTACCTAATAGGAGAAAAGGAGTTGCTAGCAGTGAAATCCACCCTGGAGACTTGGAGGCACCTACTCGAGGGTACCTCACTACCCTTCATAGTGTACTCTGACCATCAAAACCTCCAATACATTCAGTGCAACAAAACACTCTCCTCCAGACAGATACGCTGGGCTCTTTTCTTCAATAAATTCCACTTTGTCATCACGTACTGACTTGGATCCAAAAATGGAGAGGCTGATTCACTATCTCGCCTAGAAGAACACCAAGGTACAACTGGCAGAAATTCCCAAATCATCCCACAGCAGAAAATTTTATGCACCATTTTGACCCTCAAAGAGAAATTGCAGCAGGCCCTAACCTCAGAAAGCCCCCCAATGCAGTTAGAGACAGATGAAGAAGGATTCCTCTACAAAAATAACAGGCTGTACATACCGACTCCTCTACACCATCGAATTCTTTGACTTACTTACGACGTACCCCTAGCTGAGCATCCTGGCATCACCAGGACCCTTGATCTCCTTTGCCGCCACTTCTGGTGGCCGAAAATGGAGGAGTCAGTAAGGGAGTATGTGTCCTCCTGCGAGACTTGTGCCCGCTGTAAACACGAATCTCGACCCCTTTTTGGTCTCCTCACAAGTCTCCCTATACCCAAAAAACCATGGCAGGCCATTTCACTTGACTTTATTGTTGAGTTACCCCACTCAGGCAGTTACAGCACAATCCTAGTCGCAGTCGACTACTTTACCAAAATGGCTTACTTCATGCCTCTTACGAAACTACCAAACTCCAAAGAGACAGCTGAGATCTTGACACATGTTTTCAAACTCCACCGAATCCCTTCCAGAATTGTGTCAGATCGAGGATCACAGTTTATCTCCAGATTCTGGAAAGCTCTATGTCTAAAACTTCAGATTGACCATCGATTATCAACTCCCTACCATCCTCAAACGAATGGACAAACCGAAAGGGTAAATCGCTGTCTAGAACAATATATCCATTGTTACTGCACTTACCGACAAAACGATAGGCATGAGTTACTTCCCCTAGCAGAGTTTGCATACAACAACAATACCAGTACTACCACAGGTTGTTCACCTTTTTATGCTAACTACGATTTCCATCCCTCCTCCATCCCTCAGCAGATACCTACCAACAACCCTGCGGCTGAAGATTTTATCAACACCTCAAAGAACCTCATTCCTCACCTACGCGATAACATCACTAGAGCCCAAAGCAGACAAAAAGCCTACCACGATCTTCACAGGAGAACTCCACCCTCATACAAGATCGGAGATTTAGTATGGCTATCCACCAAACACCTTAACCTGCAGACGCCTTCACGCAAATTTAGTGGATTATTCATTGGTCCTTTTCCCATCCACTCAGTGATTAACCAGGCAGCAGTGAGGCTAAACCTACCATCATCCTTACGTATTCATCCGACCTTTCACGTCTCCCTGATAAAACCCTACCATCCCAACACTTTCCCCGACCGAGTTCCAATGCCTCTACCGCCGGTTGAGGTTAACAGCCAGGTGGAATACGAAGTCGCTCGGATCCTGGACTCCCGGCTATATAGAAACCACTTACAGTATTTGATCCATTGGAAGAACTACGGTCCACATGACTCCTGGGAACCCGCCTCCAAGGTTCATGCCCCACGGCTTGTCCGCCTCTTCCATTCTCACAATCCTGACAGGCCTGCTCCCTTGGCCCCCAGGAGGGGTCCCTCGGGGGGGTCCTGTAATGTCCTTATCCCTCCACTGGAGGCTCCGACATCTCTCCTGTAATGTCTTTATCCCTCCACTGGAGGCTCCGACATTTCTCCTGTAATGTCTTTATCCCTCCACTGGAGGCTCCGACATTTCTCCTGCAATATTCTTATCTTTTCGCTGGGAGCTCTGATATCTCCACAAACTCCGTTGCAGATTGATGACATCACGACACCAGAGACTCTCCTCTGCCCTACCCACAGTCTACTTACTTTGCCCGAAGAAAACCTCACCTGTTCCTTTCCACATAGGAGACCAGTACATCTCTCAAGAAGCTACTGGGTGACCCCATCTCCAGGAATCCGCTTACTGCAAGTATCTTAACATTTCCTATAAACTTTATTCCTGTGTAGTGCTACTAACCTTAAGTTGCCTCTGAAGCTCCCCGTCGTGGCTGTGCATTACCACTCTAAATAAAACCAATTGTATTTCCAAACTTATCTGAGTCTTCCTACCTGATAGCTGTTAAGATTAAAGTGAACTGTTAAGAATATAGTATTCATAGACTTCCTAAGCTGTGATCCACACAATCCAACATAGTTCACTGCCTGAAGCATTACAGTGCCTGCATTTGAGGAGTCAATACAGGTTCCTGTAACTGCAACCCAAGATTCTTTCTTTGACCTGAATGATTGAAATGAAGTCAGGAACGCAGTTAAAGACTCAGAACAGCCTGCTGGGATGTACTCACCCATGTGGTTAAGGCGGGAAGTGCATCCTCCTAAGAGACTCATGTATGACACACTGGGAGAGTTCTGAAGAGCAGATTCACACTATTCATAAATCAGCTCCTGAAGCTACACCCCCCACTGTTAATTGGGTAGGGGGCGACTCTGCTCTAGCCTCTGACACCGATGGGTGGGACACGGCAATTGCCCTTGCCTGTTCAAAGATTAATTATGAACTCACTGATGACATGTACCAGCTGATCCGAGGAAATCCAGAAGTGTGTAAATATCTGTCCAGTTTTGTGTGGGATTAGAATGTATAACCTGTTTTCCTTCCAACAAAACAAAGTTTGCGCTTCTTATCTTTGGGGACCAAAGAGTTCAAGTAGGGGGAATGTGTAGCCATGCTTTGCTAAATTCTGTATGTAACGCAGGGGGTTACCAAAGTCATCTTACTGGGTGGTGTGTCCTTCCTTAAGTAAGGGAATGGCTCCCTCTAGTGGCCGCTACAACTTTGGCATGAACTTTTCTCTGTTTAGCAACAAACAATTATGCAGTGTGGGATTAGTAGTTCAATGAGAGAATGACTCATGTGTTTAACTCAGTCTGGGAACTACTGACCCACAATGGCCGGTTCACCTACCCACAATGCCAAGTCACAGAACAGCCTGCTGGGTAAGGGGATAAAAGGGACAGGCGTGGCATGTTTCCGGCCTCTTGTGACGCCATTCAAGACCTGCAGTGAGGTCTGTGTGTGACCGACAGACTGCAGCCTGTAAGGTGTGGAGCGGAACCGTTTGGTCTCTGAGGAGTTCCAGAGCACAGTCAGCTGGACCAGCGTGCCGATGGACCAGAGGGCCCAGGATTTCCAACTTTCCTGCATCACAGACATCGTCCAGCAGAAGGAGCAATGCAGTGTAACAGCGCCAGCTTGAAACGGGACTGAGATATCAAGAGCGGAACCTTACAAGCATCTGGACCTGGGGTGGTGAGCGTGCACTTGCCCAGATCAATATGGTACACTCTTGCTGTGTGAATTAGTTCCAGACAGCTGGTGAGACCTGTAGTCCCACAGAAGTGATCTCACTTAGTCATAAACTGTATACAGTGGAACTTCAGGGTTTGCTTTCCCTGTACTGCAAAGTTAATGCTAAGTTTCATCCCAAATTAAGGAAGAAGTTATACAGGTGCCCTATATGTGCAGCACACAGTTACCGACATGCCATTTATACTATAATTTGCTATCTACTTGTTTCCTACCTGGATTTACAAATACTGGAGTCTAATATAATAAGCTAGCTGAAGAGGAAGAAGGCCAGAGACTTTTACCCTTTTCTTTAAAGCATTACAACGTTGCTTTATATCCTGAGTACTGCAATGCAACATAGGGGGAGCACTTGAGTATATTGTATAGATACATGTATTGTATTGTACTGTTTCATTGCCTTTGATATTACGCTGTCGATTTAGAGTGTGTGTGCTCTGAGGTAGGAGTGGGAAGGTGCTCAGTAGGTGCTTTATCATATTGGACATCAGTCCCATTTCTCGCCTGTCTGCAAATACTCCTTGGGTGGCCATTGAGTTTCTCTGTTCATATATATATTGTTATTGTTTTCACTCTTCATATCTGAATTATTACTGGGTCCATTGAATTACACTTAAATCACAGTAAATTACTTAAGTGATTCAGTAGCACTGTGTATGACTTTTCATTGATAGCGTTGCACTACAACATGGAACCCGAGGTGTCAGAGGTAAGAGAGGATCTGAAGAGTCGGGTAGCCAGTGGGGTATAGAGTCAATCAGCAGCCCCTATGGGTGTACCGCTACACATATGCCATGAGGCTTTTCTGGATAGAACCTACAACTGGTTTGTACCATAATCCAAAGCAAGGCGTACTGCCCAAAAACTCCAAGATATTTATGGGCAGTATACTCTCCTGTGGAGACCAAGTCCACTGAACTATAGCCACCCTCAAAGCAAACAAAGAAACTGGCATCAGTGGTTATCTTCCAATGCCTGAAAGGAAAAATTCAATCTTTCTAGATTCCGAACCATCAACCACCAATATTTAGCAATGCCTGGATCTTCAAGTTCCAGACAGAGAGAATCATCCTCTACCAAGACCTGGAGTAGGACTGTACATAAGGAATGTGCTTCGACCTAGATACAGCTTCCTACTGCAAAATGTATCGAAGGAAAATCTGGATCAACTGCTTCCCTAGCAAAGGTTATTGAGGTATACTGAGATTGACACCCCCTGCATCTTTAGCAAGTCCAGCACCGGAGCTAGGAGCTTTGTGAACCTCAGAAGCTGTGGCCAACCTGAAGGATGGTCACAAAAAAGAAAACAGATGACTTTCTACTGCAATTACAGAAATCTTTGATGAGGCTGGAAACAACCTGGCACATGAAGCTGTGTGCTTCCTGATGATTATGTGTCCCGCAATCTACCTCTTGCAGAGAGGTCATCACTAAACAGACTGAGCCTATATGAAACAGAAGGATGCCCAGTGGATTGAGATCTTAAGATAGACTTCATGTCCCTATCTAGTTTTGAAGCTGCTATCATTTAATTGTTTTACAATAATGAGTCCATAACTTTTGCTCCAAGACCCGATGCAAGGCAAAGACTGATCCGACTAAGGAAGGATCAAACCACTTCAGAGGCTGCTCTAAAATCTTATTGTCTGAGATACTCTCAAACACAGCAACCTCAGATGTCTCCCTCACTTAGGAGGGAAATCTGGGCAGTGTCCCATCCAAGTACTAACCAGGCTTGAACCGAGATCAGGTGCCACAGTGACTCAGATTCACCCTGATGCCATTGGTCCAACAGGAGATGTGAACATTGCCAGACCACAGAACCTGAGGGCGGTGTACCTGCCTCACCCTTCTAAGTCATTTAGCTAGTCTAACAGATATATAATAAAGTGACCATTTTAGAGAAACTAATACGCAGATCCACAAGGATGCAGGCCTAGACAATGTTGGTCTACCGCTATACAATCCCATAGGTAAGTATGCAGGTACCCAGGGATGCAAACATGCAGGTATACAAATATTCTTGCAGCCATTCATGCATCTATGTATGCAGCTCAAGGCAATAAGCACATATGTATGTATCCCTAGACAAATAAGCACATACAGTATCTCACAAAAGTGAGTACACCCCTCACATTTTTGTAAATCTTTTATTATATCTTTTTATGTGACAACACTAAAGAAATTACACTTTTCTACAATGTAAAGTAGTGAGTGTACAGCTTGTATAACAGTGTAAATTTGCTGTCCCCTCAAAATAACTCAACACACAGCCATCAATGTCTAAACCGCTAGCAACAAAAGTGAGTACACCCCTAAGTGAAAATGTCCAAATTGGGCCCAATTAGCCATTTTCCCACTTCGGTGACATGTGACTCATTAGTGTTACAAGGACTCAGGTGTGAATGGGGAGCAGGTGTGTTAAATTTGGTATTATCGCTCTCACTCTCATACTGATCACTGGAAGTTCAATATGGCACCTCATGGCAAAGAACTCTCGGAAAATCTGAAAAAAAGAATTGTTGCTCTACATAAAAATGGGCCAGGCTATAAGAAGATTGCCAAGAACCTAAAACTGAACTGCAGCACATTGGCCAAAACCATACAGTGGTTTAACAGGTAAAAAGAGAAAGCAAAAAAGTACTCTTGCGCACAGGTGTGTTGGCTAGAAAGTCCCAAGGGTTCAAGAAGGACTATGGATTTCGGCCTTGCTGCTCTCAGAGGATGGGATTGTCCTAGTATTAAACGAAAAGAAAAAAGAGAGCGCACCAGCCTAGTGCATTATCCTTGACAGATTTATTTAATTAAAAGCAAAATAAAAACTACTCACAAAGGTCGAAGAAAAATTCGCATAGCAATGGCACAGAGGCAATTATTTCAGTGGTAGCAGTTTTCCAGGTCCCAGGAAGGAGGCATACGGACTACTGCTGGCTAACGCGTTTCGAAGGTAACCCTTCTTCATCAGAGCCTTCATAGCAATGGCACAGAGGCAATTATTTCAGTGGTAGCAGTTTTCCAGGTCCCAGGAAGGAGGCATACGGACTACTGCTGGCTAACGCGTTTCGAAGGTAACCCTTCTTCATCAGAGCCTCTGATGAAGAAGGGTTACCTTCGAAACGCGTTAGCAAGCAGTAGTCCGTATGCCTCCTTCCTGGGACCTGGAAAACTGCTACCACTGAAATAATTGCCTCTGTGCCATTGCTATGCGAATTTTTCTTCGACCTTTGTGAGTAGTTTTTATTTTTCTTTTAATTAAATAAATCTGTCAAGGATAATGCACTAGGCTAGTGGTTTAACAGGACAGGTTCCACTCAGAACAGGCCTCACCTTTGTCAACCAAAGACACACGCGCTCGTGCACGTGCTCAGTGTCATATCCAGAGGTTGTCTTTGGAAAATAGGTGTATGAGTGCTGCCATATCCAGAGGATGAAGGGGTGGGAGGTCAGCCTGTCAGTGCTCAGACCATATGCTGCACACTGTATCAAATTGGTCTACATGGTTGTTGTCCCAGAAGGAAGCCTCTTCTAAAGAAAATGCATGATAAAGCCCATAAATAGTTTGATGAAGACAAGCAGACTAAGGAAATTGATTACTGGAACCATGTCCTGTGGTCTGATGAGACTAAGATAAACTTATTTGGTTCAGATGGTGTCAAGCGTGTGTGGTGGCAACCACGTGAGGAGTACAAAGACAAGTGTGTCTTTCCTGCTGTCAAGCATGGTGGTGGGAGTGTCATGGTCTGGGGCTGCATGAGTGTTGCTGGCACTGGGGAGCTACAGTTCATTGAGGGAACCATGAATATCAACATGTAATGTGACATACTAAAGCAGAGCATGATCCTCTCCCTTCGGAGACTGGGCCGCAGGGCAATATTCCAACATGATAACGACCCCAAACACACCTCCAAGACAACCACTGCCTTGCTAAAGAAGCTGAGGGTAAAGGTAATGGACTGGCCATGCATGTCTCCAGACCTAAACCCTATTGAGCATCTGTGGGGCATCCTCAAACGGAAGGTGGAGGAGTGCAAGGTCTCTAATAGGGATGAGCCGAACACCCCCCTGTTCGGTTCGCACCAGAACATGCGAACAGGAAAAAAGTTCGTTCGAACATGCGAACACCGTTAAAGTCTATGGGACACGAACATGAATAATCAAAAGTGCTAATTTTAAAGGCTTATATGAAAGTTATTGTCATAAAAAGTGTTTGGGGACCTGGGTCCTGCCCCAGGGGACATGGATCAATGCAAAAAAAAGTTTTAAAAACGGCCGTTTTTTCAGGAGCAGTGATTTTAATAATGCTTAAAGTCAAACAATAAAAGTGTAATATCCCTTTAAATTTCGTACCTGGGGGGTGTCTATAGTATGCCTGTAAAGGGGCGCATGTTTCCTGTGTTTAGAACAGTCTGACAGCAAAATGACATTTTGAAGGAAAAAACTCATTTAAAACTACTCGCGGCTATTGCATTGCCGACAATACACATATAAGTTCATTGATAAAAACAGCATGGGAATTCCCCAAAGGGGAACCCCGAACCAAAATTAAAAAAAAAAAATGACGTGGGAGTCCTCCTAAATTCCATACCAGGCCCTTCAGGTCTGGTATGGATATTAAGGGGAACCCCGGCCAAAATTTAAAAAAAAAATGACGTGGGGTTCCCCCTAAATTCCATACCAGACCCTTCAGGTCTGGTATGGATTTTAAGGGGAACCCCGCGCCAAAAAAAAAAAAAAAAACGGCGTGGGGTCCCCCCAAAAATCCATACCAGACCCTTATCCGAGCACGCAACCTGGCAGGCCGCAGGAAAAGAGGGGGGGACGAGAGTGCGGCCCCCCCTCCCTCCTGAACCGTACCAGGCCACATGCCCTCAACATTGGGAGGGTGCTTTGGGGTAGCCCCCCAAAACACCTTGTCCCCATTGACCCCGCCCCCCTCTGACGCACGGTGACTTGACGGGACTTCCCTGTGGCATTCCCCGTGACGTCACAGGGAAGTCCCGTCAAGTCACCGTGCGTCAGAGGGGGGCGGGGTCACCGGGTGGCCCCGCCCCCCCGTTATTTAAGAACTGTCAGACGAGGAGCGCCGTCACACAGCGGGAGCCTCCCTCCATGCCAGCATGGATTGCGGAGCGGCCCGGAGAAGAAAAGAAGAAAAGAAGAAGAGAAGAAGAGAAGAAAAGAAGAAGAGAAGAGCGGGAGCCTCCCCCCCATGCCATGGGTGCGGAGCGGCCCGAGGAGAAGAAGATAGAAGACGCCGCGGAGGAGATGCTGGACGAGAACGCCGGAGGAAGAACCAGAAGAGCCAGAAGAACCAGAAGAACCAGAAGGTGAAGGAAGATAGAAGAAAGAAGAAGCATTTAAATAAAGGAATTGTCAAAAACTGTCTCTTGTCATTTTTAACATTTTTGACACTTTCTTCGTGAAATGGTAGGGGTACTTATGTACCCCCTTACCATTTCACACAGGGGGGGGGCCGGGATCTGGGGGTCACCTTGTTAAAGGGGGCTTCCAGATTCCGATAAGCCCTCCGCCCGCAGACCCCCACAACCACCGGCCAGGGTTGTGGGGATGAGGCCCTTGTCCTCATCAACATGGGGACAAGGTGTTTTGGGGGGCTACCCCAAAGCACCCTCCCAATGTTGAGGGCATGTGGCCTGGTACGGTTCAGGAGGGAGGGGGGGCCACACTCTCGTCCCCCCCTCTTTTCCTGCAGCCTGCCAGGTTGCGTGCTTGGATAAGGGTCTGGTATGGATTTTTGGGGGGACCCCACGCCGTTTTTTTTTTTTTTTTTGGCGCGGGGTTCCCCTTAAAATCCATACCAGACCTGAAGGGTCTGGTATGGAATTTAGGGGGAACCCCACGTCATTTTTTTTTTTAAATTTTGGCCGGGGTTCCCCTTAATATCCATACCAGACCTGAAGGGCCTGGTATGGAATTTAGGGGGACTCCCACGTCATTTTTTTTTTTTAATTTTGGTTCGGGGTTCCCCTTTGGGGAATTCCCATGCCGTTTTTATCAATGAACTTCTATGTGTATTGTCGGCAATGCAATAGCCGCGAGTAGTTTTAAATTAGTTTTTTCCTTCAAAATGTCATTTTGCTGTCAGACTGTTCTAAACACAGGAAACATGCGCCCCTTTACAGGCACACTATAGACACCCCCCAGGTACGAAATTTAAAGGGATATTACACTTTTATTGATTGACCTTAAGCATTATTAAAATCACTGCTCCTGAAAAAACGGCCGTTTTTAAAACTTTTTTTTGCATTGATCCATGTCCCCTGGGGCAGGACCCAGGTCCCCAAACACTTTTTATGACAATAACTTGCATATTAGCCTTTAAAATTAGCACTTTTGATTTCTCCCATAGACTTTTAAAGGGTGTTCCGCGGCATTCGAATTTGCCTCGAACACCCCAAATTGTTCGCTGTTCGGTGAACTTGCGAACAGCCAATGTTCGAGTCGAACATGAGTTCGACTCGAACTCGAAGCTCATCCCTAGTCTCTAACATACAATAGCTCCGTGATGTCATTATGGAGGAGTGGAAGAGGACTCCAGTGGCAACCTGTGAAGCTCTGGTGAACTCCATGCCCAAGAGGGTTAAGGCAGTGCTGGAAAAAAATGGTGGCCACACAAAATATTGACACTTTGGGCCCAAAGTGGACATTTTCACTTAGGGGTGTACTCACTTTTGTTGCCAGCAGTTTAGACATTAATGGCTGTGTGTTTAATTATTTTGAGGGGACAGCAAATTTACACTGTGATACAAGCTGTACACTCACTAATTTATATTGTAGCAAAGTGTAATTTCTTCAGTGTTGTCACATGAAAAGATTTTTTCTCACTTTTGTGAGATACTGTATGTATGTAGTCCTAGGCAAATAAGCACATATGTATACAGTTTTATGTAAATAAGCCCACATATATGCAGTTTATTGCAATTAAGCACATATGTATGCAGTTCATATCAAAACATGGCAGCCTGCGTTTAAGCAACATGCATTTATGGAAGCATGTATGTATGTGCTTATGCAAATGTAGCACTGACCCCCTAAGGAGCTGCTGATAATTGATTGGGCCTGCACTCTGCCTCTCAACCCCAGATAATGGCTCAACCCCCTTGGCACAACTGTATTGCAATGTTAGTGTAAGACCCAATGGTAAAAAGAAACACAGTAATAACACACTGTGCTGCATGTTTACCGTCACCTTGGTCTTGGCTACTCCACCAGCTATAGTAATAGATAGAGTCTCACACAAATTGTAAATTAACCACATAAACAGTTTACTGAAAGAAACTTGTTTTGCACATTAAATACAGGGGTAATCCCAATATAAAGAATGAAAGTAATAACAATCAAGGTGTATGTGAATACCAAAACTCAATGGTAGGGATGAGCTTCGAGTTCGAGTCGAACTCATGTTCGACTCGAACATTGGCTGTTCGCAAGTTCGCCGAACAGCGAACAATTTGGGGTGTTCGCTGCAAATTCGAATGCCGCAGAACACCCTTTAAAAGTCTATGGGAGAAATCAAAAGTGCTAATTTTAAAGGCTTATATGCAAGTTATTGTCATAAAAAGTGTTTGGGAACCCGGGTCCTGCCCCAGGGGACATGGATCAATGCAAAAAAAAGTTTTAAAAATGGAAGTTTTTTCAGGAGCAGTGATTTTAATAATGCTTAAAGTCAAACAATAAAAGTGTAATATCCCTTTAAATTTCATACCTGGGGGGTGTCTATAGTATGCCTGTAAAGGGGCGCATGTTTCTCGTGTTTAGAACAGTCTGACAGCAAAATTACATTTCGAAGGAAAAATTCCATTTAAAACTACCCGCGGCTATTACATTGCCGAAAATACACATAGAAGTTCATTGATAAAAACGGCATGGGAATTCAACACAGGGAAACCCCGAACCAAAATTTAAAAAAAAAATGACGTGGGAGTCCCCCTATATTCCATACCAGGCCCTTCAGGTCTGGTATGGATTTTAAGGGGAACCCCGTCGCCAAAAAAAAAAAAAAAAACGGCGTGGGGTCCCCCAAAAATCCATACCAGACCCTTATCCGAGCACGCAACCTGGCAGGCCGCAGGAAAAGAGGGGGGGACGAGAGTGTGCCCCCCCTCCTGAACCATACCAGGCCACATGCCCTCAACATTGGGAGGGTGCTTTGGGGTAGCCCCCCAAAACACCTTGTCCCCATGTTGATGAGGACAAAGGCCTCATCCCCACAACCCTGGCCGGTGGTTGTGGGGGTCTGCGGGCGGGGGGCTTATCGGAATCTGGAAGCCCCCTTTAACAAGGGAACCCCCAGATCCCGCCCCCCCGTGTGAAATGGTAAGGGGGTACTTACCCCTACCATTTCACTAAAAAACTGTCAAAAATGTTAAAAATGACAAGAGACAGTTTTTGACAATTCCTTTATTTAAATGCTTCTTCTTTCTTCTATCTTCCTTCATCTTCTTCTGGTTCTTCTGGCTCTTCTGGTTCTTCCTCTGGCGTTCTCGTCCAGCATCTCCTCCGCGGCGTCTTCTATCTTCTTCTCCTCGGGCCGCTCCGCACCCATGGCTCCCGCTCTTCTCTTCATCTTCTTCTTCATCCTCTTCTCTTCTTCCTTCTTCTCTTCTTCTCTTCTTCATTTTCTTCTCCGGGCCGCTCCGCATCCATGCTGGCATGGATGGAGGCTCCCGCTGTGTGACGGCGTCTCCTCGTCTGACGGTTCTTAAATAACGGGGGTGGGGCCACCCGGTGACCCCGCCCCCTCTGACGCACGGGACATGACGGGACTTCCCTGTGGCATTCCCCGTGACGTCACAGGGAAGTCCCGTCAAGTCACCGTGCATCAGAGGGGGGCGGGGTCACCGGGTGGCCCCGCCCCCCATTATTTAAGAACCGTCAGACGAGGAGACTCCGTCACACAGCGGGAGCCTCCCTCCGTGCCAGCATGGGTGCGGAGCGGCCCGGAGAAGAAAATGAAGAAGAGAAGAAGGAAGAAGAGAAGAGGATGAAGAAGAAGATGAAGAGAAGAGCGGGAGCCTCATCCCATGCCGGAGGAGATGCTGGATGAGAACGCCGGAGGAAGAACCAGAAGAGCCAGAAGAACCAGAAGAAGATGAAGGAAGATAGAAGAAAGAAGAAGCATTTAAATAAAGGCATTGTCAAAAACTGTCTCTTGTCATTTTTAACATTTTTGACAGTTTTTTAGTGAAATGGTAGGGGTAGGTACCCCCTTACCATTTCACACGGGGGGGCCGGGATCTGGGGGTCCCCTTGTTAAAGGGGGCTTCCAGATTCCGATAAGCCCCCCGCCCGCAGACCCCCACAACCACCAGCCAGGGTTGTGGGGATGAGGCCCTTGTCCTCATCAACATGGGGACAAGGTGTTTTGGAGGGCTACCCCAAAGCACCCTCCCAATGTTGAGGGCATGTGGCCTGGTACGGTTCAGGAGGGGGGGCGCACTCTCGTCCCCCCCTCTTTTCCTGCGGCCTGCCAGTTTGCGTGCTCGGATAAGGGTCTGGTATGGATTTTTGGGGGGACCCCACGCCGTTTTTTTTTTTTTTTTTGGCGCGGGGTTCCCCTTAAAATCTTTAGGGGGAATCCCACGTCATTTTTTTTTAATTTTGGCCGGGGTTCCCCTTAATGTCCATACCAGACCTGAAGGGCCTGGTATGGAATTTATGGGGACTCCCACGTCATTTTTTTTTTAAATTTTGGTTCGGGGTTTCCCTGTGTTGAATTCCCATGCCGTTTTTATCAATGAACTTCTATGTGTATTGTCGGCAATGCAATAGCCGCGGGTAGTTTTAAATAGAATTTTTCCTTCGAAATGTCATTTTGCTGTCAGACTGTTCTAAACACGGGAAACATGCGCCCCTTTACAGGCATACTATAGACACCCCCCAGGTACGAAATTTAAAGGGATATTACACTTTTATTGTTTGACTTTAAGCATTATTAAAATCACTGCTCCTGAAAAAACGGCCGTTTTTAAAACTTTTTTTTGCATTGATCCATGTCCCCTGGGGCAGGACCCGGGTCCCCAAACACTTTTTATGACAATAACTTGCATATAAGCCTTTAAAATTAGCACTTTTGATTATTCATGTTCGTGTCCCATAGACTTTAACGGTGTTCGCGCGAACTTTTTGTCCTGTTCGCATGTGCTGGTGCGAACCGAACAGGGGGGTTGTTCGGCTCATCCCTACTCAAGATCTAAAAAGACAAGGCTCTCACTACTGATGACATGAGTGAAATTGATCCCAAAGGGATTCTCTCTGCAGTGGTCAAGAAAGAGATGCAATTCCTGATCGGTTCCATCCCAAATGATGAGGATATCGTCAATGTATCTGGCATAGAGGACCAGGTTCGCCCCATACGGGTTATTGTTCCAAATGGACAATTCTTCCTAATAGCCCATAAAAATGTTGGCATAGCTTGGGGTGAACCTGGCCCCCATAGCCGTGCCCTTAATCTGCAGATAGTGCTCTCCAAGAAAAGAAAAGTGATTGTGCGTAAGGGAGTATTCAACACAGTCAAGTACAAATTTAGCCTGCACTGAATTTAATACAGCTTCTTTGGACAGATAATGATTAGCTGCCCTTAGGCCATAGGTATGGTCAATTGATGTATAAAGTGAGGCTACATCTAGGGAAAGCCATCTATACATAGGCTACCAGACATAATGGGACAATATTTCCAGCATATGGCTCGAGTCCCTAACGAAGGATGGAAGGTTGGTCACTATTCCCTGCAAAAAATGATCTATATAACAACCCACATTGCTTGTGATGCTATCAATGCCTGCAATTATAGGTCTACCCGGAGGATCAACCTCACTCTTGTGCACATTAGGAATATGGTAAAAATGTGGGGTCAGTGCATGTCTATTATAGAGAAAGTGATACTCGTTTTTGGTAAGGACCCCATCCAATAGGGCTTCGTCTAGGAGTAATTTCAGATCTTTTGTGTACTATATAATGGGGTCTCCTTTCAGTCTGATATAGGTGTCTGTATCCCCCAACAACCTCATTGCTTCAGCAATGTAGTCCTCTCTATTTTGAATGACCAAACTACCGCCCTTATCGGCTTTCCGAATGATGACGTCCTGATTCTGCCTGAGACTATTGACAGATAGCCCCAGCGGATCAAGGTGTTTGTTACATTTGTTTCCTTTAGTATTAGCATGATGAAATCTTGTTCTAAAGGATTCAAAAACCACATCATAGAAAGTCTATACATATTTGCCTTTAGCCCAATGTGGGAAGAAGGAGGATTTAGGTGCAAAGGAGGTGTGGACTGTGGCTATGTCACTAGGATGCTTGTAGAAGGATGGTGGTAAATCACTATGCTCTGCCTCTGCGTATAGTTCCTCTAAAATATTTAGAGCAGAGTCATCTTCTGTACTCATGTTCACAGGGGAACAGAGTAATGACTCAGCAGTATTATTACTTGCAGAGGACTTTCCAGTGTCCTTCAATAAGTAATACCGTTGGAGGGTAAGTGTAACGAGCCCCTTTGCTCGCTCGGTTCCACTCTCCCGACACTCCTCTGCAGCTATGGAATCAGATTGCAACGTCTGATGGTTCGGTCATCCAATGGTCCTGGACTAGAACCACAGCTCTGTGCCATTCTAGTCCAGTTGTGATAGCTCAGAACAAACACCAGGCAGGCTGTATGTAAGTTCAAACAGGAATCTCTCTTTATTGATAAAATACAGGCTTTTATACACTCAAAGTGTAGGTGCAGACCTCCTGCTCATATTACTCTAACAATACAGCTGTAACCTAATTAACCTAATTAACATGAGCTAATTAACTAATCCCTTTAGACAGACTAGATGACTCAGACATGACCGTTAGGCCAGACTGGCCATCTTGTAGTTCAGAAAATCCAATCAACATTAGCACAATTAACATAGACTCTTCTTCACACAATAGCAGAGTTAATTAACACAAATAACAATGGGGATCTAATGACTCTTAGATCCCATAGTAGACTTATTTACAATACACATTTTCAGCAGACAATAGACAGACAGGTGTTGGAATTTACATCATCATCTCCTAACAGTATCTGTCCCAGCATTATGAATCAGCCACTATTCCAAAATGGCAAATCCAGGGTCCCCAGGCATACAGCTCACAAAGAGCACCGTTCCCCCAAATGCAAGTGCCCCCGATCGATCGGCAAGAGGCTAGCATACAGTCCCCTCCAAAAGTCTCCCTCCCGGCTAGGTCTGTCACATTTCTCCCCTTTCGGCAGGAGACTAACACAGGAGGAGACCCCAGACGGGTTGACTCCGAAGTTAGTCAGTAGTTCCAGTCCTCTAATGCCTGTACCCACACAGTACCCCAAACAAATTGTTCCAAACAAAGCATTACTCACCCAGCCAACCTCTGCCTCTCTCAGAGAACATATCTGCCGCTGGGGAGAGGCCTGGACTAGCCCTTCTCCCTGGAGTGCTTTTTGCCACTGGAGAGAAGACAGGGTGTCTGGGCTCACTCCGCCATGCTGTTGGGGATCTGGGCCGACTGCCAAGCATCCCTGGGGTATACAGGTGGAGACTGAAGTCCCATCCACCTTCACAGGACATCCATCCTCTGTTAGTTGAGGGCAGAGTCCAGCAGTACTCGGCCCTGTTGCCAGCCCTTCTGCTGGAAACCCCACACCATCTGCTCCGGCTAACAGTTGGGGAGGGATGACGAACACCTCCTCTCCCTTCTCCCCCTGTATCCTGATCTGCTGCTGGGAAGTGACCACCTCCTTCTCACCCTGAGCCTCTGGAACTGCCGCAGGTGTAGGGCAGAGATCTTGGACCCTCTGTCCGGTTGCCAGCGCTTCAGCTGGGGAAGTTCCTTGTAACTTCACAGATACTTCTGTTGGTGCTGGGCAGAGCATAGTGAAGTTTGGCCCTAATAACAGCTCCTCTTCTGCTGGAGGCTCACCAGGTTGTTCTTCCTCAGCAGAAAAGTCTATCAAATCCCCTGTCTCTGCAACTGGTGTCTGGGGATAAAGGTTCACCATCTCCTGTCCCTGGAACCCAGAAGATGCTATCAGTGCTGGGCAGAGCACAGTGAAGTTTGGCCCTAATAACAGCTCTTCTTCTGCTAGAGGCTCACCAGGTTGTTCTTCCTCAGCAGAAAAGTCTATCAAATCCCCTGTCTCTGCAACTGGTGTCTGGGGATAAAGGTTCACCATCTCCTCTCCGTGGAACCCAGAAGATGCTATCAGTGCTGGGCAGAGGTTAGCAGAGCTCTGCCCTGTTGTCAGCACTTCAGGTTTGGGGACGGCAATCTTCAGATTTTCCACTGCCGATTCTCTGACATTCTGCTGGACAGGCACATTCCTCCATCCAAGATCATCCAATGCAGAAACAGGTTCATCAAGGTCAGTCAGCACTTGCTGCATCCGCCATAAGACCTCCGCCTCCATAGCTGCGGGTGCAGGTTGGCAAAGCACACCGTTACTCTGCCACATTGTCAACTCTTCAGCCAGGATTTCAGAGTTGTCAACTGGTATTTCCTGATAGTCCCAGGAAAAGGGAGCACCACCCTGCTGCTGAGCAGAGTCTAACAGCTGTTTGTAGGCGATCTCCAACTCCCATTCCTGAACGGCCAGAAACTCCAAATCTTCCAGTGCCCAGTGCACTTCTGAGACATTCAGTCTCCGCTCTCTGTGCTCCATTATTTCCTCCAAACGCCACTCCCGATCACTTCCAAAGTCAGGGTCCCTGGACAGCCTTCAGTATAACAATCCCAGGCCATCGTAGTCAAAGCCTTCCGTGGGGCTGTCATCCGCTGTCCATGGGCACACCTGGGCTACATACCACTGGAGGGCTCTGTAGCTCTCGTCCAACCGCATTTCTGCCCGGATCAGCCTGCTTAACTCGGCTGTCTCTCTTTATTGACAAAATACAGGCTTTTATACACTCAAAGTGTAGGTGCAGACCTCCTGCTCATATTACTCTAACAATACAGCTGTAACCTAATTAACCTAATTAACATGAGCTAATTAACTAATCCCTTTAGACAGACTAGATGACTCAGACATGACCGTTAGGCCAGACTGGCCGTCTTGTAGTTCAGAAAATCCAATCAACATTAGCACAATCAACATGGACTCTTCTTCACACAATAGCAGATTTAACACAAATAACAATGGAGATCTAATGACTCTTAGATCCCATAGTAGACTTATTTACAATACACATTTTCAGCAGACAATAGACAGACAGGTGTTGGAATTTACATCAGCATCTCCTAACAGTATCTGTCCCAGCATTATGAATCAGCCACTATTCCAATATGGCAAATCCAGGGTCACCAGGCATACAGCTCACAAAGAGCACCGTTCCCCCAAATGCAAGTGCCCCCGATCGATCGGCAAGAGGCTAGCATACAGTCCCCTCCAAAAGTCTCTCTCCCGGCTAGGTCTGTCACAGTAAGTTTACGTATATACTTATTGAGATCGACAAATAGTTCAAATAGATTAGGGGCGCTAGGAGGAGCATAGTTAAGACCTTTCCTAAGCAGATCTAACTAAGCATCCGTGAACACAGAACTAGGAAAATTATAGATTTTGATAGTGGCATGAGTGCGATTCACACTCAGACAGAGGGTTCAATGTCTCCTTCTCTGTTGCAATCCCCTCTATTCTTGCAACTTCTATTTCTAAAAAAGTCAATGGGGGTGTGACATTTGCTATACTACCATTGCTGAGATCAGATCCTAGATTTTCTAGAATAGTAAAACGATTGTGGGTTGCTATGGAGGGATCAAACACTATCCCACAATCAATAGCTGAAGGGGTGACCCCAGGCCTAATGGTAGGAGGTGGTGGTGCGGATGCACAAGTTGCAGAACACTCTCTCCCAAGAAGTGAGGAGCTGGTGGGTCTTCTATCTGAACCCTCCGCTACCAAAGGGCCAGCTGCGTTGGATGATGAAGCTGAATGGGAGTCTCCATTCCCATTCATTCGATCCCTAGTAGACGGTCGGCGTCTATTGTGTGCATTTGTATTGCTCTTTTTATAGGATTGTTTACTATTCTTATTGTGTGATTGACCATTCTTAGTATGACTAGGATCATCAGTGTACCTAGTATGCTGAGGCTGAGATGGATATACAGCCTGAGATGAGATGGTGGGGTGTTTGGGCCCATTGGTGATGTAGTCATTTCTATTTATGTCATAATTTTTATTTTTATTTTTATTGGCATTATCACTGTTATAAGACCTGTTCTTAGAGTTTTTTTAACCCTTTGGCCTTATCAGCAGGAAACCTGGGTTTCTTCCAGTTGAACTCCCTATTGTTAAGGTAGTCCAACCTGTCTCGCTCAAACTTCCCTGACTTTTTGCTGATGAGATTAGTTTCATAGGCCATCATCTGTTCATTGATTTTGAGATCCCAACTTTCAAAAGTGGTCACATCCAAATATGTAGACAGGTTCTCTTGCACAATATTAATATCAGCACGAATTTTAGCTAGATTATGTTCCCTCTGAACAATAATATATTGCAACCATAATTGATTGCAATCACGCAAACAAGAGATCCATTTGACTTTGAGATCATCATCAAGAAAAGAGCACAGTTTAGTAATTCTTAGGCCCCTAGGGACTCATTTGAATTCTACATATTTCTGTAAGAGCAAAATGTCCCACCATTGTAACGTCTCCTTCTTCAATAGATCTTTCAATTCATAAAATAAAGATATCATTTTGTCCTCTCTCGATGGGGTCAGCTCATCAACAGCACATATTGCATTTCCTTCATTGTTAGGATTCTCAACTTCAAATGAGTCAATACTTGTGGTGAATCCCTGCTGATCTGGACGGTGTCATCACCTTGTGTAACCAGATTGATATTCGCTTTCAGGAGAGGACCCTGGAAAAAAGACGCCAGCACTCCCCATTCTTTAGGCAGCCTGAGCTCCCTGTCCCCTCTCTTTGACCCCAGGAGCACCTCCTGCCAACTGAGGAACCTATGCAGCTGGGCCGGACCAAGCTATCTACTGAAGAACACACTAAGTGCAGAATTCTGGGCCTGTGCCTCTATTGTGGGGCCAAAGCTCATTTTCGTGATACTTGCTCTCTTCGTCTCGATAAACGCTCGGGGCTAATACATCTGGAAGGTGGCGTTTTGGACCCTGAAATATCACCTTCACCTTCTCGTCTTCTTTCTGTGTTCCTTCATGTCGGCGCCTCCTTTCATTCGGTCTCGGCATATCTGGACTTCGGAGCCGCTGGCAATTTCATGGACTGGGGAACTGCATCTTCCATGAGACTTACCCTTTTGCCCCTCACAATGCCATTGGTGGTTTTGGCGATTGATGGCACTGTTCTCCCAGGGGGCCCTATCCGCTTCCAGACCCTCCCTGTTAAGATGTCAGTAGGGACACTCCATAAGGAGTGGATATCCTTCCTTATCTTACCTAAGTCCTCATCTCCTATCGTTTTAGGTCTTCCTTGGTTACGGCTCGATTCTCCACACGTTGACTGGACTGCTGGACAGATCTTGGCTTGGGGTTCCTCCTGTTCCTCATCCTGCCTACTCAAGGTTGCCCCAAAAGGGAAACGTCCTGTTGCCACCATCCCAGTATCTTCTGCTCTTCCCGCTGCATATAGTGATTTCTGGGGTGTGTCCTGCAATAGCTGGGCTGATGCACTCTCTAGGTCATGTGGCACTCTGGATGAGGAGCCCACCTGTTAACCTGAGCCGATCATTGACTTCAGTTTGCATAACCATTTACCTTTGCCTGTCGCTAAACTCCCTTGGACGCACAGCCAGGCTAACTTGTCTGCAAGTTCCACAGTCGCTATGCCCTGTGATGCGATTGAGGTAGTCGCTACGCCTGGCGATGCTATTCATTCAGCCTCTGCACCAGTTATACCAGTCCAGCCCATGCCCAGTGAGCTTCCCGCTTTTTCTTATTTCTGACCTTCTGTAACCTGGCCTCACCCTACTATTACTATGTCCATTCAAACCTGTCTAAGAGGCTCAATCCATCCTTTGGATAGACTGCCTCATTTGGCCAGGTGGGGTTTTCAATCTTTTTTATAGGGCTGTCTGCATTCTGATTGTGTTTCAACTATCCAGCTTGACTCCTGTGACATGTCACCTTCTAACCAACCTGGTCTCAGGGATCCACTGACCTCTGCCCAGTCTGATGGTCCTGTGTAGGGATGAGCTTCGAGTTTGAGTCGAACTCATGTTCGACTCAAACATTGAATGTTCGACCGTTCGTCTAATTTCGAACGTTATGGGCCGTTCGTGCCAAAATCGAGTGGCGCGTCACGGCCCATAATTCACTGTGACTTCGCAGTGCATTGCTGGCTGATGATTGGCCAAGCATGCTCTATGACCCGCATGCTTGGCTTATCACAGCGTCATCTGCACAGAAAGCTGTAATTGGCCAAAGCCAGGGTGGCTCAGGGGGTTTAGTACACGCCCCACACTATATAAGGCCACCTGCGTGGTGGCCTTGTGTAGTGTGTTGGGGCAGGGGCAGAGAGTTAGACAGAGAGACAGTGTCATTTGATTTAAGTTAGATAGAGTAGGAAGGCGAGTCAGTTAGCTGCAGTATTTACTGTTAGTGTACTGTGTCCTCTGCGCAGTGTGCACCTTAAGCTACCTGAAGAAAATTGGTGGTGTTCTTCTGATCCTATTAGTACCGCAGGCAGCTGCAGTATTTACAAGTTAGTGTAGTGTGTCCTCTGCACAGTGTACACCTAAAGCTACCTGAAGAAAATTGGTGGTGTTCTTCTGATCCTATTAGGCAGGGAGCTGCAGTATTTACAGTTAGTGTACTGCGTCCTCTGCACAGTCAAGAATTGTAATTACATGCTCCTGTTGAACAGGGGCAGAAAAATTGGGCCTTTGGTGGTGGTGGTGGTGGTGGTGCTAGTGCCACAACACTGTAAGTCCTCACTTGCTCTTGGGTGGGTGCAGAAATAGGCCCTGCTGTGAAATATTAGATCAAGAATTGTAATTACATGCCCCTGTTGAACAGGGGCTGAAAAATTGGGCCTTAGGCACTGGTGCTGGTGCCACAACACAGCAACCCCTCACAGATACTCTAGTTGGAACGCAGAAACGAGCCCTGCTGCAAAGTATTGCATCAAAAATTGTAATTACACGCCCCTGTTAAACAGGGGCTGAAAAAATGGGCCTTAGGCACTGGTGGTGGCGCCCAGAACCAAAAATGTTCTTACAAGCTATCAGCGTGATCATTGAGGAGGAAGAGGATAATTACTCAGGATAGTCACTCAGCATCAGCACAGGCAGTCTTTGAAGGGATCTGAGATTTCAAAAAAAATTATTCGGTTACATCAGCAACAGGTGCTTGGTAGCTGATGGTGATCCAAGACTGATTCATTTTTATGAAGGTCAGTCGATCGACCGAGTCGGTGGACAGACGCACCCTGTGATCGATTACAAAGCCTCCAGCAGCACTGAATGTGCGTTCCGAAAGAACGCTGGATGCAGGACAGGCCAGTAGCTCAATTGCATACTGTGCAAGCTCTGGCCAGTGATCCATCCTCAAGACCCAGTAACCCAGAGGATTTTCGGTGGGAAAGGTGTCCAAGTCAGATCTTGCCCCTAGGTATTCCTGCACCATGTAAAACAGACGCTGGCGATGGTTGCTGGAACCGATCATACCTTGGGGCTGCGGACCAAAAAATTGTCTGAATGCATCGGTCAGTGCCCTGTCCATTATTCCACGCAGCGTGTGCTCCAACAGGTGGACAAGGGTGACAGTGTCACTGATGCATGCACTCTCACTGCTCACCATCCTCGTGGCCTCCTCAAATGGTGACAGGACAGTGCATGCATCCCTGATCATGGCCCACTGGCGTGGGGAAAAAAATCCAAGCTCCCCTGACCCTCTCCTGGTGCCATAGTCGCACAGGTACTCACTGATGGCCCTCTGCTGCATGTGCAGCCGCTGCAGCATGGCCAACGTTGAGTTCCACCTGGTGGGCATGTCACAGATTAGGCAGTTTTGGGCAGGTTAAACTCCTTTTGGAGGTCTGCCAGCCGAGCACTGGCATTATATGACCGTCGGAAATGCACACAGACTTTCCTGGCCTGCTTCAGGACATCCTGTAAGCCCGGGTACCTGCCCTAGAAGTTAAGGACGTGAGCCAAACAGGGCACATGGGTCATTTGTCCCTGTCGGAGGGCAAAGAGGAGGTTATCGCAAACCACCATTCCTGCCTTAATTTGGCGTGGCGTCAACCACCTCTGAACCTGCCCCTGCAGAGCTGACAGAACCTCTGCCCCAGTGTGGCTCCTGTCCCCCAAGCACACCAGCTCAAGCACCGCATGGCATCTTTTGGCCTGCATACTTGCATAGCCCCTTGAACAACTACGGAGCACCGCTGGTTCCGAGGACAAAGCACAGGAAGAGGCCATGGAGGAAGAAAAAGAGGAGGGGGTGGAGGAGAGAGGTGTGTCACAATCATTAGTAGTGGCATTTTGGAGGTGTGATGGCGGAACAACTTCCAACACTACTGCACCTTGTCCTGCATCCTTCCCAGCTGCCAGCAGAGTCACCCAATGGGCGGTGAAACTTAGGTAACGTCCCTGTCCATGCCTGCTGGACCATGAGTCAGTGGTAATATGCACCTTACCGCTGACCGCCCTGTCCAGCGAGGCCAAGACATTGCCTTCCACATGCCGGTAGAGAGCCGGAATCACCTTCCGTGAGAAAAAGTGGCATTTGGGTACCTGCCACTGAGGAACCACACATTCCACAAATTTACGGAAGGGGGCAGAGTCTACCAACTGAAAAGGCAGCAGTTGAAGTGCTAGCAATTTTGCCAAGCTAGCATTCAACCGCTGGGCATGTGGATGGCTGGGAGTGAACTTCTTTCGCCGGTGCAGCAGCTGGGGCAGGGAAATTTGCCTGGTACAATCTGACGTCGGTGTACCGAAAGCAGATTGCCCACAAGTACTTGGCTGTGACACACCTAATTCTATACCTTCATTCCTCTCAGTGCAGGTCTCAGAGAGGACTGAAGGAATAGTGGGGTTGGAGATCTCAGCTGATGAGGAGCAAGGAGAGGTCCTCTTTGTTCTTTGGTGTGGGTCTTTTAGATACGCTTGCCAACGAACTGCATGGCAGGTCAACATATGTCTGGTCAAGCATGTGGTGCCCAAGCGGGAGATGTTTTGGCCACGTGAGATACGCTTGAGACATATGTTGCAAATAGCAGCGGTGCAATCTGATGCACTCGTCTCAAAAAAGGCCCACACCAAAGAACTTTTGGAATAACGTGCAGAGACAGCAGCGCCCTGCACATGCAGAGCTTTGGGGTGTGATGCAGTCAGTGTGCTGCCCTTAGGCTGGCCCCTGGAGGGCATCCTGCCTCGTTGGTGATGTGCCTCCTCCTCCTCCTCTCTCCTATCAGGCACCCACGTTGAGTCAGTGACCTCATCATCCCCTCCCTCCTCATCACTGGAGCAAATCTGGCAGTATGCTGCAGCAGGGAGAGCATGACTGCCAGATTGCTGTCCTTCTTGAGCACCCCCTCTGTCCATGCTCATGTTACTGCCTTCATCTAGCTCAGTATCATCATCAGAGCCTTCTAAACACTGGGCATCCTCCTGGAGCATGTACCCAACACTGTGGTCAAACAGTTCGAGGGACTCCTCAGGAGGACATGGTGGGGTTGGGAAGGAGTCACTGATGCCATTGAGCCGAGGGAAGAGGCTGCTTTGGCAGCTGCTTTGCCAGACAATGTACTCTGAGCATGGGTGAGAGAGGATGAGGACGGCTTGGTCATCCACTCAACCAAGTCTTCCGCATGTTGTGGCTCAACATGGCCAGCTGCCCAAAAAAAAGCCAAGCATGTCCCACGGCCACGTGCTGATGAGGATGCACTGTCTCCACAACCCTCTAGACACAGAGCCTGCTTGCCCTCTTTTTTGGCTTGAGACTGTCTGCCTCTCCTTGTTGGCCTTCCAGACATACTAATGGCCTGTAGCTGCACTAAGCTGGGATATATATATATATATATATATATATATATATATATATATATATATTGATACCGCAGCTAGCAAAATCAACTGCCTGCCTGTAGTATGAGAACACCACCAACCTTCTACAGGTATCTTTAGCTGAACACTGTGCAGAGCTCGCAAAAAACTAACTTGTAGCTTATTTAGCTGCCTGCGGTAGTGATAGGATCAGGAAAACACCATCAACCTTCTACAGGTAGCTTTAGGTGAACACTGTGCAGAGCTCGCAAAAAACTAACTTGTAGCTTATTTAGCTGCCTGCGGTAGTGATAGGATCAGGAAAACACCACCAACCTTCTACAGGTAGCTTTAGGTGAACACTGTGCAGAGCTCGCAAAAAAATAACTTGTAGCTTATTTAGCTGCCTGCGGTAGTGATGGGATCAGGAAAACACCACCAACCTTCTACAGGTAGCTTTAGGTGAACACTGTGCAGAGCTCGCAAAAAAATAACTTGTAGCTTATTTAGCAGCCTGCGGTAGTGATAGGATCAGGAAAACATCACCAACCTTCTACAGGTAGCTTTAGGTGAACACTGTGCAGAGCTCGCAAAAAACTAACTTGTAGCTTATTTAGCTGCCTGCGGTAGTGAGAGGATCAGGAAAACACCACCAACCTTCTACAGGTAGCTTTAGGTGAATACCGTGCAGAGCTCGCAAAAACTAACTTGTAACTTATGTAGCTGCCTGCGGTAGTGATAGGATCAGGAAAACACCACCAACCTTCTACAGGTAGCTTTAGCTGAACACTGTGCAGAACTCGCATCGCACTACACTAACTTGTAGTTTTAGCTGAACACTGTTCAGAGGACGCACTACTGTACACTAACTTGTAGTTTTAGCTGAACACTGTGAGGAGGATGCACTACACTAACTTGTAGCTTTAGGTGAACACTGTGCAGAGGTCGCACAGTGTTCAGCTAAAGCTACAAATTAGGGTAGTGCAACTCCCCACCCTGGCTTTGGCCAATTACATCTCTCTCTACTGACGGCACTGTGATTGGCCAAGCATGCGGGTCATAGTGCATGCTTGGCCAATCATCAGCCAGCAATGCACTGCGATGCCGCAGTGAATTATGGGCCGTGACGCACCACATGAATTTGGCGCGAACGCCCATAACGTTTGCAATTCGGCGAACGATCGAACAGCCGATGTTCGAGTCGAACATGGGTTCGACTCGAACGCGAAACTCATCCCTATTGTTAACCAAATCTTGTACTTTACCTTTCAGCTAAGTCTTGACTAAGACCTATGACCAGGGTAATAGAATTACACAGATCGTTCTCGTGGAAGAACCCCTGATGAGCCACTAGCCATATTTTGGGATGCTTTCTAATATCCTTCAGACGTTTGTACTGTTATGACCTTTGATTTGTACAATATATCGTATGTGATTTCCTTCTTATATCTTTTGATTCTATATTAAAAGAAACCATTGGTATTAAAAGAAAAAAAAATCTGCATCCACACAAATGCGCCGTTGCGGCCAGCCTTGAGGGGCCTGCATGTTGGGCGGATGGCCACCACCCGCTTGTCGGGCGTGGGGCCCTTTGCAAACCTGCCTATGCAGGCTTGTGTTTATTCAAGCAAGCAAGCACATGTCTATGCAAACATGTGCCTATGCAAGTAAGCAAGCATTATGAAACATGTATACTATGCTGCACCTGCTCAACTGCACCTTGGCCCATACTAGTTATAGTCAGGATTAGCCAAGTATATAGGCATCCAATGCAGCCTCTATGCTGCTTTAACAGCCTTATGCCGTGTACATACGAGCGGAATGTCCGACAGAAAAAGTCAGACGGGAGCCTTTCATCGTATATTCTGATCGTGTGTATGCCCCATCGGACTTTTTACGTGGAAAATTCTGACAGACCTAGAAAGAGAACATGTTCTAAATTTTTCTGACGGAATCAATTCCTATTGGGAAAATCGATCGTCTGTATGCTGTTCCGACGTACCAAAAACGACGCATGCTCTGAAGCAAGTACGAGATGGAAGCTATTGGCTACTGGCTATTGAACTTCCGTTTTCTAGTCCCATCATACGTGTTGTACGTCACTGCGTTCTGGACGGTCGGAATTTGGTGTGACCGTGTGTATGCAAGACAGCTTGAGCGGAATTCCGTCGGAACTCTGTCGGAAAAACCTTTTTTTTCCGATGGGAAAACCGGTTGTGTGTACTGGGCATTAGGCCTTTTCCACACCTGTGTGACCCGTCCTGCGACTTGGGACTGCAAGGTCGCCTGACAAGTTGTACTCCGAGATTTCCAATGAGTACCCTTCAAGCCTGTGCTTCTTCAAGTCACAGCTACTTCAAACCCTGGTCCGACCTTGACGTGACTTGAGGTCCATAGACCTCATGATTACACAGGCACTGCGTCACGTCACTGCAAAATCACATCAAGTCGCACACATGTGAAAAGGAGCCCAAAACTAAGCTCCTGCAGACCCAATGCATGCTATTCTGGAGACACAACCCCTTCAAGTGCACCGATGCCCATGTTCTTCCAAACATGTGTTTATGCCACATGTATGTATGCTGTGTGTTTTGGAGGGGGCCGTGAGCTGGCCTCCTTCCCACAGATTTTGGCCCAGAAGAGATTGAGAGACTTGGGGACAAAATGGCATTGAGATAGCGGAATGTAATGCTACATCCCTTGTCCCCCATCCCCCCTCTTGTTGCTGTGTTAAATTGTGTTGGGTCATGGCACATAGACAAAGGTCTGGAGACATCTCCCAGCAGGGTATGTGTAAGGAGGGGCTGCCTGCTTATCATAAGCCCTTTATGTGTTTCAACTGTAGTTGTTTGAATATACAAGTGTTGAGTTTCCATTGGTTCTTCCTTGTCCCCTACCCCCTCTATGACAAGGCTAAGGGGAGTGTCCCTAACTGTGTTTAAAAGTGTATGCTTAGTACTTAATAAAGTGTTTATGCTCTGCATATTTAACCCTCAACACCTGTGTGGCTTGTCTTGTGATTGAGGGGTTAAGGGCTGGTTATGGTGAGTCTGTAGGCTGTGGGTGCATTTGGAGGACAGGAGACATGGCTCTAGCGGAGGTTCCCATACGGGGTATCTGAGATCCATCACAGTGGTGGCAGCGGTGGGATGTCTCCTGCAGTCCAGGACATCCAAACCACCACCAGGATTCAAGATCTGGTCAGCTTCTGAGGAGCGATGCAGGGACCAGCCAGCATGAGAGCGGAGTTCGGGAGGAGGCTGCAAGGCATGTGGAAGCAACATCGGGGACCAGCGACAGAGCACACCATGCTCGGCTGGGGGGATGTGATCCACCGGAAACTCTGTCAAGAGACGATAAGCTATGAGCGGCACCATCAGGGGAAGATCCTTCCCTCCTCCACAGAGATGTGCTGGACACAGTACCATGCGCAAGAGGTGTTCCTGAGGGAATGACCGCGAGATGAGTGTATGACGGAGCTCTGAAGATTGGTCTAAGAAGAGATGAGGTTGGACGCCAGCTACAGAGCCCTCCGGTGGTTTGCGGCTCAACTGTGGCCAGGTACAGCAGATGGCAGCCTGACAGAAGGCGTTGGCTACGGCAGCGTGGGACTGCTCCATCAAAAAATGTATGGAGACCCAGACTTTGGGAGCGAAGAGGAGTGGCAGCTGGAAGACATCCTGGACTTCCGAGATGAGGTTCTGGACCTCCCCGAAGAGGCGTGTGACCTGGAGGAATTGAAGTTCCTGGTTGAGCAGGAATGGGAGCTCGAGATTGCCTACAAGCGGCTGTTTGACAGTGATCAGCAGCCCGGCATGGCTCCCATTGCCTGGGACTGTCCGGGAGAAATAGCGGACAATCGCAAAGATGTGGAGCAAATGTGGCCAGGTATGCCCATACGTTTTCCCATCCTAACTGCAATGGAAGAAGCGGCGATGATACAGAGGGCACTGTGGGTGCTAGAATGCTGGAACACATCGGAGGTTTCCCAGGCAGCGAGACAAGCTAATAGCATAAAAGTCTCAGAAGGGGGAGTTGAGACGGGCACTGGAAGGCTGGTAGATGATGATCAGCAGCAAGTCCAGAGTATCGCATCCGGTGCCAAAGCAGAAGCACTGGCTATGAGGCAGACCGCCACTGGCCTCTGCTCACCCTCAGAGTTAGATCCAGGGAGTCAGAGGGATGACCTCAGTGAGCTGTTTCCCCAGCAGCAGATATTCCCACCGGGAGTGGAGAAAGCAATTCTCCCTCCCAAGTACTCGGACCCTACCCCAGTGTTTATATCCCCAGCAGAAGCGCTGGCGAGATCGTAGAGTGCTGTTGGCCTCTGCCCACCCTCAGAATTGGATCCGGAGAGTCCAAGAGATGATCTTCGTGAGCTGTTTCCCCAGCAGCAGGTATCCCCACTGGGAGTGGAGAAAGCAATTCTCCCTCCCCAGCAATTGGACACTACCCCAATGTTCATCCCCCCAGCAGAAGCGCTGGCTATGGGGCAGAGTGCCGCTGGCCTCTTCCGACCCTCAGAGTTAGATCCAGGGAGTCCGAGGAATGATCTCCGTGAGCTATTTTCCCAACAGCAGATATCCCTACCGGGAGTGGAGAAAGCCATTCTACCTCCCCAGCAATTGGACACTACCCCAGTGTTCACCTTCCTAGCAGAAGCACTGGCGATGGAGCAGAACGCCGCTGGCCTCTGCCCACCCTCAGAGTTAGATCCAGGGAGTCCGAGGGATGACCTCAGTGAGCTGTTTCCCCAGCAGCAGATATCCCCACCGGGAGTGGAGAAAGCAATTCTCCCTCCCCTGCACTTAGACACTACCCCAGAGTTTATCCCCCCAGCAGAAGCGCTGGCTATGGGGCAGAGTGCCTCTGACCCCTGCCCAGCCCTCAGTATGTTTTTGGAGGGTTTTGGAGACAGCCTTTGTCAGAAGTCACTCCAGCAGCTGGTCACAGAACCGAGAGGGGAAAAAACCCTCCCCCCTCTCCAGCGGCTGAACTCTACCTTTATATATGTCCCCCCAGCAGAAGTGCTGGCTACGGGGCAGAGCGCTGTTGGTCTCTGGCCAGCATCAGAAACAGAGACGGAGAGTCCGGGAGATAGTCCCCGCAAGATACCTCCCCAGTGGCTGGTAACTACACCAGGAGGAAAGCAGTGCCTCTTCCTCCCCAACAGCTTAGCACTACCAGCCTACGTTCCCTACCAGCTGAAGCACTGGCATCGAGGCAGAGGGTTATTCACCTCTCCCCAATACCAGCAACCCAGCCCCGGATCATGGGAGTGCAGACAGCTGGTCCTGCTCTGCAGCGGCTGTTTTTATTCACAGGAGACCCTATGTGCGGTTTTGCTCCCCAGCACCAGAGTTGTACTGTTTCTTTTTCTGTTTGCCTGGGGTGGGAATTTGTGACTAATGCAGGTCCAGACCAGTTGAGGGTCAGGGACCTGGTTAGTCTGTTTTTAAAAGGGAAGAAATGTGAGAGAACCCACTGTCACTGTGTGTTTTGGCGGGGGCTGTGGGCTGGCCTCCTTCCCACAGATTTTGGCCCAGAAGAGACTGAGAGACTTGGGGACAAAATGGCATTGAGATAATGTAATGTAATGCTACATCCCTTCTCCCCCATCCCCCTCTTGTTGCTGTGTTTAATTGTGTTGGGTCATGGCACATAGACAAAGGTCTGGAGACATCTCCCAGCAGGGGATGTGTAAGGAGGGGCTGGCTGCTTATCATTATCATAATACCTTTATGTGTTTCAACTGTAGTTGTTTGAATATACAAGTGTTGAGTTTCCATTGGTTCTTCCTTGTCCCCTACCCCCTCTATGACAGGGCTAAGGGGAGTGTACCTAACTGTGTTTAAAAGTGTATGTTTAGTACTTAATAAAGAGTTTATGCTCTGCATGTTTAACCCTCAACACCTGTGTGGCTTGTCACGCGATTGAGGGGTTAAGGACTGGTTATGGCGAGTCTGCAGGCTGTGGGTGCGTTTGGAGGACAGGAGACACAGGTCTGGCAGAGGTTCCCATACGGGGTATCCGAGAGCCATCACAATGTGCTTATGCCACATGTATGTATGCAACATCTATGCAAAACAAGTGTTTATTCAAACATGCATTTAGGCAACAAGCTTCAAGCATGTATACTATGCTGTACCTGCCAAACTGCACTTGGCCCCATACTAGTTTTTACTAGTTTAGCACATATGCATGCCATGCAGCCTTTTTCTGTTTCAGATTAGCCCAAAAGTAAGCTCCTGCAGACCAAATGCATATTATTCTGAAGTTTGCAAGTATGCACCTGTTCAACTGCACCAGGCCCCATACTATTTTTGTGCCAAATGCACACTGTTTTGAAGACACAACACTTTAGAGTTCACTGCTAGGGTTGTATGGACTTACAGTTGTACAGGCCCCCTGGATTAAGTCGTAAGTATGCAGTATGTAATCATGACTTGTCTGGCCACACATTTCTCCCATAGTAAATACTCACATGTCATTAGTATCCTGCTGTTAAGTCTCAATCGGCCCTGCCATCCACATGGCAAACTTGGCCGCCCTTCCACTTCCTGCCTATATAGAAATAGGCCTCTGCGCTCTCTAGTGGCTGGAGGAGAAACGGCAGCCCATACTCCTAATATGTGCACAAAGCATGTTTTAAAAAGCACACTGCCCCTGGGGGTTACTGACCAGACAGTCAGATCTCTTTTTGTTTTTTTTTTAAAGAGAAACTGCAAAAAATGCAGACTTACCATTCTTGCTGCAAGATTCTGAGCATAATAGGAGTCCAATCTTCACCCATCACAGTGGGCTTTGTCATTAAAGACCTTCAGGGACTGGGTCCCCCTTAATGTGGGGTCCACCCCCTGGACCTGTATAGCACCCTGCAGGAAAAGACCTGGCTGCATTACAGGCAAACCTTAAGGAATCTTCTCTCCTTCCCTGAGGCTTGGGTACCATCCAAGCTGGGAATGAAGATGGCCAAAAAGTTAGAGGGGTTTTTAAACTAGGTGATGGGGGGGAGGGTCCAGAGGTAGCATGGAACATATTCCAGAGGGCAGTATTGGGGGCATTAGTGATAGGTTGACCAAAGCACAAAAACCCAAGGTAATTATAGTAGCAAGTCCTAGTTGCAATTGTAAGGCGGAGATATCAACTTTTGTAAAAATGTAATAATTAACAAGGCTGTTTAACCTGAATAACCTATACCAATAAAAAGAGAATATACAAAAAAAAAAAGAGCTCCAAAGGAATGAAGCTAAGGGAAAAATAATAGTGGAAGTATGCTATAGGCCCCTTAACCTGAGGGAGGAAGTGGAGACAGATCTCCTATCACAATTTGGATTAGCAGCAAGGATGGGAAGTGTTATCATAATGGTGGATTTTAATTATCCAGTCATAGACTGGGCGGAGGGAGCCACGCATTCATTTAAGGCTCGCCAGTTCCTTAATGTCTTGCAGGACAATTTTATGGGTCAGATGGTAGACGCACCAACTAGAAATAAAGCATTACTGGATCTGCTGATTACCAACAATACAGACCTGATCACGGATGTGGAAATACGGGGCAATTTGGGTAACAGCGATCACAGGTCAATTAGTTTCAGTATAAATCACACAAATAGGAAACATAACGGAATACAAAGACACCGAATTTCAAAAGAGCAAACTTCCCTAAACTACAAATCTTGCTAAAAGGCATAAATTGGGATAAAATATTAGGAACAAAGAACACAGAGGAGAGATGGGTTTGCTTTAAGAGCATATTAAAAAAGGGCATTAGCCAATGCATCCCATTGGGTAATAAAATTAAAAGAGCGAACAAAAGTCCTGGATGGCTTAACTCCAATGTAAAAATGCATATAAAAGCAAAGGAGAAGGCCTTCAAAAAATGCAGGATTGAGGGATCAGCATTCAGACTTTATAAAGAATGCAACAAGAAATGTAAGGGTGCAATTAGGACGGCTAAGATAGAACATGAAAGACACATAGCGGAGGAGAGCAAAAAAAATCCCAAGAAATTCTTTAAGTATGTAAACAGTAAAAAAGAGAGGACATACCATATTGGCCCCATAAAGAATGAGGAAGGACATCTGGTTAAAAAGGATGGGGAGCTGGCGAAGGTATTGAATTTATTCTTCTCCTCAGTCTTCACGAGGGAATCGGGGGGCTTCAGTAACCAAAACTGCAGTGTTTATCCTCATGACACATCACAGGAAGCACCTCCATGGTTAACAGAGGACAGAATTAAAATTAGACTTGAGAAACTTAACATTAATAAATCACCGGGACCAGATGGCTTACATCCGAGGGTACTTAGGGAACTCAGTCAAGTGGCTGCCAGACCGTTGTTCCTAATTTTTATAGACAGGCTACTGACTGGAATGGTACCAGCTGATTGGAGAAAAGCCAATGTAGCACCAATATTTAAAAAGGGCCCAAAATACATCCCTGGGAATTACAGACCAGTTAGCCTAACATCAATAGTATGTAAACTCTTGGAGGGGATGATAAGGGACTATATACAAGATTTTAGTAATGAGAACGGTATCATCAGCAGTAATCAGCATGGATTCATGAAGAATCGTTCTTGCCAAACCAATCTATTAACCTTCTATGAGGAGCTGAGTTGCCAGCTGGATAAAGGAAGGCCCGTAGATGTGGTGTATCTGGATTTTGCAAAAGCATTTGACACAGTTCCCCATAAACGTTTTCTGTACAAAATAAGGTCCGTTGGCATGGACCATAGGGTGAGTACATGGATTGAAAACTGGCTATAAGGGCGAGTTCAGAGGGTGGTGATAAATGGGGAGTACTCGGAATGGTCAGGGGTGGGTAGTGGGGTCCCCCAGGGTTCTGTGCTGGGACCACTCCTATTTAATTTGTTCATAAACGACCTGGAGGATGGGATAAACAGTTCAATCTCTGTATTTGCAGACAATACTAAGTTAAGCAGGGCAATAACTTCTCCGCAGGTTGTGGAAACCTTGAAAAAAGATCTGAACAAATTAATGGGGTGGGCAACTACATGGCAAATGAGGTTCAATGTAGAAAAATTTAAAATAATGCATTTGGGTGGCAAAAATATGAATGCAATCTATAACCTGGGGGGAGAACCTCTGAGGGAATCTAGGATGGAAAAGGACCTGGGGGTCCTAGTAGATGATAGGCTCAGCAATATCATGCAATGCCAAGCTGCTGCTAACAAAGCAAACAGAATATTGGCATGCATTAAAAAGGGGATCAACTCCAGAGATAAAATTATAATTCTCCCTCTCTACAAGACTCTGGTCCGGCCGCACCTAGAGTATGCTGTCCAGTTCTGGGCACCAGTCCTCTGGAAGGATGTACTGGAAATGGAGCGGGTACAAAGAAGGGCAACAAAGCTAATAAAGGGTCTGGAGGATCTTAGTTATGAGGAAAGGTTGCGTGCACTGAACTTATTCTCTCTGGAGAAGAGACGCTTGAGAGGGGGTATGATTTCAATATACAAATACCGTACTGGTGACCCCAAAATAGGAATAAAACTTTTTCGCAGAAGAGAGTTTAATAAGACTCGTGGCCACTCATTAAAATTAGAAGAAAAGAGGTTTACCTTAAACTACGTAGAGGGTTCTTTACTGTAAGAGTGGCAGGGATGTGGAATTCCCTTTCACAGGCGGTGGTCTCAGCGGGGCGCATCGATAGCTTTAACAAACTATTAGATAAGCACCTGAATGACCGCAACATACAAGGATATACAATATAATACTGACACATAATCACACATAGGTTGGACTTGATGGACTTGTGTCTACTATATGTAACTATCTATTTTGGCTGACAGCTTTTTCGAAAGGATCCGATTGAAGTCCTTGATTCTCAGTAGAACCATTCCAGACCTCCAAGTATGCTCCAAGAGCACATGTATCACATCAGTGACCACCACCTTATAGACACTTGCAAAAAAACTAAGGTACTTCCTGTGTAGGAGGGGTTATATAGGGGAGGACGGTAATTGTGATGATTCATGAGACCACACATGTAGATTGGCAATATCCCTTGATAATATGTAAATAACCTCAAATTGGGATTTTATGGGCAATAAAAAATATACATAGATTGTTCAAAAGATTATATTTATTATATAAAAATTAGTTAAAAATCTCTCATGTTGGAAATACAACACATCATTGAAACATTGTAAACATGGCACTTTGAACAATTAAAAATTGCAGACATTTGCACAAGACTATTTTAAACCATAGAGTGGTAGTCCCAGACTGCTTGCTTCTCCCTTTGTTTGTGGTTTCTGATAGGGAACGCTGCAGAGGGGGATATCCAACGCGTTTCAAAATTATATTGTGAATCGTCTTCAGGGAATGATATCACGTTCTGAAAACACAGCCCATATTAGTAAAATATCAATGCAAATTCATGCCAAAAGTGTACATCCATTCATTATCATATAAACACTCACAACAATTGTGCATGTTTGGCAAAAGCATTCCTCCATAGAAAATGGGTATCCTGTCTAGGCCATTTGAAGCCTGCCCCATGTGAATGCCCAATGTTTCCCTTGAAAAGAAGACCAAACATGGATAGCTCAGGGGGGCATAGAGACTGTGATACTAGGGGCTACAAGAAAGCAAAGAGAAAAAGAATGGTAAACTTCTAAGAAGAGAATAAGTCTCAATTCCAAGGGAGTGGGGCCAGTCTGGGGTGTTATTCTCCATAAGGCTGGCCCCACATTGAATAAAAAGAGGTCCCATAAAAAGATTAAAGATCTCCTAAGGGGAATCCAGGATCAGCGATCCAGGAGACGGGAACACATGGCTTCACGGTGCATCAACCCGGGAAGAATGGCAATAGAAGACGCACTAGCACCCCTATTTGAGGGCGCATGCGCGGGAGGAAGTGACGCGATTGGTGTTGTGACATGCACTCGCGTCGGCGTCACTTACTTCCAGACGTAGCTGCGTAACTCCTGAACTGACTGAACATCCAGTCCACGGATATCAACATCCGGGAATCGGAACGGCCATTGAATTTGGCAATTTTGAAAAGAGGGCCAATTGCAAGGGGAGAACATCCATGTTAAACGGAAGGAATGCATATGCCATTACAAAATTATTAAATTATACAATATATAATGCAATATGAACTAACAAAAACCATAAGCAGTATTAAATGTATTAGTATTAACCCAAAAAGATGAATCATCTCATCCAAATTGACAGTCCATTACCAGGAGACTCCCCAATCTTTTTGAGGTTATTTACATATAGGGGAGGACTTCCTATTTGACTATTAAGTGTCCATTCACCTATAGGTGGCGTATAACCTATATAGTCAATATTATGGTTGCTCTGTGTCCCATGATGTATGATAAAGAAAGACAGCTTTAGAGGAATGGCGATACCTGCTTGAGGGTGCAGACCACCCTGTGATGATCTTTACCGATCACAAAAATTTGAAATACCTCCGGATTGCCAAACGTCTTAGACACCGGCAAGCATGGTGGGCCCTGTTTTTTTACCAATTTACCAATTTACAACCTATGAGTCACCCCTCTAAATGAGTATGTATCCCTAAGTGAAGAAGATAACAATAAATAGGACCTGAAAAGAATCCTAAATGCAGTAGTGCAATACAGTGCAAAACATAAAGTGAAACTAGTGCCCCCAATAGATAGATACCAATCTTTAACATATACAATACATTTCATACTGTAAATATATAATGTAACAAGTCCATAGTGACCCAAAAAAAAAAAAAATTAAAAAAAATTAAAAAAAATGAAAAAATGAAAAAATATTATAAGTGATAATCATAAAGTTCAGCAATACAAAAAATGATAATCATAAAGTTCATCACTTAGGGATAGATACTCATTGCTTTCCTTTCTGGCTTGCAACTTCAGTTTTTGGTTTACCAAAAATCAGGGCAGCTGTGATCTGCAGTTTTATTATATCCCCTATATCTCAGTTCCCATTAATTACCTTTACCACTGTGTTTTATCCTTTTTTATCTTCTCCCAATTTAACTACCACATTTCTTGTCCAAGAATAGCAAAGCTGACGCTCTTTCTCTAATGTTCCCAGAAACTCCTGTAGTAGAATCTACTACATTTTCACAGCTCTTACTGTGAAGAAACCTTTGGGTATTTGGAGAAGAAAATTCTTTCCTCTAGACATAAAGAGTACCCCCTTGTCCTCTGTGATGACCTTAAAGTGAATAACTCAACACGAAGTTCACTATATGTGACCCGTTATTTATTTATTTATTTATTTTTCCATGCATTTTTTATTGAAGTCAAAAACAGGTACAGTAAGTGTTTACAATTCGAAAATCATGTTTAGCATGCATACATATTACTGATGCCCTTCGGGTCATACTGTGTACCAGAAAAAAAAACAAAAGATGGCAAAATGTTCAGGGTACCATGTAAGCGCATTGTCCATTTAGCAACTTGGTTGAGAGTCTAATGCCCCGTACACACGGTCAGATATTCCGATGGAAAATGTCCGATCAGAGCGTGTTGTCGGACATTCCGACCGTGTGTGGGCTCCATCGGACCTTTTCCATCGGATTTTCCGACACACAAAGTTTGAGAGCAGGCTATAAAATTTTCCGACAACAAAATCTGATCACGTCAATTCCGACCGTGTGTGGCCAGTTCCGACGCACAAAGTGCCACGCATGCTCAGAAGAAATTCCGAGACGGAATAGCTCGTTCTGGTAAAATTAGCGTTCGGAATGGATACAACACTTTCGTCAGGCTGCAAAGTAAAAAATGGTTTAATACAGCGCACTCTCTTCTTCTTTATAATGTGAGAAGAATGAAGTAGTTTTGCTGCTGATATTCACACAGACTTCTCACAAACTTCTTTCTTTATTATTTATTGTGATTCCCTCAATATATTTTGATTTGTCACATCTGACCAAATTTCTTTTTTGTTGTTTTATTTTTGTTTTTTGTTTTTTTCAAGGCTGTTTTTTTTTTTGGAGGGGTTTGTATTTTTTTCAAGGCTGATCTTTGTTTTATTTTATTTTTAGTTTTACTCCATAATATTTTTGTGTGTGTTTTGTGTGTCAAGTTACCACAACACCATTGATATCTTGTATTATTTAATCTCAAGGAGATTGTTTGGTGTTGGTGTCCCTTGTTAATTTCACATTGAATTTTAGAAATGTACCTGAATCCTCACAAACAAACTGTCCTTTTTGAAGGAAAACACACATAGGGGAGTATAATTGAAACAAAAATTCCTTTATTAAGGGCTCAGAACCAAACAAAGAGGGAGGCAACGCTGGATAAACATCATAAATTGGCGAAGCCTTGGACCCCCAGGGCACACATCAATTATTTTACTGTAAAATTGGTGGCCTGAGGAGTCCATATCTAAGGGAGTGCAGTCTGGTCCAGAAGTCCCAGAGAAAGCAGCAGATGACATCTATGTCCCCAGGCTGTGGTACTACAAGAGCCTGCATCTTTTGCCAGACCAGACTGGACCCAGGGTCATCACTCTCTGGTCTTCTTTCCACGCTTCCTTCCCGGCTGTGGCTCTGGTGTTGGAGATGTGGCAGGAGGAGGAGTAGGACCTGGAGGAGGAGGAGGAGTAGTAGGACCTGGAGGAGGAGTAGTAGGACCTGGAGGAGGAGGAGGACTATGTGTGAGGTTACAAATGTGGGTAGCACATGTTATTTGGCCCCTCAACCCCTTATTGAGAGCTTCCAAAATTAAGGACTCACACAGGAGTCATTGGCCCTCCTCCATCTGCAGCATTTTGCAGGCAGTTATGCCAGCAAAGTCCTCCTCCACACTGTGGGGGCTTCTCAGGGCCTCTGTAGCCTTCCAAAAGAGGCCTATGGCAGCCTCCTCCAGGTTACTCCTCTTCTTGCCACTTTGTCTTTGAAGGTGTAGGGGAGGGACCTGGATATCAGGCAGCCTGCTTGGCCCGGCCACCTCCTGGCTGAGACTTGCCTGTGTATGAAAAAGGGACATGGTTGTAGTTTTTGCATCATCAATCACAATCATAAATTAGTACTCCAAACTAACATCTAGTTAACATCATTGATTGGACAACCATGAAGATTTAGAGGAATGCTATACCTGGCTCAAGCTGGGCTCCTCCACATGTTGCTGCCTGGAAGGCCCAGGTTGGGCGTCAGAAGCCTCAGCTGGGGGGGAAGGAAGCGTGGAAGGAAGATTGGAGAGTGCTGGCCTGGGTTCAGTCTGGCCTGCCAGAAAATGCAGCCTGTCATAGTACCACAGCCTGGGCACATAAATATCATCTGCAGCTCCTGATCTCTGGGAATCCTGGACCTTCTTGTGCTCCCTTAGATAAGTGCTCCTCAGGCCACCAATTAGGATCTTCAAATAGGTGATGTCTGCCATGGGGATCACCTGCTTCACAAATTCCAACAAATTATCCAGCGCTGCCTTCCTCTTTGTTTGGTTCTTATATTCCAGGTGGTTTATCTGCCATAGACAGGGCAGCTCCCTGAACATATCAATGAAGATTGGCATAAAGTCCTTATCTTTCAACATATCCATTTTCACTGCAAGACACAACAGAAGACAAACCCTAATGTCAGCCTAAAGTCTTCTAAACTTGTGCAAATACAGGCCTCAATCTAGAAGCAGTATAGGCCCAATGTTAAATCTTACCTTCGCAATCACGATTGGCACCTCCGTTACTCCTTCCTCCGCTCACAGATCGTACGTACTACGCACGCGTGTTACGCTTTATAGACACTGCGCATGCGTGAAACTCCGCCTGCCCCTGACGTTCTTTCTAGTCTATTCCCTGCCCCTTCTCATTCATCACAGTGGGGAAGAGCACATGGCGGAGTCAGAGCAGGTGTGTGCTAATTACAGCAACGAGGAGGAGGAAAGCCCGGAGGCAGAAACGTCCCGATCCAGAAGGAGACGATTTAAGGCATCAAATATGTCCTTTGGGAAGATGTTGGAGATGGTCGACATCCTGAAGAAGGCTGACTATGATGGAAAGTATAGACCTTACCCCAACCCCAATGTCCGAAAGGCCAAGATCATGGCGAAAGTGGTCAAAAGTCTGCACCGGAATTTCGGGGTACGACGATCGAAAGATCAGCTCAGGAAGCGGTGGTCGGACCTAAAATTAAGAGAGCACGAGCAGTACAGAAAGATCGAGAGAGTGCTGCAAAAAAGTAAGTAGTTGTCCTGTGTTCCAATTCTTTTTATGTTTATTACATTCGTGCTGCTCCATGTGCTTTTCTTAACTGTTATCCAGTTTAAAATGTCAACTTTCATGTTCATGGGCACATTATTCGTTCATATCAAACATTTTTCTTTCAGCCTATAAAACACCATTGTTTTGGCCATATGCATTTGCCCACATTTTTTCAGGCCTACTTGTGTGAAACTAATTTGGTTGTGTAGATGGGTTTGTTACTAGAATGAAATGCAAACTAGATTCTGTGTAAGGAGAGGACACTCAGCAGCTGTTTACACATCTGGACGCTGGAGCACTAGTGTGGGACACAAGATCACCCTTTTTATTAGGGGGCCCACACAGGTGCTTCAGTGTATACTATAGGGGTGTCTCCATCTGTGAAGCTTGTACAAGACAGGTAAAGTATTGAAGCTTCACAAAGGACAAGAAAAATGCAACATCTTGGAACTCTGCCAAAACAGACAATTGTACCCCACTTCCAAGCAAGGTTTCATATTTATAGTTCTGTCATCAAATATCTGTGTGCTAAGTAGACCTTTTTTTTTTACACAGGGGAGAAAAGACTTGGAGGACACCCCTCATCCGAGGAGACCACAGACCCTCCACCTCTGGAAGAAGGGGAAATCCACCCAAGACAAGCAGAGCAGGAGGAGGAAGACGTGGTGGAAATTGGCACGACAACAGGTGAGTGTCTGCGACCACGGGCTCAGGTAAGAGATGGATGCCGCCATAGTTACAATACATGGTGTTTTTTTATTTCAATCTTTTTAGGTGATCGTGATGTTGTGGATCCAGATCCTTTCACCTCGGAAAGTGCTCAGATCCTGATTGGGGAGATCATGGGGTGTAATAGGGACTTGGAAAACATTGTGAAAGCCATCAATGATGTTCAGCAAAAAATGAAGAACATGATTGATGTTTTAGGGAGAGTTTAAAACCCCCCAAAATCCCTTGGGTTTTTGTTATGCCAAAATTTTTCATATTTTTTATGTCAATTTGTAGCAAAGCCAAATTTGGAAGAGGCACACAGTGTGTCAACATGTGCTATCTGCCATCACGGGAGATCAATGGATGCGTTTTGGGGGTGCAACCCCTTCTTCAATAATAATGTAGCTGTGAGGAAGGGGTTGCACCCCCAAAACACATCCCTTGATCCCCCGTGATGGCAGCTAGCACATGTTGACATTTGGAAATTTGTGTGCATCTTCCAAATTTGGCTTTTCCAGGGGTGACTTCACCCCATCTGAACACAATATCAAACACAGTTTGTAAATACTCATGTCTGATATTGCCTTCAAGTTCTAACAAATGTGAACATTGTAAGTTCTAAATTTGTATATTTCTTGTGGGTTTTACACATGCCTGTTTTATCTTAAATGGACATTTCTACTTTTTCTAATGTGACCCCAAAAATTGTTAAACATCAAACATATTGGTTTGTTTTAAAAACCTTTTGGAAATGCACATGTGATTGTGCTGTTATTAAAAAGATTGTTAATCAAGATTGTGTGGATTATTGTCTCAACGCTACAACACTTTTGTGGTGCTCTAATTGGTGTATTCTGTGACAATGGGGGTTATTTCCTAAGGGAAAATACACTTTGCACTACAAGTGCAGTTTCTGTGCAGTTTCAAGTGCACTTGTAGTGCAAAGTGCCTTCACCTTTAGTAAATAACACCCAACAGTGCTTTGTAAGGTTACACAATCACACCATTTTCAGGACTCACCACATTTCTGTCAGGGTCAGCTAAAAAAAACACAAGCAGTAAATGTCACCAAAGATTTGGGTTCTTTTTTTTTTGTTTTTATTTTTAAAAGGTTTTACACATTGTCTGGCATATTGATAGCCCCCCTACCCACAAAGAATTCAAGGTATCTTAGCCGGACATCACGGGCACTCAGGGGGGGCAAGCCAGGACGGCCACTTTCAAGCGCCGTCAGGGTTGATTCATGTTAAATTCCGGCCTCAGGCCCAACTGAGCCAGCATAGTTGGCAGAATGTTGCCGTAAAAAGTTGTGTAGAACACAGCACGCCAGGATGATGTGATTCAGTTTGTACTCCGCCATATATATGGGTGTAAGAAATAGGCGAAACCGGCTGGCCATGATTCCAAATGTGTTCTCCACCACTCTTCTGGCTCTGGCCAACTGGTAATTAAAAACCCTCTGGTCCGGGGTGAGGGTCTTCATTGGGAATGGCCGCATAAGATGGTCCCCAGTGCAAAAGCTTCATCCGCAATGAAGACGAATGGGAGTCCTTCCACATTGTCTTCTGGAGGTGGCAAGTCCAAGCTGCCATTCTGGAGACACCTGTAGAACTCGGTCTGGGCGATGACTCCACCATCGGACATCCGGCCATTCTTCCCCACGTCCACATACAGAAATTCATAAGTAGTCGACACCTCCGCCAACATCACAATACTATTGAACCCCTTATAATTATAATAGTACAACCCCGAGTTGGGTGGTGGGACGATGTGGACGTGTTTCCCATCAATTTCCCCTCCACAGTTAGGAAAGTCCCACCGCTGGGCAAAGTGGGAGGCCACAGTCTGCCATTCCTGTGGCGTGGAAGGAAACTGTGGAGTCAAAAACAAAACAAAATGAGTCTTTGCGCACATAAACAGGGAAAGCAGATTAGACACAAACATTGTTGGCCAACATCAAGATAACATTTATTAGAGGACATTTTTAAAAACCAAAGTATAGGGTCCAAATATCAGATCCCCCTCCCCCCCTCTCCTGGGCCATTTCTAACATTATAGGGGGGGGCTCTGGGACAGGTAACCCTCTCCACTTCATTGAGAGATGAATGCCTAAATAATGGATATTACTTTGGCCAGCCCCTCCTTACTTACACTATTGGCAGCCCACTGGACAGGTCAGAAGTGTCATAATACAAAGATATAAATACACACTGTACACATTTGAGCACATTTGGACATTCTGCTATTACCTATCAAGATAATAATAGTATACAAAAACTTGAAACAGTATCATTTGAAAGTATTCAGGCAGGCCCTTGCACTACATGCTTTGGGGAATTCATCCATAAATATGATCACAAAAGAGGTGGGTATAGTGTGTATGGGTTTGGCAAAGTCAGCAGATAGATGATTGAGGATAGATAGAGGATTGGTATCAGCTGACTTAGCAGTTGGGGGGAGGGAGGGTTCCAAATGATTTGGGGACCGACAAAAAAAGCCTCTGGCACTCTGCCTGAATTTTAAGCACCAATCACATTTCAAAACATTTTAGGGGTGTTTGGGGTAAAGCACTACTATGGAGCTGATAAAATACATTGTTAAGTGACTACATGAGGTGAATATAGGGCCTGTAGGCCATGCTGGGGAGGTAAGTGAAGGCAAATATGTATGAGGGAGCAAAAAAATAATTACATAAAAATCCAGCATGCATGAGGACAAAGGGGACATTCACAGCATATTCCAATCATGGTAATTAGGGAATGAGGAAAGAAATACAATATATTATCAAACATTAAATACAATAAAATGTGATGTTAAAGGATAAAAATCCTACCTTAATATACTCCTTCTGCAGGACCTGTATGATGGCAGAACAGGTCTCTGGGATAATGATTCCCAGAGCCTGGGGGGAGATGCCTGTCGAGAACTTCAAGTCCTGCAGGCTTCTCCCCGTCGCCAAATACCACAGGGTGGCAACGAGCCTCTGCTCCGGAGTGCTGGCTTGCCTCATGCAGGTATCCTGCCTGCTGATATAGGGGGTCAGCAAAGCCAACAAACGGTGAAATCAGAACGAAGTAACAGAACGCACTGAAGAACAGCAAGGCCTGTGAAGAGCGACCTGAAAAACAGTAACGAATGAACAAGAACACAATGACAAGTCAATGGTACTCGCTGCACGCACTGAAGAGCAGATACAAACCCACAAGCACAAACTGAACAGCAGAAAATGATCTGAAAACCACGAGTCTGAAAAAGCGCGAATCGTCTCTCACCAAACTTTTACTAACACGAGATTAGCAAAAGGAGCCCAAAGGGTGCCACGCTTGGTTCTGAAATGGCCTTTTCTAGTCTCGTCGTACGCGGTGTACGTCACCGCGTTCTTGGCGAGCGGAAATTCCGACAACTTTGTGCGACCGTGTGTATGCAAAGCAAGTTTGAGCCAACATCCGTCAGAAAAAATCCAAGGATTTTGTTGTCAGAATATCCGATCAATGTCCGATCGTGTGTACGGGGCATAACAGTGTTGTTATTAGGGATGGGCTATCTGTTCGAGTCGAACATGAGTTCGACTCGAACATTGGCTGTTCGCCGAACAGCGAGCAATTTGGGGTGTTCGCAGCAAATTCGAAAAGCTGGGGAACACCTTTTAAAAGTCTATGGGAGAAATCTAAAGTGCTAATTTTAAAGCTTAATATGCAAGTTAGTGTCATAAAAAGTGTTTGGGGACCTGAGTCCTGCCCCAGGGGACATGTATGAATGCAAAAAAAAGTTTTAAAAATGGCCGTTTTTTTCGGGAGCAGTGATTTTAATAATGCTTAAAGTGAAACAATAAAAGTGAAATATTCCTTTAAATTTTGTACCTGGGGGGTGTCTATAGTATGCCTGTAAAGTAGCGCATGTTTCCCATTTTTATAACAGTCCAAGAGCAAAATTACATTTCTAAAGGAAAAAAAAGTTTTGTCATTTAAAAGTACTAGCACTAGTGCCGGCTATTAATGAATTGTCTGTTCCTGACTATACACATAAAAGTCATTGAAAGTCATTGAAAAATAAATAATGCATGGGGGTCCCCCAAAATTCCATTACCAGGCCCTTCAGTTCTGGTATGGATATTGAGGGGAACTCCGAGCCAATTTTTTTTTTTAAATGGCATGGGGTTCCCCCAAAAATCCACACCAGACCCTTATCCGAGCATGCAACCTGGCAGACCGCAGGAAAAGAGGGGGGACGAGAGAGCGCCCCCCCTGAACCATACCAGGCCACATGCCCTCAACATGGGGAGGATGTCCCCATGTTGATGGGGACAAGGGCCTCATCCCTACAACCCTTGCCCGGTGGTTATGGGGGTCTGCGGGTGGGGGGCTTATCAGAATCTGGAAGCCCCCTTTAACAAAGGGGACACCCAGATCCCGCCCACCCCCCATGTGAATTGGTAAGGGGTACATTGTACCCCTACCATTTCACAAAAAGAAAGTGTCAAAATGTTAAAAAATCACAGGAGACGGCTTGGGACAAGTCCTTTATTAAAAATAAAAAAATAAAAAAGAGATTCCGGCGTTCTAATTCAATAAATCCATGCTCCTACTCAAGCGATGTAATCCAATTCTCGATCTTCAGCGATGGATGATCTCCAGAGAGGAACATGCACAGGATCCTGCCTCCAGTGGAGGCACCCACGGGAATCCTGCATTGCATCAGAGGGGGGCAGGGTCACCCGTACATGTCACTGGGAAACCCCAGTGTTTCCCCTTGTCAGAGGGGAATGGGGTCACGTGACGGGTGGCCCCGCCCTCAGCTACATAAGAGCTGTCAAGCTAGCGCCGCGTCATTAGCTGCGTGCCTCCGGTGGAGGCAGGATCCTGTGCGTGTTCCTCGCTGGAGACGCTGGAGATCATCCATCGCTGGAGATCATCCATCGCTGGAGATCGAGAATTGGATTACATCGCTGGAGTAGGAGCATGGATTTATTGGATTACATCGCTGGAATCTCTTTTTTATTTTTAATTTTTTTATTTTTAATAAAGGACTTGTCCCAAGCCGTCTCTTGTGGTTTTTTTAACATTTTGACACTTTCTTTTTATGAAATGGTAGGGGTACAATGTACCCCTTACCAATTCACATGGGGGGGCCGAGATCTGGGGGTCTTGGTGGCCTGGTACGGTTCAGGAGGTAGGGCGCTCTCTCGTCCCCCCTCTTTTCCTGCGGCCTGCCAGGTTGCGATCTCGGATAACGGTCTGGTGTGGATTTTTGGGGGAACCCCATGCCATTTTTTAAAAAATTTGACGCGGAGTTCCCCTTAATATCCATACCAGTCCTGAAGGGCCTGGTAATGGAATTTTGGGGGACCCCCACGCATTTTTATTTTTTATTGCTCAATGAATTTCAATTACTTTTATGTGTATTGTCGGGACCGACAATTCATTAATAGCCGGCACTAGCGCTAGTACTTTTAAATGACTTTTTTTTTCCTTTAGAAATGTCATTTTGCTCTCAGACTGTTATAAACACGGCAAACATGCGCTACTTTACAGGCATACTATAGACACCCCCAGGAATGAAATTTAAAATCATTTTTCACCTTTATTGTTTCACTTTAAGCATTATTAAATTCACTGCTCCCGAAAAAACAGACGTTTTTAATTTTTTTTTGCATTGATACATGTCCCCCGGGGCAGGACCCGGGTCCCCAAAACAATAACTTGCATATTAACCTTTAAAATTAGCACTTTTGATTTTCGGTTCGTGTTCCATAGACTTTAATGGTATTTGCGTGTTCAAACTAATTTCTTGCCTGTTCGAATGTTCTGGATGCAAACCGAACAGGGGGTGTTCGGCCCATCCCTAGTTGTTATTCTTAAGGTCATCAATACTGTTTTTACCTGGTACATTGGAATCGTCAGTAAATCGGGTTCATAGAAAAAGAGGGGGAGAAAGGTAGAGGTAGAGAAAAGAGAGTGAAAGGAGGAAAGGGGAAGGGGGGGAGAAAAAAAGGGGGGAAAGGGGGGAACCCAGCACAGGGTAAAGGTAACAGGAGGATAAAAGGGGGTTGAGAGATGGGATTAAAATGGCGGGCCCTGCTGCACCTGCTCCCCCGTCTCCTCCCCGTTCCTTTGTGTGGCTTGTAGCCTCACATTCCTTGTGGGTAATACATGTGTCAATTTGTTTAGGCGTTAAGTTTTTGAAAACGCTCGGTAGTTTTAAAGTGAATCCAACATGACCATGTTCTCGTAAAATTTTGTGTCCGTTCTTGGGAGATATGTATAAGTTCCTCCATCTCCTCTATTTTAGAGAGCCTAGTGAACCATTCTCTGACAGTCGGGGGGGTGCTAAATCGCCAGTGTCTCAGAACACAGAGTCTTGCCGCATTCACTGTATGCATAGCTAGAGATTTGTAGTACTTTTTTTTAGACATTGTCATGTGGTGTAGCAGATATTGCACTGGAGTGTAATTTACGGTATATGTGGCTACCTGAGTAATGATGTCATGTACCACTTTCCAGAATGGCTGGATGGATTCACAGTCCCACCAGACATGTAGCATCGTGCCCTCTGCTTTGCCACATCTCCAGCAAGTATTAGGTATGGATGGTGAGAATTTGTGGAGAAGAGAGGGAGTTCTATACCAGCGGGTCTCGATTTTGTAGCAGTTTTCCTGAATGGCTCCATTCATGGAGCCCTTGTGTGCGTATTCATGTATGATTTCTCATTGGAGATGGAAATCTGTAATTCCTTTTCCCATGCATTACGTGCGGGGTCTCTAGTGGTGTGAGACTCTTCTAGCAACAAAGCGTAAATGAAGGATATTAAGTGTCTCTGTGGTGTTTTCGGGTACAAAGGGCTTCAAATGGTGTGAGTCGTCTTGTCCATGTTGATGGCATAGATTGTGTGGAAAAAAGTTTCATATCTGTCTATACGTCCAGAAGGGAAAGGAGTTGGTTAGAGAAATGTCGGTCAAATTCTCATGTGTTTGGGGGGTGCCTTTTGAGAAAAAGTGGTGTGGTCTTATATCCTTGTGGGGCCATTGGCAACTCAGAAATGAGCCTATGTTCCCAGGGGGGAAGTCAGGGTTTCCATTTAATGTGGTTAGAGAAATGTCGGTCAAATTCTCATGTGTTTGGGGGGTGCCTTTCGAGAAAAAGTGGTGTGGTCTTATATCCTTGTGGGGCCATTGGCAACTCAGAAATGAGCCTATGTTCCCAGGGGGGGAGTCAGGTTTTCCATTTAATGTGGTTATGGGCCCCTGGACGGATGAGAAGGCTGTGGATTTAACTGCCCACATGAAGACCATTAGAGATGGTTGAATAAGTGGGTGTGTCAGGGACTCTTTGGCCAATGTCGAGGCAATAGCCAGGGGAGATTATGGATCGGGAATTGCGTGAAGGGGTTTTCTAAACAGACCCACAATTTCTTGTTTCTGTGAATATTCCAATTTGCAACTCTAGTAAGATGGCAAGCTAAAAAATATTTGTAAAGGTCTGGTAAGCAAATTCCCCCCTTGATTTTTGTGCGAGTCATTTTGGTGTATTTAATACATAGAGGGGAGTTATTCCAGATAAACAATGAGCAGGCCTGTTTGTACGTCGCAAAGAAGGAAGTCGGGAGGTGGATTGGGATTGTCTGCATTAAGTATAAAAAGCGTGGGAGGATAGTCATTTTGAGCAGGGCTGATCGACCAAACCATGACACATTTAGGCCCGCCCAGTCTATGAGGTCCGCTTTAGCTTTGTTTAATGCACCATGGAAATTATATTTGTATAAGTCTGTTACTTTAGTGGTGATCTAGATTCCCAGGTATGTAATCGTGTCACTTTGTCATTGGAATGGGAAGGATCTCTGGCAACGTTCTGTTTCTTGTGTGGTGAGAAAGACATTTAATGCATGTGATTTTGTATAGTTTATTTTGAAGTTTGACAGGGTACCAAAATGTTCTATGTCTTTCAATAGGTTCGGTAGGGTATTGTGTGGGGACCTCAAAGATAACAGAATGTCGTCCGCGAAAGCTGCCACTTTGAATTCTTTATTCCCTATCTGGATCCTCTTAATTTCTGAATTCGATCTTAATTTGTTTAGGAAGGGTTCCAGGGTAAGGACATTACTCAGTGGGGACAGCCCTGGCGGGTTCCATTGTCGATACCCCTACATCACCCCTACACTTGTGGCAGAGTTAGAATATAGTGCCAAAATGTGGGTCAGCTGAAGTCCTATTGTTTTTAGAACCTCGCACATATAGTCCCAGGCCACCCTATTGAACGCCTTCTCTGCATCTAGTGATAAGAAGGTGCGAGATGACATCAGCCAATGGTGGATATTTAATGCTTGTATGGTGTTGTCCCTGGCTTCTCTACCTGGAACAAAGCCCACCTGAACTTAAGGATATGAGGTTAGGGAGGAGGGGTAACAATCTATTGGCCAGTATCTTTGCATATAGCTTTATATCCGTGTTTAGCAAAGAGATGGGTCTGTAATTTGAGACTTGTGTTGGATCATTACCTTCTTTAGCATGCGGCCCGTGGACGTATTAGGGGTAGATATGACGTTGAAGGTAGAAAGCATCCTAAGAGACAAAATAAAGAATGTGTCGAAAACTCCTGCGCTGTCAAAGGGATCCTATACTAAGGGGACACTGCTGCAACACACAAGACTGCTCCAAAACAGACAAAAACAACAATAGACTAAGAGGGTGGTGGCTGCGCTGTGATAGAAAGGAGGGGGGGGCTAAACTAAATCAATAAATATCAAATAGCTTAAAAATGTGAATAAATCATGTAAAAGCGTACTTACAAATGCAAATAGATGAATAAATAAATAAATAAAGTGTACGCACAAACAAATATCACTAAATGGTGTATAAAGAATTGACCGTGATCAAACCAAAATTGAAAATTAAATGAAATAAAAATGAAAAGGCTGGAAATGTATACCAACAAAAACTGTGCAAGGGTATGTGAATCTGCTAAAAAAAGAGCATAGATCCGAAAAATATCATAATATCATAAAAGGTACTCCAATGAAGTAAATATAACCATGTGTATATAAATAAAATGATCAACTGATGATATAAGTACACACGTGAATAATCATTAACAATGTGAATAAAGAGTAAGTATAAGTGTCCATAGAAATAGTCCCAGTGATTGGTGTTGGTGACCCGCCAACACTTGGCGAAAAATACAATAGAAAAAATAAAATTAAAATAAAAATCACAAGATGACGACAGTCCCACCACCAAATGTGACAATCCTGGATATAAATAAGATGATGATGAACCAGGAAAAAACCATGTGCTGACAGGTGGGGGCACCTTCGTGTTCCCAGGCCCCTTACCTTACAGCTGTAAGGTATACAGCATATGCAGAGGAGACCCCGCAGGCAGGGAAGTCCAACGGTACAGCAGGTGGCATTGATTGGTGATGCCGTATATCATATGTAGAAAACAAAGAACGAGTGGTATATAGTATGATACCGTTTGATGTAAAAATACAGGTGGGGAAGGAGGGGGAGGGGGGGTTGCACTCACTTATAGACAATGAGCGCACGCCTCAACCCACGAGCGTCGAGCTCGTATAATCCCAGACTCTGGATCTTCTGAGAGATTCTCCCCGCTTCCAGTTTCACCATAGAAACCGCACATAGCATAATCCCGTATATCATGTAATTTATTGAAAACTCATAAAAGTTCATGCACTTACATTTAAAAGCAGCTGGAGGGTAAAACATCTACGAGCGCCGAGCTCGTCACATCCAGCTAGTGTATGGCAGCGTCCCGTGCTCCCGAAAATGTAAATATCAACACGATCCGTAGCTTCTGAGAGGGCGGAGCCAGCTCAGTATAAGGACAATTTCAAGTTATGGTTAAATGTTACTGAACCGCTCCACTGTGGTACTACTTCTTGAGTTTGATTGTTTTGTTAAGCTCGTGGACTTGTTATATTCCCTATGGCACCATCATGTCAGAAGCACGGGATCACAGGGCATCTTAACGTTAAATCATTTTTGACATCAGAGATCCATGTTGTGTATTTCTGACATGTACTTTCCCCTCTCCAAAGTCCTTCATTCCAGTTCCTTTTATGGTGAGTCCCATACACCGATCATCTCCCTATCCGGAAACAAGTGCAGCCTCTGTCCCCAAGCCTAACCTAGGTGATTCGGACCAGTGCACAGGCCCACCATCTGGGGGCATGCCCCCCAGAGGAAGAGGAATTACCCAAGGTGGGAAGGATCATAGTGCAAAGCCCCAGGATGTCTTACCTACTGTATTAAGCAGGGTGGTAGACATTGGGTTATTACAGAAATGATCCCTGGCTGGAGCAACGGTGTAGTTCTAAGTTTGGGTATGATAGTGAGCGGAGAGTTTCATTTCAGCCATATTAATACTTAACTAGAGGAGAGGAGTGTGGCCCAGAGCCCCGACCAGTGTACCGAGACCCGTGTTCTCTGAGAGAGATGTACACAGAATCCCCACATCAGTAGCAATAGGATCATGAGAATTTAGAAAAACAGCTAGTGGGATATCATAACTCCGTTAATGTGTAGTCGCCTGTGAGGTTCAGATTATGGGGGTACTTTATAGTGCAGTGTATTGCAAAACTCTCTGGCCTGAGTTCACCCCACACCCCCCCCCCCAGAATAATAGACAAACATATTATCTCCATAACAACTTATGAATTAGTAGAAATTCAATTAGAAAGTACACCCATCTATCTGATTCCGAGTTTGTGTGATCTGGATCCTGAGGCGAAGGAGTGGGACTCTTAGATTGGATAATTCTGTTTGAGGTTTCTAATCACAATTAGGGATGGGCCGAACACCCGCCTGTTCGGTTCACATCCAGAACATGCGAACAGGCAAAAACTTTGTTCGAACACGCGAACACCGTTAAAAGTCTATGGGACACGAACATGAAAAATCAAAAGTGCTAATTTTAAACGTTAATATGCAAGTTATTGTCATAAAAAGTGTTTGGGGACCTGGGCCCTGCCCCAGGGGACATGTATCAATGCAAAGAAAGTTTTAAAAACGGCCATTTTTTCGGGAGCAGTGATTTTAATAATGCTTAAAGTGAAACAATAAAAGTTAAATATTCCTTTAAATTTCATACCTGGGGGGTGTCTATAGTATGCCTGTAAAGTAGCGCATGTTTCCCATGTATATAACAGTCGGAAAGCAAAATGACATTTCTAAAGGAAAAAAAAGTCATTTAAAAGTACTAGCGCTAGTGCTGGCTTTTAATGAATTATCGGTCCTGACAATACACATAAAAGTCAATGAAAGTCATTTAAAAATAAAAAATAAAAATGGGTGGGGGTCCCCCAAAATTCCATTACCAGGCCCTTCAGGTCTGGTATGGATATTAAGGGGAACTCCGCGTCAATTTCTTTTTTTTTTAAAGGCGTGGGATTCCCTCCAAAAATCCATACCAGACCTGAAGTCTGGTATGGATTTTAAGGGGAACTCCACGCCAAAATTTAAAAAAATGGCATGGGGTTCCCCCAAAAATCCACACCAGACCCTTATCCGAGCACACAACCTGGCAGGCTGCAGGAAAAGAAGGGGGATGAGAGAGTGCCCCCCCCTGAAACCGCACCAGGCCACATGGCCACATTGCGTGGAGGCAGGATCCTGTGCGTGTTCCTCACTTGAGATCATCCATCGCTGGAGATCAAGAATTGGATTACATCGTTTGAGTAGGAGCATGGATTTATTGGATTACATCGCTGCCGGCAGACCCCCACAACCACCGGGCAAGGGTTGTGGGGATGAGGCCCTTGTCCCCATCAACATGGGGACATCCTCCCCATGTTGAGGGCATATGGCCTGGTATGGTTCAGGAGGGGGGGGGCGCTCTCTCGTCCCCCCTCTTTTCCTGCGCCCTGCCAGGTTGAGTGCTCAGATAAGGGTCTGGATTTTTGGGGGGAAACCCCACGCCATTTTTTAAAAAATTTTGGCGCAGAGTTCCCCTTAATATCCATACCAGACCTGAAGGGCCTGGTAATGGAATTTTGAGGGACCCTTGCGCATTTTAAAAAAAAATTTTCAAGGACTTTCAATGACTTTTATGTGTATTGTTGGGTACTAGCGCTAGTACTTTTAAATGACTTTTTTTTCCTTTAGAAATGTCATTTTGCTTTCGGACTGTTATATACACGGGAAACATGTGCTACTTTACAGGCATACTATAGACACCCCCCAGGTATGAAGTTTAAAGGAATATTTCACTTTTATTGTTTCACTTTAAGCATTATTAAAATCACTGCTCCCGAAAAAATGGCCGTTTTTAAAAAATGTTTGCATTGATACATGTCCCCTGGGGCAGGGCCAGGTCCCCAAACATTTTTTATGACAATAACTTGCATATTAGCCTTTAAAATTAGCACTTCAGATTTCTCCCATAGACCTTTAAAGTCTTTTTGAATTTGCCGCGAACACCCCAAATTGTTCGCTGTTCGGCAAACGGGCAAACAGCCAATGTTCGAGTACATGTTCGAACAAAACGTACATCATAAAGAGAATGTTCCAACCGGCAGTGATGGCACTTACGGGATGATAACTGTGTGTCCCCATACAGTCTCAGACTTCTGGACGATCCCTACGCCGGGTCCCTGAAGCTTCAGGGCTTTGCTGGTTCCATTATTTATTTATACATATTGATCATATCCCCCCCTTAGTCTCCTCTTCTCAAGAGAGAATAAATTCAGTTCCTCTAATCTTTCCTCATAGCTGAGCTCCTCAATGCCTCTTATCAGTTTGGTTGCCCTTCTCTGCACTTTCTCCAGTTCCCCAATATCCTTTTGGAGAACTGGTGCCCAAAACTGAACTGCATATTCCAGATGAAGTCCTACTAATGATTTGAACAGGGGCAGAACGATATCCCGCTCTCTGGAGTCCATACCTCTCTTAATACAAGAAAGGACTTTGCTCACTTTGGAAACCGTAGCTTGGCATTGCATGCTATTATTGAGCTTATGATCTACCAAAACCTCCAGATCCTTCTCCACTATGGATTCCCCCAGTTGTACTCCCCCTAGTATGTATGATGCATGAATATTCTTAGCCCCAAGTGCATAACTTTACATTTATCAACATTAAACCTCATTTGCCACTTAGTTGCCCAATTAGACAGTGCATTAAGGTCAGCTTGTAAATTGGAGATATCCTGTAAGGATGTTATTCCACTGCATAGCTTGGTGTCAACTGCAAAGACAGAAATGGTACTTTTAATCCCAGACCCTATATCATTTATAAAGGTATTAAAAAGTAATGGCGCGTACACACGACAACACTTTCCGGCAGAAAAGGTCAGGCGGAATCATTTCATTGGATATTCCAATCGTGTGTGGGCTACATCGGACTTTTTCTTTTGAAAATCCTGACGGACCTAGAAATAGAACATGTTTTAAATCTTTCTGATGGAATCAATTCCTATCGGGAAAACTGTTCGTCTGTATTCTATTCCGACGGACCAAAAACGACACAAGGGCAGCTATTGGCTACTGGCTATTTAACTTCTTTTTTCTAGTCCCGTCGTACGTATTGTACGTCACCCCGTTCTAAATGATCAGAGTTTGGTGTGATCGTGTGTACGTAAGTCCGTTTCAGTGGAACTCCGTCGGAACTCCGTCAGAAAAACCAGAATAAAACCGAGTTTTTCTGACGAAAAAAAACGGTCGTGTGTACATGGAATAAGGGTCCCAAAACTAAACCTTGGGGTACACCAATGATAACCTTAAACCATTCATAGTAAGAATCATTAACCAATACTCTCTGAATTTGTTTTTTTAGCCAGTTGTCTATCCATTTACAAATTGATCTTTCCAAGTCTGTAGACTTCACCTTACACATTAGTCGTGTGTGGGGAACTGTGTCAAACGCTTTTGCAAATTCCAAGTATACCACGTCCACAGCCACTCCTCTGCCCAAGGTTCTACCTACCTCAGAAAAAAAAATCAGGTTTGTCTGACAACTTCTGTCTTTTATGAATCCATGCTGTCTGCTGCTTAAAATGTTTTTTCCAGCTAGAACTCGTTTATGTGGTCTTTTATTAAACTCTCCAGTATCTTCCCGACTATAGAAGTTAAACTAACAGGTCTATAGTTACTTGGCAAAGACTTTGATACCTTTTTAAATATAGGCACCATGTTTGCCCTGCGCCAATCCAGTGGTACTATTCCCATCATTAATGAGTCCCTAAAAATTAGATACAATGGCTTTAAAATTACAGAGCTCAATTCTTTTAGGATCCGTGGGTGGATGCCATCAGGTCCAGGTGCTTTATCCACCTTTATTCTGTCTAAATATTTCTGGGCCATATCACTTTTAAATCATTGTGGATCATTTGGGGCTGTGTCAATACCATCCTCATTACGGACATGAGCTCCCCCATACCCCTTGTAACGATAACATTTTTTTGTACCACAAGAAACCAGGACTTTAGTCCTTAAAGCATGCCATGATCACTAGCTAGCCGGTCATTTTGGGGTACACAAGACCATCAAACTTGTCCAATAGTCCTTCTGGTGGCCAGGCTTGAGCCAGGACTGCAAAGATTATGTTGGTTCTTAAACAACTTGCCTTTGCAGCAAAAGTAGTAACACTAAAGCCTGGGGCCTGTTAAGGCCATTACCAGTCCCAGACCTTCCCTGGAAAATGCTGTCCATGGATTTTATCGTGGATCTACCCCCTTTGGAGGAATGCACTTCCATTTTTGTAACTGTAGACCGATTGTCTAAAATGTCACATTTTGTACCTATGGTGGGCACTCCCTTGGCCGCAGACACAGCCCACGCCTTTATAAAGGAGATAGTAAGGCTCCATTGCCTTCCCAGAAACATTGTCTCTGACGGGGGGGTACAATTTACCTTGAGATTCTGGAGAACTCTTTGCAGAGCCTTAGACATTGAAGTCTGCCTATCCTCAGCCTACCACCCCCAAAGCAATGGCCAGACGGAAGGATCAACCAAACCCTGGAACAATACCATCGATGCTTTTCCACTTTCTCACAAGATAATTGGGTATCTCTTTTACCCTGTACTGAATTTGCATACAACAACTCAGTTCACGCTGCCACCAACCAGACCCCAATCTTGGCCAGCTATGGGTACCATCCATGCTTTCTACATGATGTGCTGCCAGAAACTCCTGTGCTCGCAGTTCAAGACAGATTAACCTCCATCTTAACCAACTATCAGGTTCTTCAGAAGGCCAAAAGCTCAGGAGGATTATAAAAGGCACTATGTGTCAGGGCTGGGATCAGCTCTTCCTTCTCAAAGCTGGCCGCTCAGCTGTCGGCTAATTGTCAGCTCCTATCTCTCCACAGTGACACACCTGTTGATGATATCCTGCTCATCATTCCTGCCTATTTAAGCCATCCAGCCCAGATGATCTCTGCCTTCGCCTTGGTCACATCTCTAGAGACGCTCTCCTGTGTTCCTGTTAAAGACTTGCTCGACTGACACTCCATCTGGCTCCAGATCTTGCTTGCTATTCTACTACGCTCATCTCTGGCTCCCTGACATTTTGGCTTGTCTGACTATCCGTTCCGGTTCCTGAACTCTGGCTATGTTTTGACTACATTTACTCTGTTTACCTTTTCTTATTATTAAACAAGTGAGATTTAACTGTACTTCTGTCTCAGTCTGATTCATGGCTTCTGACAGTAGGCGAAGGCCATGAATTCAGAAGGTGCAGTCAATCCACTTGTTGGCAATATTTTTTCCAGACTGGATAAGCAGGATTACCGCATGGATTAGTTTGCCATGGCGTTACAAACGCTCCTAAGTCACATGGCTCACCTGGAATCTCCCACTGTGGCTGCTCCAGTACAACCTGTGTTGCAGGCCGTCCCTGCTGCTGCTCCAATCTCTGTGCAGGCACCCGCCTCGAGTATTACCTCTATAAGAGGTATGTCTGGTTCCGCTACCCAAATGATTTGGGGGCAATCCAATTCAATGCAGAAGGTTTCTCAACCAGGTTGAGATATACTTTGAGATGCTTCACCAGGCGTTTCCCACGGACAGAAGCAATGTAGGTTTTGTGATATCTTTGCTTTTTGAGAGAGACTTGGCCTGGGCAAACTCTCTATGGCAATGCAAAAACCTGTTGTTTGAGTTACCCTGAGTTTGTGACTTCCTTTAAAAGGGTATTTGACGTTCCCATATGCTCCGCTTCTGCTGCCAAGTGCCTCGTGTCCATCAAACAGAGTACGAGAACTGTTGCCATTTACGCCATTAAATTCTGTACTCTGTCAGCAGAGTTTGCTTGGAAAAATGAGGCCCTCGTGGCTGCTTTTTCTCATGGTCTCTTTAATAACATCAAGGATAAAATAGCAGCCCCAGATATACCCACTGAGCTGGAGAAGTTGATCATATTTGCCATCCTCATTGACTCCAGACTCAGAGAAAGACTCTCTTTTAAGGAGCACTTGCGGAAGCCTCCTGTATATTTGTCTCCGAGCTTTGCAGTCCCACCCTTGCCTCCCTCACCACCCATGCCTCCTGGTACCAAGTCAGTTAGTAAAGATGAACCCATGCACTTGGGCTTCACACATCTCTCTGCGGATGAGAGAGCCTTTAGGAGGAGGGAGAGATTGTGCCTTTATTGTGGCCAGGCAGGTCACTTTTTGAAGTCTTGTCCTACCCGTCCAGGGAATGCCCGAACCTTGAGGTCCTGTCACAGACAGACCTTAGGTGGCGTTTTGTTTCGTCCCCAGTTATCCTGAAGGATAAGCCCATGGTTTTGGTTACCCTTTCTTGTACTTAGTCATCCATCGAGATACAGGCTCTAATCGACTCTGGGGCTGCAGGCATGTTCGTTGATGCTGCCTGTGTATCAAAGCACTCGATTCTGCTGCAGCTGCGTGACACTCCACTTGCCACTGAGGCTCTTTATGGGAGACCTCTACAGCCTGCCCATGTGACTCATAAGACAGTTCCATTGTCCATGGCCATAGGGGCTCTTCACCATGAGATAATTAAATTCCAAGTTATCTCCTCACCTAAGTTTCCGCTGGTTATTGGTTATCCTCGGTTACAGAGGCACAACCCCTCTTTTGATTGGCTCCGTGCTGAGGTTCTCTCCTGGTTGCCACAATGCAGTAAGACATGCTTTCAGAAGGTAGCCAAGGTCCTGTGCACCTCTTCACTCTCCTCCCTGCTGGAGGAGTACCGCCATTTTAGCGATGTCTTTGACAAATGTCAAGCCGGTAGTTTGCCTCCACACCGGTCGTATGATTGCACAATTGACCTTCAACCTGGTGCCATACCCCCTCGTGCCCGGGTTTATCCTTTGTTGGTCTTGGAGGATAAGGCCATGGAGGAGTATGTTGCAGACGCACTTCCTCAAGGTTTCATCTGCAAATCCTTGTCTCCTGCTGGTGCTGGTTTCTTCTTTGTGAAGAAGAAGAGTGGGGAACTGAGACCTTGTATTGATTATAGGGGTCGTAATCATTTCATGATTAAGAATGCCTATCCAGTTCCATTGATTATGGAGTTATTTGACCGCCTCAAGGGAGCAACGGTTTTCATGAAGCTTGATTTGAGAGGGGCTTATAATCTTGTGAGGATTAAGGAGGGCGACGAGTGGAAAACTGCATTTAATAGGAGAACAGATCATTATGAGTACCTCGTAATGCCTTTTGGCCTTTGTAACACCCCGGCAGCTTTCCAGGAATTTATTAACGATGTCCTCCGAGATTTGTTGCAGTTATGTGTGGTGGTTTATCTCGACGATATCCTCATATTTTCCAAGTCCCTGGAGAGTGACTTGGTTAAATTGATGATAGGCAACTCCTATCCTCATATTGATTAGTGGTTCCAAATTAATAATAACTACTGCAGTAGGGAACAGACACAAAAGATACGCTCAGCATCTTTCCAAATAACTGTTCTGCTTTATTATGACGCAATTGAAGGTTTTTATGCACATGATTACGTAGGTATCACATTAATATTACAATTGTACGTTTATGGTAACAAGGGGCATTACATAGGCAGGCTAATTTTAATCAGGACTCAAAAGAATGTAAACATGTACTGAAAACATTATTAGTGCTGTGTGCACAGTGAGGGCGGTGTGCAATACATACAAAATAGAATACAATTATATACAGAACGTACAAATTTCCATTACAGTCTCCCCTCTTTTGATCAATATTTTGATCACTAACCATACCTGCTATCACCTTTAACCTCCACACGCTTAGGTGGAGGTAGTCCTGGCCAAAGAGGCAAAAAACTCCATTGTGGAGAAAATAATAGCTGAGCAACTTTTTCATTACTTTTTCCCATTTGTACACAACACATGTATATCATTCTCTAACTTTCTTTTAACTTTTTAATATTTCCCTGCCTTAAATTCTGCATTCCTTATTTTGTTCAGATATCCTTTATATCTGGCTTCTATGATCAGACGGGCAGCCAGAGTGCTCATCCCATCTTCCCTCTCTGACAACATATAAAGTATTCTGTTTTAATTCTCATTTCTCTGTTTCTGACTCTAATGCCCCGTACACACGGTCGGATTTTCAGACGGAAAATGTGTGATAGGACCTTGTTGTCGGAAATTCCGACCGTGTGTGGGCTCCATCACACATTTTCCATCGGATTTTCCGACACACAAAGTTTGAGTGCAGGATATAAAATTTTCCGACAACAAAATCTGTTGTCGGAAATTCCGATCGTGTGTACACAAATCCGACGGACAAAGTGCCACGCATGCTCAGAATAAATAAAGAGATGAAAGCTATTGGCCACTGCCCCGTTTATAGTCCCGACGTACGTGTTTTACGTCACCGCGTTTAGAACGATCGGATTTTCCGACAACTTTGTGTGACCGTGAGTATGCAAGACAAGTTTGAGCCAACATCCGTCGGAAAAAATCCATGGATTTTGTTGTCGGAATGTCCGAACAAAGTCCGACCGTGTGTATGGGGCATTATAGTTGTAGTGCCTGACCCCAAATTCATCCCACAACTTAACATGAAAATGTCCCTTTCTGTCTAGTGTTAGTGTTACCCTTGATCCATCCTGCTCACATAGATAGCTGTTTATCTAGCTGTTTACTCTGCATGATTCTTAGTCCCTGTGGACCTTGGTAACCCAGTTACCCATTGTGGATCCCTGTCCACTTTAACCATTAATCTAGGGGCTCAGTATAGGTGGAACCGCACCTTCGGTTCATATATAGCGCTCCTCTTGCGCTGGGCATTTTTGAGGGTCTCTTACCCTTCATTCCCTTACTTAATTTAATGCCAATAATGACTGGCCAGTCTTCTCTCTTCTCTACTTGTGCCTATACCCTCTTGCCTCTAAACTACTTTATCTAGCAGATGTTCTACATATACCTGTGAACACCACTATTCTTCCCTTTCTCATCTATAACACTCAGATGGACAGTAGACAGGGACAACATAACATATAAATACCAATCAATACAGTTCGATTAAGGGGAGTAAATAGGTACCCTTTGTCCTGAAAATGCCTTACCGATCAAGGAAGTCTGATAACTCAAATGTAAGCAAAAGGCTTACCTCAGCTGGCTGATTATCAGAAATTCCCGGATCGTCTCAAGCTCCTCGTTTCAGATACTCAGGGTCACCTGGAATCCCCTCCTAAGGCAAAGCTCGCCATGCTGACTCGGTTAAATTGATGATAGGCAATTCATATCCTCACATTGATTAGTGGTTCCAAATTAATAATAACTACTGCAGTAGGGAACAGACACAAAAGATACGCTCAGCATTTTCCAAATAACTGTTCTGCTTTATTATGACGCATACAGGGGGCTGCACATACAGGGGTTCTTCCAAAGAAGTGGGGTTCTTTAAATAAGTGGCACTTCTGCTCTTGCACCATCCATCTGAACATCTTCTTCTCTCTTCACAGGTAAACCTGCGTTTATACCTCCACATACCTTAAAACTTAATATTGCATGACTGCAAAAAAGCTTATTTGGTAAACCTGCGTTTATACCTCCACATACCTTAAAACTGAATATTGCATGACTGCAAAAAAGCTTATTTGGTAAACCTGCGTTTATACCTCCACATACCTTAAAACTGAATATTGCATGACTGCAAAAAAGCTTATTTGGTAAACCTGCGTTTATACCTCCACATACCTTAAAACTGAATATTGCATGACTGCAAAAAAGCTTATTTGGTAAATCTGTTTGTCACCACTGTTTCAACTCCATCTGTAGCCATGCTCACATTATTTCAATGTTTATTTAGCCATTAAGTCTTACCTAAATTATGGGTTGCCTTATCTTTACAATTTTGGCCTTTTAGTCCCCTTGCAGTTTGATTGTGGTGTGAAAGTTATGCCCTGCCAGCTGTGTTGCTAATATGCCCTCCTAATTGATTAATTGCCAGATTCAACCCACACCCAACACACGGTATAAAAACAAGGCCTTCCTTACGGGGGAACACATACAGGGGGCTGCACATACAGGGGTTCTTCCAAACAAGTGGGGTTCTTTAAATAAGTGGCACTTCTGCTCTTGCACTTCAGCAATTTGCACAAAGCTAACTATAAAAGACTGCAGGTGACCCCATTTCCTAATTTTATCATCTTCCTCTATGAAACATGCACTCTTTACCTCTCCTCCTTTTCACAATTGCTGCCTCTCTCCTCAAACTCTCTTTTCTAAATCCCTCTGCTCCACCCCACAATCTGTACATATCACCCTCACTTCTCCCCTCCCCCTATTACTGCACTCATCACCTCTTTCTAACTCTAAGCCCACTTGCTAACATACCCCCCAGGATACTGAAGCATGTCCCCTCATACAAATCATATTCTCATATTACCTCCCTCACTCTTCTGCTTCTCCTAATCGCTGGAGATATTTCCCCAAACCCTGGGCACCCTTTATTTAACTGTGCCCAACACACCCATAACCCTACACCCTCTGGCAGTAGTCACAATCTACACAATTTAGACTCCATTCCTCTTCTTCCCAACACCAGCCTCCCTCTCTCCTGCGCCCTCTGGAACGCCCGCTCTGTCTGCAACAAACTCACTGCTGTTCATGACCTCTTTGTCACTAATTCCTTTAATCTACTTGCTCTCACAGAAACCTGGCTCCACGAATATGACACCCCTTCTCCTGCTTCCCTCTCCCAGGGTGGCCTTCACTGGACTCACTCCCCCAGGCCTAATGGACGCAAGGGAGGTGGAGTGGGATTCCTCCTATCCCCCCAGAGCACCTTCCAGGTTATTCACCCTCCTCCCTCTTTTTCACTCTCATCATTCGAAGCCCACTGTATACTTCTATTCTCTCCTACTTCCCTAAGAATTGCTGTGATCTACCGGCCCCCTGGACCATTATCGACTTTCCTTGATGAGTTTTCTGCCTGGCTACCCTACTTTCTCTCTTCGGATATTCCCACAATCCTTCTCGGTGATTTTGACATCCCTGCTATTACAAACACTCCTCCTACTTCTAAACTTCTTAGTCTAACCTCTTCATTTGACCTGAAGCAATGGGTACAGGCTTCTACTCACTCTGATGGCAACACCCTTGACCTTGTATTCTCTTACCTATGCACTCCATGCAACTTCTCAAACAATCCTTTTCCTCTCTCCGACCACCACCTTATTAGTTTCTCTCTCCCCCTGTCTTCCACCACCTTTCCCTCCAATCGCCTAACCATCACCCATAGAAACTTTCGCAACTTCAACTCCTCTCTCCTCTATTCTGCTACCGACCACCTCTATGACAAAATCTCTCCCCTGTCCTGCCCCAACCAAGCCATGTCCATCTACAATAAATCTCTGTCCTCCACCCTGGACAAGCTCGCTCCCCTCACTACACGCAGAATCAGGCCTTGACCCCTACAACCCTGGCAAACAGATGACACTAAAATTCTCAAAAAACGTAGTCGCGCTCTTGAGCATCTGTGGCACAAGACTAAGTCTCTCAAAGACTTCAACCAATACAAATCTGCCCTCCAAAAATACTATTCTTTCCTCCACACTGCCAAGAAAACCTATTTTACAACTCTTATTAACACCTTCTCATCTAATCCCCATAAACTCTTCTCTACCTTCAACTCTCTACTTTGTCCTCCCCCCACTGACTTACTCACTGCCCAGGAAATCGCTAATCACTTCAAAAACAAGATTGATACAATCCGTGATGAAATCTCCACTCTACAGGTATCTCCCCCAGCTAAGACCCCATGTCAACAGGTACAACGGACACTCCCCCTATTCAAATCTGCTACTCCAGACGAAGTTGCTAAACTCCTTTCTATCGCCCACCTAACCACCTGTCCCCTGGACCCTATTCCCTCTCAAATGCTATGGTCACCCTCTGACCCCATCCTACACTCTCTAACCCACATCTTCAATCTCTCCCTCACCTCTGGCATCTTCCCCGATGCTCTAAAACATGCACTGGTCACTCCCATACTCAAAAAGCCGTCCTTGGACCCTACCAATCTTAACAACCTACGCCCTATCTCCTTGCTCCCCTTTTCCACTAAACTCCTTGAACGCCTGGTTTACAACCAACTGAGTGACCACCTCATTAAAAGCAATCTTCTTGATCCCCTTCAATCTGCATTTCGCCCTCAACACTCCACAGAAACTGCTCTTTTAAAACTCACAAATGACCTACTAACTGCAAAAACCAACGGACACTATTCTGTACTCCTACTTCTGGATCTTTCAGCTGCCTTTGACACGGTTGACCACCCCCTCCTCCTCGAAAAACTTTACTCCCTTGGTCTCCCTGACTGTGATCTTCAGTGGCTCTCATCCTACCTATCCCAATGCACCTTCAGTGTCACTTACAATTCTACTTCCTCCACTCCTCTTCCCTTCTCTTTCGGGTCCCCCAAGGTTCTGTTCTTGGACCTCTTTTATTTTCAATTCACACCTCTTCCCTGGGTCAGCTGATAGCCTCTCACGGCTTTCAATATCATTTCTATGCTGATGACACACAAATCTATCTCTCCACCCCTCAACTCACTCCATCAGTCTCCTCACGCATCACTAACTTACTAACTGACATATCTGTATGGATGTCACACCACTTCCTCAAACTCAACTTCTCCAAAACCGAGCTTATAATATTTCCTCCCCCACGTGCCTCTTCCCCTGACTTCTCTGTGAAGAGCAATGGCAAAACCATCCACCCGTCCCCACATGTCAAGGTGCTAGGTGTTATCCTAGATTCTGAACTCTCCTTTCAGCCCCACATCCAATCACTTTCCAAAGCTTGCCGCTTCAACCTCCGCAACATCTCTAAACTACGTCCCTTTCTAACCAGTGAAGCCACAAAGCTCCTGATTCACTCCCCGGTTATCTCTTGCCTTGACTACTGCAACTCACTCCTCATTGGCTTACCTTTAAATAGACTATCCCCCCTTCAGTCCATCATGAATGCTGCTGCCAGACTCATCCACCTTACAAACCGCTCAGTGTCTGCTACCCCCCTCTGCCAATCCCTCCATTGGCTACCACTCGCCCAACGAATTAAATTCCAAATACTAACAATAAGTTACAAAGCCATCCACAACTGTGCCCCCAGCTACATCACTAACCTAGTCTCAAAATACCAACCTAAACACCATCTCCGTTCCTCCCAAGATCTCCTGCTCTCTAGCTCCCTCATTACCTCCTCCCATATCCACCTCCAGGACTTCTCCTGAGCGTCGCCCATCCTCTGGAATTCCCTACCCCAATCTGTCAGACTGTCTCCAAATGTATCCACTTTTAGGCGATCCCTGAAAACTTTCCTCTTCAGAGAAGCCTATCCTGCCTCCATCTAACAACTGCACTATTTTCTCCATTAGCTCATCCCCCACAGCTATTACCCTTTTTGTATAACTTGACCCTCACTCCTAGATTGTAAGCTCTAACGAGCAGGGCCCTCTGATTCCTCCTGTATTGAATTGTATTGTACTTGTACTGTCTGCCCTAATGTTCTAAAGCACTGCGTAAACTGTTGGCGCTATATAAATCCTGTATAATAATAATAATAATAATAAGAATTATGATGCAATTGAAGGTTTTTATGCACATGATTACGTAGGTATCACATTAATATTACAATTGTACGTTTATGGTAACAAGGGGCGTTACATAGGCAGGCTAATTTTAATCAGGACTTGAAAGAATGTAAACATGTACTGAAAACATTATTAGTGCTGTGTGCACAGTGAGGGCAGTGTGCAATACATACAAAATAGAATACAATTATATACAGAACGTACAAATTTCCATTACAAGAGCCACCACACAGATGTCTGTCTTGTGCTTCAGAAACTAAGAGAGAACAATCTCTATTGTAAACTGGAGAAGTTCCATCGTGAACAGGTTAAATTGTAATTTCCACCGCTGGTTTTTCAATGGACCCAGAGAAACTTTCAGCTGTCCTACAGTGGCCCCGACCTGTGGGTTTACGTCCTCTGCAGCGTTTTCTTGGCTTTGCCAAATATTATTTATCGGAAGTTTATTCGTAACTTCTCATCTCTGGTCAAGCCCCTGACTAATATGACCAGAAAGGATGGCCCACAGTGTTTGTCTCTGGAGTCCATTAAGGCCTTTGAGAGTCTCAAGGCTGCGTTTGTTTCTGCTCCTGTGTTAGCACATCCTGATCTTACATTATCCTTGAGGTTGATGCTTCTAAGACTGGAGTTGGCACCCTTCTGTCTCAACGTCCTACCTCTGAAAGCGCTATGCATCCTTGTGGTTACTATTCCAAGAAATTGTTACCTGCGGACTGCAATTAAGAGATTGTTGACAGAGAGCTGTTGGTGATCATTTTAGCCTTGAAAGAAAAAAAATATCTCCTCGAAGGTACCACTGTGCCGGTTCTCATTCTTACTGACCATAAGAATCTCACATTCTTGTCTGAGGCTAAACGCCTCTCTCCCAGAAGGGCGCGATGGGCTCTTTTCTTGTCTAGTTTCAATTACATTGTCTCATTCTTACCCGGTACTAAGAATGTAAGGGCTGATGCTTTGTCACGACAATTTTCCATACCAGGCCCTCCATACCTGAAGGGCATGGTATGGAATTTAGGGGGACCCCCACGCCATTTTTTAAAAAATTTTGGTTCGGGGTTCCCCTGTGGGGAAATCCCATGCCGTTTTTACCAATAAACTTTTATGTGTATTGTCGGACCAACAATTCATTATAGCTGCAAGTAGTTTTAAATGACTTTTTTCCTTTGAAATGTCATTTTGCTGTCAGACTGCACGGGAAACATGCACCCCTTTAAAGGCATACTATAGACACCCCCCAGGTACGAAATTTAAAGGAATATTACACTTTTATTGCTTCACTTTAAGCATTATTAAAATCCCTGCTCCCGAAAAAACTTCTTTTTGCATTGATACGTGTCCTCTGGGGCAGGACCCGGGTCCCCAAACACTTTTTATGACAATACCATGCATATAAGCCTTTAAAATTAGCACTTTTGATTTCTCCCATAGACTTTTAAAGGGTGTTCCGCGGCTTTCAAATTTGCCGCGAACACCCCATATTGTTCGCTGTTCGATGAACTGGCGAACAGCCGATGTTCAAGTCGAACATGAGTTCAACTCGAACTCAAAGCTCATCCCTAGTAGTCATTTTGTGTCTCGGTTCTGGTGAGCTTTTTGTTCACAGTTGGCAATTCAGCTTGCTTTCTCCTCTGCGTATCACCCGCAGTCTAATGGGGCCGCAGAACGAGCCAATCAGTCCTTAGAGCAATTCCTACATAGCTATATTTCTGACCATCATAACAACTGGTCAGACCTCTTACCATGGGCGGAGTTTGCTCACAATAATGCCTTGAATTCTGCTTCCCGATTGTTCGAGTTTATGGCGAACTATGGTTTCCAACCTTCCATGTTGCCTGACTCATTTGTTCCGCAGAGTATTCCTGCATTAGAAGAGCATATGCGTGGTCTTTGTTCCACTTAGGGACAAGTCCAGGAGGCTTTGCGACATGCTAATGATGGGTACAGATGCCATACTGATCGCAGATGCCTGCCTGCACCTTCCTACCAGGTTGGGGACAGGGTCTGGCTGTCATCTCGCAACCTCCGACTTCGTGTTCCCTCTCTTAGACCTTCCTTCTATTATGCGTATCTCACATGTATTTCATGTCTCCTTATTAAAACCTTTGGTCTGAAACCGCTTTACCACCTCAGTGTCTTGTCTTCACCCTGTACAGGTTGAGAACCATGAGGAGTATGAAGTACGGTCCATTGTTGACTCCATAGGTTCCGTGGGCGCATACAGTACCTGGTGCATTGGAAAGGGTACAGTCCGGAGGAACGCTCATGGGTCTCATCCTCGGACGTACATGCCCCTGTCCTCCTTCATGATTTCCATAGACATTTTCCCCTCAAGCCTGGTGGTCTTCCTATAGGGAGGGGTCATTGAGGAGGGGGTACTGTCAGGGCGGAGCTCAACCTCCCCTTCTCTGAGCTGGCCGCTCAGCTCTCAGCTAATTGCAAGCTCCTATCTCTCAAAAGTGACTAACCTGTTGATGATATCCTTCCATACACTTTCAGTTTTGTAACTGTAGACCGATTGTCTAAAATGTCACATTTTGTACCTATGGTGGGCACTCCCTCGGCCGCAGACACAGCCCACACTTTTATAAAGGAGAGAGTAAGGCTCCATGGCCTGCCTAGAAACATTGTCTCTGACAGGGGGGTACAATTTACCTTGAGATTCTGGAAAACTCTTTGCAGAGCCTTAGACATTGATGTCTGCCTATCCTCAGCCTTCCACCCCCAAAGCAATGGCCAGACGGAAGAAGCAACCAAACCCTGGAACAATACCTTCAATGCTTTTCCACTTTCTCACAAGATAATTGGGTATCTCTTTTACCCTGTACTGAATTTACCTACAACAACTCATGTCATGCTGCCACCAACCAGACCCCATTCTGGGCCAACTATGTGTACCATCCCTCCTTTCTACCTGACGTGCTGCCAGATTAAACTCCTGTGCTCGCAGTTCAAGACAGATTAACCTCCATCCTAACCAACTGTCAGGTTCTTCAGAAGGCCATTTCAAAAGCTCAGGAGGATTATAAAAGGTACTATGCATCAGGGCTGTCCTCAGCCCTTCCTTCTGAAAGCTGGCCGCTCAGCTGTCGCCTAATTGCAAGCTCCTATCTCTCCACAGTGACTTACCTGTTGTTGATATCCTGCTCGTCATTCCTGCCTACTTAAGCCGTCCAGCCCAGATGACCTCTGCCTTCGCCTTGGTCACATCACTAGAGACGCTCTGTCATGGTTATGCAGTAATGTTTGTCTGTCAGCTTACCTCTCCTCCATGTGTTCACCTTTAGAGGCCAGCCACTCTCACCTGGCTGCTTAAATATTCTCTCCTCAAAGCATGGCTCCACCCCAGCCCCTATCAGGAAACTCTATATTAACCTGTGCTCTGCAAGCCAGCCCTGCTAATCAACTATTGTGATTTGGCTTCCGTATGTTCATTGCTCTGTGTCCTACGTCTGATACTGTTTACCGATCTTGGCTTGTTCTTGACTATTCCTGCTTGCTTGTGACCCTGACCTTTTGGCGTGTTCTCTGTCTATTCCTGTCTGGTAGTCGCCCTGACCTTTGGCTTATCTCCTTGCTATTCCTTGTTGTCCTGGACTGCTGCTTCTTCTCTGTCCTCCTGTAGCCTACATTGAGCGTGAGCTGGGAGACCCTGGGGGCCGCAACCTGGAGCCAGTTGCAGCACAGTCCATCCTCACTAGTAGAGGCTCTGGTGAACACCTGCTGGCTCTTAGACTCCGTGCCCTGGGGAATCTTATGCTCTAGCTCCCAGTGGGATCTGTGTTGTTGCTTTAGTGGACCTGCCTTCCTGAACAACCCAGAGTTCCATCCACGGCAGTCAGCCGTAGGGACCACTACCTTGCGGTGCACTCCTGTCCCCAACGGGGTGCATCTGTCACCTGGACTCAGGTGACCTGACAGTTTCATCAGCTATGGACCCGGCTGACTTTCCACTTCCCACAGATGCTCCATTGCATGGCATAGTCCGCAGACTTGAGACCCAGGAATCGAACCAGACTCAGGTGATATGATTCCTCCAGGATCTGGCTTCCCGCTTTGAGCAGCTTCAGGCCTCCTTGGGAACTCTGAGTCAGCAACCTGAAAGTACAACCAGTGACTGTACCTATTCTGGTTGCAGCCACACATTCACTACAACTGCCAGCTCCGTCCCGTTACTCTGGGGACCCCAAGATCTGCAGGGTATTCCTTAGCCAGTGCACAATTCATTTTGAACTCCAGCCCCAAAACTTCCTGTCCAATCGGGCAAAGGTAGCCTATATTAGATCCCTCCTGTCCGGCGAGGCGTTAGCCTGGGCTGCCCCTCTGTGGGAACTGAATGATCCAGTGGTATCTAGCCTGTCTGACTTCTTGAAACTTTTTCGGAATATCTTTGAGGTACTCGATCGTGTCTCCTCATCGGCCAGCGGCCAGCGCCCTTTTACGTCTCCGTCAAGAGTCCGCTTCTGTGGGACAGTACGCTCTTCATTTTCGTACTTTGACTGCTGAGCTGAGCTGGAATAATGAGGCCTTAGTTGCAACCTTTTACGTGGCCTCTCTGATAGAGTAAGGGATGAATTAGCAGGAAGAGCTATCCTTGCTGATCTGGATGGTGTCATCACCTTGTGTAACCAGATTGATATTCGCTTTCAGGAGAGGACCCTGGAAAAAAGACGCCAGCACTCCCCATTCTTTAGGCAGCCTGAGCTCCCTGTCCCCTCTCTTTGACCCCAGGATCACCTCCTGCCAACTGAGGAACCTATGCAGTTGGGCCGGACCAAGCTATCTACTGAAGAACACGCTAAGTGCAGAATTCTGGGCCTGTGCCTCTATTGTGGGGCCAAAGCTCATTTTCATGATAGACAAAGAAATAAAAAGAGAGAGGGGCCATGTGCATTATCTTTTGTAAAATATTTATTGAATAAAATGATAAAAGAAATTACTCACAAGCAGTTGTGGAACAAGGTGCAAAGTGAATCAAGCACCTACTAACAGCAAACAGTTCTTATGATGAGCGAAACCTTCCAGAGGTCTTAGAGGAACATACAAGCATCACTACTGGCTTACGCATTTCAAAGGGCACGTCCCTTCTTCATCAGAGCTCAGCAGTGAACCCTCCTTCAGTAGTCCCTGTATATATAGTGCCAAAACAGGCACAATCAGTGGATTAGGGAGGGCACATGGGGCCCCTCCCCCTCAATGGATCCCTCCCTCCCAGGCTCCTCAATTATACAAGCAGAAAGGTCAAAATAGATAGAAGACTAAATAAATGAATATAAATATGTATGAATATCAATGTGATTAAATGCTACCAAAAACAGGGGCTGCCCGTGAGGAGACATAACATACACTTAGTGATAGATGATAGCGTACTGAGCACATGAGGTGCAGAGTGGCATGGGCTATGTGAACCTGTTTAATAGGGGGACAAGCCACCTGGCTAGCAAACAGTCATATGAGAGTGGGCACTGTATCTTCAGTGTCTGATCTGATCCCTGTACATGTGAGCAGCCTGCCGATCATTTCAGGGTAGTAAACCCATCCTGAAACGCACGCCAATGCATTTGCGTTCCAGGCAGGAGGGAGAGGCAGGGTGCGTGTCACTTCCTCTGCGTCAGTCATCGCCCGCCAGTGACATAGGCGGCGAGGGATTGCACGGTGCCATGTTGCTGGGGGCAGACTTCCGAGGTGTCATGGCTGATGAAGCATGGGAGCCACCTGACGTCAGCCTGACCATACAGCTGCCTTGCAGATAGTGACTGCGCCAAACCAGGGGCCCCAAAGAACACTGAAGGATATAGAAAGTAAAAACAGAGGGGCCTCTGCACAATAGTAAATGGTATATGGTACTGTATATACAAAGGAGGAAAAATTAGTAGATGATGGATGATATATATAGAGTAGTAATGAAAAATAAAGAATCATTGATAACATTAAATAAATGATAAAATAATATCTAACATCAGCATAAGGTGCACACCACGCATGCCAACCTGCACGTCACGTAAGTGCCCATATTGCTGGTATACCATGAACCGACCTCAGGCAAATGAGGAGATTATATGTAGAAAGGGACAACCCTGGCTGAAACAAATATATATAAAAAAATATATATAAATACTACACAGGGATGGTACTGAAGGAGTGGACACATGTGGCACAGAACAGTAACTTGAATAATGACTACTAAATAGTGCTAGGCATAATAATAATGTACCCCCAAAAAAGGGGGGGAAGTGGGGCAAGAGAAACATACAAAAGATAAAAAAGGGGGGGAAATACAGGTGGTCCCTCCCCCGTTACTGTGTGCGACATATGTAGAGTGACAAACTTATCACTAGCAAAAAGATACATATATTTTATAAATACAGAAAATGTCACTGATGGTAACACAATAATAGTATTAATATTAATAGAGAATTAAAAATAAATTTGTAGACAATGAAAAATACATGTTAAACTAATTGAACTAAAAAACCTAATTTAATACAACAAACAGAGCCGACCTGATTCCAGAGAAATAGAGCAAGGTAGAAAGAAAGGGAGGAATAAAACATGGGAGCACCATAGATGGGCACTACAGAGTCACGTGATTTTGTGAACCTCAGGGTCCTCATTCAATCCCCCGGGGGTCATACTCCCGAGGGTGAAGATCCAATAGGCTTCACGTTTGCAAAGCTTTTGGTGTATGGTATGGTATGGTGTCCTGATTGGTGGTGGAGGCGGACCGTGGATCATGTGTCAGAGTCTCATTATACAAGAGGGCATATTTATTGAAGGCAGTCTCGATTAGGGTGGGATCATATCCCTTGTCCAGAAATTTATTTTGGAGGATCTTACTCTGCTCCAGGTAGTCGCTTTTCTTGGTGCAAGTGCGCTTCAGACGGCAGAACTGTCCATAAGGGACATTTCTAATCCATCTAGGATGGTGATTGCTATCAGCATGCAAAAAGGAGTTACCACTACTGGGTTTAAAATGTGTTCTAGAAAGGATATTACCATCAAGGTCACTCCTAAGCTCAAGATTAGGGATGAGCTTCGAGTTCGAGTCGAACTCATGTTCGACTCGAAGTTTGGCTGTTTGCAAGTTCGCCGAACAGCGAACAATTTGGGGTGTTCGTGGCAAATTCGAATGCCGCAGAACACCCTTTAAAAGTCTATGGGAGAAATCAAAAGTGCTAATTTTAAAGGCTTATATGCAAGTTATTGTCATAAAAAGTGTTTGGGGACCCGGGTCCTGCCCCAGGGGACATGGATCAATGCAAAAAAAAGTTTTAAAAACGGCCGTTTTTTCAGGAGCAGTGATTTTAATAATGCTTAAAGTCAAACAATAAAAGTGTAATATCCCTTTAAATTTTGTACCTGGGGGGTGTCTATAGTATGCCTGTAAAGGGGCATACTATAGAACAGTCTGACAGCAAAATGACATTTGGAAGGAAAAAACCCATTTAAAACTACCCGCGGCTATTGCATTGCCGACAATACACATAGAAGTTCATTGATAAAAACGGCATGGGAATTCCCCACAGGGAAACCCCGAACCAAAATTAAAAAAAAAAAAAGATGTGGGAGTCCCCCTAAATTCCATACCAGGCCCTACAGGTCTGTTATGGATATTAAGGGGAACCCCGCGCCAAAAAAAAAAAAACGGCGTGGGGTCCCCCCAAAAATCCATACCAAACCCTTATCCGAGCACGCAACCTGGCAGGCAGCAGGAAAAGAGGGGGGGACGAGAGTGTGGCCCCCCCCTCCTGAACCGTACCAGGCTACATGCCCTCAACATTGGGAGGACGGGACATGACGGGACTTCCCTGTGGCATTCCCCATGACGTCACAGGGAAGTCCCGTCAAGTGACCGTGCGTCAGAGGGGGGCGGGGTCACCGGGTGGTCCTGCCCCCCGTTATTTAAGAACCGTCAGACGAGGAGATGCCGTCACATAGCGGGAGCCTCCCTCCATGCCAGCATGGGTGCGGAGCGGCCCGGAGAAGAAAGTGAAGAAGAGAAGAAGAGAAGAAGGAAGAAGAGAAGAGGATGAAGAAGAAGATGAAGAGAAGAGCAAATTCGAATGCCGCAGAACACACTTTAAAAGTCTATGGGAGAAATCAAAAGTGCAAATTTTAAAGGCTTATATGCAAGTTATTGTCATAAAAAGTGTTTGGGGACCCGGGTCCTGCCCCAGGGGACATGGATCAATGCAAAAAAAAGTTTTAAAAACGGCCGTTTTTTCAGGAGCAGTGATTTTAATAATGCTTAAAGTCAAACAATAAAAGTGTAATATCCCTTTAAATTTCATACCTGGGGGGGGTGTCTATAGTATGCCTGTAAAGGGGCGCATGTTTCCCGTGTTTGGAACAGTCTGACAGCAAAATGACATTTGGAAGGAAAAAACCCATTTAAAACTACCCGCGGCTATTGCATTGCCGACAATACACATAGAAGTTCATTGATAAAAACGGCATGGGAATTCCCCACAGGGAAACCCCGAACCAAAATTAAAAAAAAAAAATGACGTGGGAGTCCCCCTAAATTCCATACCAGGCCCTTCAGGTCTAGTATGGATATTAAGGGGAACCCCGGCCAAAATTTAAAAAAAAAATGACGTGGGGTTCCCCCTAAATTCCATACCAGACCCTTCAGGTCTGGTATGGATTTTAAGGGGAACCCCGCGCCAAAAAAAAAAAAAACGGCGTGGGGTCCCCCCAAAAATCCATAGCAGACCCTTATCCGAGCACGCAACCTGGCAGGCCGCAGGAAAAGAGGGGGGGACGAGAGTGTGGCCCCCCTCCTGAACCGTACCAGGCTTCATGCCCTCAACATTGGGAGGGTGCTTTGGGGTAGCCCCCCAAAACACCTTGTCCCCATGTTGATGAGGACAAGGGCCTCATCCCCACAACCCTGGCTGGTGGTTGTGGGGGTCTGCGGGCGGGGGGCTTATCGGAATCTGGAAGCCCCCTTTAACAAGGGGACCCCCAGATCCCGGCCCCCCCCATGTGAAATGGTAAGGGGGTACTTACCCCTACCATTTCACTAAAAAACTGTCAAAAATGTTAAAAATGACAAGAGACAGTTTTTGAATTCCTTTATTTAAATGCTTCTTCTTTCTTCTATCTTCCTTCATCTTCTTCTTCTTCTGGTTCTTCTGGCTCTTCTGGTTCTTCCTCCGGCGTTCTCTTCCAGCATCTCCTCCGCGGCGTCTTCTATCTTCTTCTCCTTGGGCCGCTCCGCACCCATGGCATGGGGGGAGGCTCCCGCTCTTCTCTTCATCTTCTTCTTCATCCTCTTCTCTTCTTCCTTCTTCTCTTCTTCTCTTCTTCATTTTCTTCTCCGTCAGACGCGGAGATGCCGTCACACAGCGGGAGCCTCCCTCCATGCCAGCATGGGTGTGGAGCGGCCCAGAGAAGAAAATGAAGAAGAGAAGAAGAGAAGAAGGAAGAAGAGAAGAGGATGAAGAAGAAGATGAAGAGAAGAGCGGGAGCCTCCCCTCATGCCATGGTGCGGAGCGGCCCAAGGAGAAGAAGATAGAAGACGCCGCGGAGGAGATGCTGGACGAGAACGCCAGAGGAAGAACCAGAAGAGCCAGAAGAACCAGAAGAAGAAGAAGATGAAGGAAGATAGAAGAAAGAAGAAGCATTTAAATAAAGGAATTGTCAAAAACTGTCTCTTGGCATTTTTAACATTTTTGACAGTTTTTTTGTGAAATGGTAGGGGTAAGTACCCCCTTACCATTTCACACAGGGGGGGGCCGGGATCTGGGGGTCCCCTTGTTAAAGGGGGCTTCCAGATTCCGATAAGCCCCCCGCCCGCAGACCCCACAACCACCGGCCAGGGTTGTGGGGATGAGGCCTTTGTCCTCATCAACATGGGGACAAGGTGTTTTGGGGGCTACCCCAAAGCACCCTCCCAATGTTGAGGGCACGTGGCCTGGTACGGTTCAGGAGGGGGGCCGCACTCTCGTCCCCCCCTCTTTTCCTGCGGCTTGCCAGGTTGCGTGCTCGGATAAGGGTCTGGTATGGATCTTTGGGGGGACCCCACGCCGTTTTTTTTTTTTTTTGGCGCGGGGTTCCCCTTAAAATCCATACCAGACCTGAAGTGTCTAGTATGGAATTTAGGGGGAACCCCACGTCATTTTTTTTTTAAATTTTGGCCGGGGTTCCCCTTAATATCCATACCAGACCTGAAGGGCCTGGTATGGAATTTAGGGGGACTCCCACGTCATTTTTTTTTTACATTTTGGTTTGGGGTTTCCCTGTAGGGAATTTCCATGCCGTTTTTATCAATGAACTTCTATGTGTATTGTCGGCAATGCAATAGCCGCGGCTAGTTTTAAATGGGTTTTTTCCTTCCAAATGTCATTTTACTGTCAGACTGTTCTAAACATGGGAAACATGCGCCCCTTTACAGGCATACTATAGACACCCCCCAGGTACGAAATTTAAAGGGATATTACACTTTTATTGTTTGACTTTAAGCATTATTAAAATCACTGCTCCTGAAAAAACGGCCGTTTTTAAAACTTTTTTTGCATTGATCCATGTCCCCTGGGGCAGGACCCGGGTCCCCAAACACTTTTTATGACAATAACTTGCATATAAGGCTTTAAAATTAGCACTTTTGATTATTCATGTTCGTGTCCCATAGACTTTAACGGTGTTCGCGTGTTCGAGCGAACTTTTTGTCCTGTTCGCATGTTCTGGTGCGAACCAAACAGGGGGGTGTTCGGCTCATCCCTACTCAAGATCTAAAAAGACAAGGCTCTCACTACTGATGACATGAGTGAAATTGATCCCAAAGGGATTCGCTCTGCAGTGGTCAAGAAAGAGATGCAATTCCTGATCGGTTCCATCCCAAATGATGAGGATATCGTCAATGTATCTGGCATAGAGGACCACGTTTGCCCCATACGGGTTATTGTTCCAAATGGACAATTCTTCCTAATAGCCCATAAAAATGTTGGCATAGCTTGGGGTGAACCTGGCCCCCATAGCCGTGCCCTTAATCTGCAGATAGTGCTCTCCATGAAAAGAAAAGTGATTGTGCGTAAGGGAGTATTCAACACAGTCAAGTACAAATTTAGCCTGCACTGAATTTAATACAGCTTCTTTGGACAGATAATGATTAGCTGCCCTTAGGCCATAGGTATGGTCAATTGATGTATAAAGTGAGGCTACATCTAGGGAAAGCCATCTATACATAGGCTACCAGACATAATGGGACAATATTTCCAGCATATGGCTCGAGTCCCTAACGAAGGATGGAAGGTTGGTCACTATTCCCTGCAAAAAATGATCTATGTAACAACCCACATTGCTTGTGATGCTATCAATGCCTGCAATTATAGGTCTACCCGGAGGATCAACCTCACTCTTGTGCACATTAGGAATATGGTAAAAATGTGGGGTCAGTGCATGTCTATTATAGAGAAAGTGATACTTGTTTTTGGTAAGGACCCCATCCAATAGGGCTTCGTCTAGGAGTAATTTCAGATCTTTTGTGTACTATATAATGGGGTCTCCTTTCAGTCTGATATAGGTGTCTGTATCCCCCAACAACCTCATTGCTTCAGCAATGTAGTCCTCTCTATTTTGAATGACCAAACTACCGCCCTTATCGGCTTTCCGAATGATGACGTCCTGATTCTGCCTGAGACTATTGACAGATAGCCCCAGCGGATCAAGGTGTTTGTTACATTTGTTTCCTTTAGTATTAGCATGATGAAATCTTGTTCTAAAGGATTTAAAAACCACATCATAGAAAGTCGATACATATTTGCCTTTAGCCCAATGTGGGAAGAAGGAGGATTTAGGTGCAAAGGAGGTCACTAGGATGCTTGTAGAAGGATGGTGGTAAATCACTATGCTCTGCCTCTGCGTATAGTTCCTCTAAAATATTTAGAGCAGAGTCATCTTCTGTACTCATGTTCACAGGGGAACAGAGTAATGACTCAGCAGTATTATTACTTGCAGAGGACTTTCCAGTGTCCTTCAATAAGTAATACCATTGGAGGGTAAGTGTAACGAGCCCCTTTGCTCGCTCGGTTCCACTCTCCCGACACTCCTCTGCAGCTATGGAATCAGATTGCAACGTCTGATGGTTCGGTCATCCAATGGTCCGGGACTAGAACCACAGCTCTGTGCCGTTCTAGTCCAGTTATGATAGCTCAGAACAAACACCAGGCAGGCTGTATGTAAGTTCAAACAGGAATCTCTCTTTATTGACAAAATACAGGCTTTTATACACTCAAAGTGTAGGTGCAGACCTCCTGCTCATATTACTCTAACAATACAGCTGTAACCTAATTAACCTAATTAACATGAGCTAATTAACTAATCCCTTTAGACAGACTAGATGACTCAGACATGACCATTAGGCCAGACTGGCCGTCTTGTAGTTCAGAAAATCCAATCAACATTAGCACAATCAACATAGACTCTTCTTCACACAATAGCAGAGTTAATTAACACAAATAACAATGGGGATCTAATGACTCTTAGATCCCATAGTAGACTTATTTACAATACACATTTTCAGCAGACAATAGACAGAAAGGTGTTAGAATTTACATCAGCATCTCCTAACAATATCTGTCCCAGCATTATGAATCAGTCACTATTCCAATATGGCAAATCCAGGGTCCCCAGGCATACAGCTCACAAAGAGCACTGTTCCCCCAAATGCAAGTGCCCCCGATCGATCGGCAAGAGGCTAGCATACAGTCCCCTCCAAAAGTCTCTCTCCCGGCTAGGTCTGTCACATTTCTCCCCTTTCGGCAGGAGACTAACACAGGAGGAGACCCCAGGTAAGGTTATTTTTGAGAAGAAGGATTCAGCCTCTGTAGGATTAAATTCATTGTTTGTCTTATATAAAGTTGCGAGATGTGAGTGAAATTTATGGACTATTTTAACTGGATTACAAGTGTAAACATTTTTTGATAATTTCAAACGTATTGGTTTGAAAGATTTGTTAGTTGAATTTAATGCCCGAGCCAAATATGTACCTGGTTTGTTTGTATTCATGTAGAAATTGTGTTTGGAGCGTTTGAGGGATTTATCAACTGACTCAGTGAGAAATAGATCGTATTCCAATCTAGATTTTTCCAGATGAGATTTTGTACTCTGAGATGGATTATCTTGAAATGATATGTAGGCTGCATTAAAATTGAGTTCTAGTTTTTTTGCTAGATTTTTGCGTTCCCGTTTAAATAGTGCCATTTGTCTTTGTATTGTACCACGCAAGACAGGCTTATGAGCTTCCCACAGTGTTATTGGGGAGATGTCTGTTGTATTATTAATTGATATGTATTCCTTTAAAGCTTGTTCAATGGCCATCTGATGTAGTGGGTGTTTGAGCATTATGTCCGGTAAGTACCATGTTGGGTCATGCGCTTTTGGTATGGCTGAGGCTATAGTAGTGTATACTGCATTATGGTCAGACCACGGAATCGGAATTATATCTGATGCAATAATTTCTGGTATCATTCCTATTGTTAGAAAAATATGATCTATTCTGGTGAAGGTTTGATGAGGGTGCGAGAAATAAGTGAATTTCTTTTTCATTGGGTTACTTTCTCTCCACGAATCTACCAGATTGTATTTGGAAAGAAGTTGAGAAAAAGGTAATCTAGAGGTTATTTTGGATGGTGTAAAAGGTGATTTATCTAGAAATGGGAGGAGGACCTGGTTCGAATCCCCACACATTATCACTGTTCCTATTTTGTGTGTATTAATCACTTGTAATATATGTGAGAGGAATGGTGTAGGTTGTTTGTTAGGAGCGTAGTAGGAAATCACCGTGATTGCTGTATCCATTATATAACCCATGAGTATCAGGTATCTACCTTCTGGGTCTTTAATTTCTGATGATAAGGTGAATGGTGTGGATCGGTGAAATGCAATTAGAGTTCCCCTTTGCTTGGTACAGGCAGAAGCCGTGTAAATTTGTTGATAAAAAGGAGAAATATATTTTGGAGTAGAATCTTTGGTGAAGTGTGTTTCTTGGAGGCATACTATGTGAGCCTTCTTGTTATGAAAAGTACGGAAGGCTTTGGTCCTTTTTTGAGGGACATTTATTCCCTGAACATTCAGGGAAAGTATATTCAGTGGTGCCATGGCAATAGATCAAATAGTTTTGACTTACTTTTTGTTATGCAGAGCTGACTGCGCAGATCAACCTGTGTGGACTGAAGAGATGAATAGATAGAAAAGAAACCAGTGAATTCTGGAGTAAAGAGTAAACAAAAAACATATGAGATTAGATGATACATTGTATAAATTATTTTTTGCAAGTAATCACAATTTACCCGTGAAAGAGAATAAATATCTCTCTCAGGGGAATAAGTGCCTTCGTCACACTCCCACATAATATGGTTGGGAGAATGAGGAGGGCTAATGGGGGTACACGGATCTTCCGCTTACAGGAGAGAAGTGCTATGTCAAAAGACATCAAAATGATGTTTCATTAATTGGAGTGCAGAATATAGTTTTTGTTGAAATTATTTATTCCAGGGTGGTTGTATATGGTTAGTCTTGCCCTAGGCTAAATAATTCATTTAGAAAGGTACTGTTAATAACTTTGGTATTGATGAAGATAGTTTGAATTATTTTGGGATTTTAACCCTTTTAGAGTAAACAATTACATATTTTATTCATATGCAACTGTTTAGATATGTTAACTCATAAAATTGAGGTTATATTGCTTCAGATTAGAATAAACAAAAACATAATTCTAGGAAGTAGTTAGGTAATAATATATTTGTTTTAAGAAAAGAAAGAAAAAGCTTCCATTACTTCTGGATTATTGAACATATTTGTCCTAAAAAGTAATAAATCTATTGTTATTACCTGATAATATATAACTGAACAAGAATTTCCTTATTTCACTTATATATTCTAAGGCTATATGAATCAGAAGTAATAAGAAATATAACTGGAATGTAACATGATCCCACACAGTGTGTGACTATCAGAATGCAGTTACATTCAGTTATAAATATAGGTTTTTTATAGAGAACCATCTCTTAGTATAATAAATGAAGAGATATCAGGAATTAGGATGTCAGTCCATTGAATCTTCTTGGTCCATGGATGATGTGGCATAACGGCCTCTTTTGTGAGAATGATGATTCCCATTTTGTTCTGAAATTTTCTGGGTGCTGCCTGAAGGTGAAGATGATGCCATTCTTCTGCGTATGGGAGTGTTGCTGCTTGTGGGTTCTGTCAGATTTAATTTTAAAAGGGTTTGTTGTAGTTCATCTGCTGATCTGCTTCTGTAAATTGTACCTTGGTAGTTAAATCTGACTGAAAAGGGGAAACCCCATTGATACATAATGTTGTGGCGTTGCAGTTCCATTAGTTGGGGTTTCATGGATCGTCTTTTAGTAATAGTAAGTTGGGATAGGTCAGCAAAAATTTGATAATTGTGTCCTTGAAAATTAAGTTCCTTTTTTTCTCTTGCAGCAATTAGTATTTGTTCTTTCGTTCTGTAATAATGAAATTTTGTGATTATATCACGTGGGGGTCCATCTTTCTTTTTGGCTGTGAGGGCTCTCTTTACTCTGTCCAGTTCTAAACGTTCAATAGGGATATCTGGCTTTAGTTCTTGTAATAGAGCCGTAATAGTAGATTGCAGGTGTGTCACAGTTTCAGGTATTCCCCTTATGCGCAAGTTTGAACGTCTGGCTCTATTTTCGTAATCTTCGAGCTTAGTTTGAAGTATTAAATTCTCTTTTTTTAATTGTTCCAATTCTGTTATATTTTCTTGGGTTGTAATTTCAATTTCATCCATTTTTATTTCTAAGGCTGCGGTGTGGTTTCCCAGCTCTCTTATTTCTTTGGTTAGGCTTTTTGTTATTTGGTCTGAGGTTTGTTTTAAAGCCTTATGAAGCATCTTTTCAAATTGTAATAATATTACTGGGGATACTGAGGAGGCTTGTGGAGAAGTTTGTGAGAGGATTTGTTCTGTATCTGACTCAAATGGAGAGTCTTGCTGTGACATTTTCTGTCTGTGAGAGCGCCCTGATGCTGTATCTTGTGAGGTGACTGGAGCTGCTTCAGCTGCAGTGAGTTCCTGTGAGCTCTTTGTGAGGTGATTTTTATTTCTGCCACGGTTTCCTCCCAGTACCATATTTCCTGCCCAAACTTTCACAGTTTGTTCCCTGGGGCAAAAAGGTTCAAATGGATACCTTTTGAGCCTGCAGGCTCCGCTTTGTCCTTCTCTTCTCTCCTCAGCGGTGTGGAGCTCTAACAATGCATGTCTGCTCCGCTAGGCTCCGCCTCCTGCCCCCCCCCTTGTTGCTGTTTTTCAAGTCGCTCTTCACAGGCCTTGCTGTTCTTCAATGCGTTCTGTTACTTCGTTCTGAGCAGCCGACCATTTTCTAGCCATGTTGCGTATACGTACTCCTCGTAGAGTTCGTGCTGTGCGGGGGCTTGGTGTTGGGGTCCTTACCTTGACACAAGTCCAGTCCATGAACAGGGTGGGGAGGAGTTCATGGACCAAGAATTGGTTCCTCCAGCGTGACCATTTCTGTCACATGCCTTTGCTCCGTGAGATCCGTGAGAATAATCCTGATGATTTCAGGAACTTTCTCCAGATGACGGCACCATTTGTTGGCTTTGCTGACCCCTTATATTAGCAGGCATATATATATATATATATATATATATATATATATATATATATATATATATATATTATCCCCTTTGTCCTCGTGCATGCTGGTTTTTAGAAAAAAAAATTTGTCCTTCATACATATTTGCCTTCACTAACCTCCCCTGCATGCTCACCTGGCCCTATATTCACCTCGTGTAGTCACTCAACAATGTATTTTGTCAGATCCATAGTAGTGCTTTACCCCAAACACCCCTTAAAATGTGTAAAAATGTGATTTGTGCTTTAACCACTTCAATACCAGGCACTTAGACACCTTCCCGCCCAGACCAATTTTCAGCTTTCAGCACTGTCGCAATTTGAATGACAATTGCGCGGTCATGCTACACTGTACCCAAACAAATTTTTTATCATTTTGTTCCCACAAATAGAGCTTTCTTTTGGTGGTATTTGATCACCTCTGCGGTTTTTATTTTTTGCGCAACAACTAAAAAAAGACCGAAAATTTCGAAAAAAAACAAGTTTTTCTTTGTTTCTGTTAAAACTTTTTTGTAAATAAGTACGTTTTCTTCTTCAATGACGGGCACTGATATGGCTGTACTGACGGGCACTGATGGGCACTGATACGACGGCACTGATGGGCACCGATGAGGTGGCATCAATGAGGTGGCACTGATGGGCACTGATGATGGGCACTGATAGGCGGGACTGATGGGCACTGATAGGCGGCACTGATGGGCACTGATAGGTGGCACTGGTATGCGGCACTGATGGGCACTCATAGGTGGCACAGATGGGCACTTATAGGCGGCACTGATGGGCACTCATAGGTGGCATTGATGGGCACTCATAGGTGGCATTAATGGTTACTTATGGGTGGCACTGATAGTTGGCACAGATGGGCATGGATGGGCACTGATAGATGGGCACTGATGGGCACGGATGGGCACTGACAGGTGGCATGAATGGACACTGATGGGTGGCACTGATGGCACTGCTTGTTTGCAGTGATGCCCCTAAGGGTGGCATTGCTGGGCATCACTGCAACATAATGGTGCCAATTAGTGCCCATTTGTGGGCACTGATTGGCACAGATTTGGCACACTGGGCACATGTGGATGGCCATGGGGTACATACCTGGCCATCCACATGTTGCCCCTTCCCTGGTGGTCCTAGTGGCGATCCCTGGTGGTCCAGTGTGGTGATCTGCGGGGGGGCTGCGCTGATAAACAATCAGCGCAGACCCCCCCTGCCAGGAGAGCCGCCGATCGGCTCTCCTCTAATCGCGTCTGTCAGACGCGAGTGAGGAAGAGCCGATCAACGGCTCTTCCTATTGACAGCGTGATCAGCCGTGATTGGACACGGCTGATCACGTGGTAAAGAGCCTCCGCCGGAGGCTTTTTACCAAGATCAGTGTAGTGGTGTGTCAGACTGACACACCGCTCCACCGATCGCCGCGATGCGCGCCCCCGGGGGCGCGCTGCGGCATGTTATCCTGCTGGACGTCATATGACGTCCAGTCAGGATAACAGAACCACTTCCCGGACGTCAATCCGCTATAGGGCGGGCGGGAAGTGGTTAAATTCAGGCAGAGTGGTAGAGACTTTTTTTTTGGTGTCCCAAAATCATTTGGAACCCTCCCTCCCCCCAACTGCTAACTGAGCTGATAACAATCCTCTATCTGCTGACTTTGCCAAACCCATACACACTATACCCACCTCTTTAGTGGTCAGATTTATGGATGAATTCCCCAAAGCATGTAGTGCAAGGGCCTGCCTGAGAACAATGTATACCTGGATTATTCTACTGTCTTTGTGGACGAGAGATTATCGGCAGGCGTACACTCATTGAGCCACAAATGTGTTGATCAGGCACACAGGGGCAACATGAGAGCACACTCGTTAAACCGATAATGTCTTTGCAGAGCGAACACACACCCACCAGACGATCGTTCTGTGCATCGCACAGGGGCCCTTAGCTGGCGGACACGTCCCCACTCCGCAAACATTTCTCTACATCCCCAAAGAGCTTTTCACTACCAAACGGATCTCAACCAGCGTCAGTCTACCCCAGTCAGCTCTTTAGAGTGGGCTGTAAGAGGACAGACACTGGGAGACTCTTATGACAATACATTAATATAAAATATTCCACAACAGTCCCTCCTCTTGTCATATGATCCCATGTGTCCCTCGATGAATCCTGATCTTCTTCTTAGTCCATAAAAAGTAAATCACGGCTTGACATGTAGACTCTGTTGGAGATGACGTGGTGAGCTGTAGTAGTCGCCGGTCGGTCTGGGATCCTCCGTGTCTTGTATGTGGGTCGGGCTTCAGGGCGTCCCATCAGGGAAGATGTGGTTATCTGCTCAGGCTCTGGTCACGCGTCCAATCAGGCAACAGGAGCACCTCACCATGGCATATAGAAGGAATAGAAACAAGAACAACATGAGTATATATACCCCTACTTCCTTCACTATGATCCGCTGTAAGATAAAAATTAAATCCCCAACGATTCCCAAACCCTTAAAAAGTATTCAAACCTTCACTAGCTATAGCTCTGGCTTTGCCTTGTAGGGACCTAAACCTTATCCATATGGGCCTGAACTTTGTCACTACTATCCTCGATCCAGATATAACAATCTTTACTTATGAATTCCCAGAAACCCCCTTGGACTGTGGGAACTTCCTTGTAGCTTCAACAGTTACATGAAAACATCTCATCCTCTATGGATGAGAAATTGTTCAAGCGTTTCATAAGCTCAAGCCCCCACCATGTACAAGCAATTCCCTTCCAGCTGTCCCTGCCATTCTTACCTTCTCTCGCGCCATCAGATCCTCGCGATCGGCCGCGACATAAGATGCTGGGACGAGTTTCACCAGCACACATGAACCTCTTGCCTTACGGGAAATTACCTTATAAGCTGTAGATCCGCATTAATACCAAACTACAGTTGAAGCACACTTGTGGGCTACCTAGTTATCCCGATACCAAAGCTGGCAAGAACCAGAGCTATTGTTAAAATTATAACTAATTTTACCCTCTAGAAATGTTTTGTTGTTAAGTTCTATTGACAGGTGTCTGTTTGGATTTTACTAGTCTGTCAAAACTCCTCACACCAATATGAACGTCACATGTAGCATGTACCGCCGTCATCACTGGGGCACTAATACCCGACCATGTGTCCTGTTCTCTTTCTTAGCTAGTTGGGATGCTTTTCATCGTTACCCTTGCCAAAATTTATTAAACAAAAAATATAAATTAACAAAGATACTCCTCTACTCTTTTGTGGTTGATCCGCTTCTTGCAGTGGCTGGCGTGGTCTCATCCCTCAAGCTTCTTTACAATGACCCAGACACCTGGTTGGAAAGAATGTAAACTGGTTATTGTGTCAGGGTCCAGGATGGACTGGTGAACCCTGTGGTGGACCTTTTGAAGTTCATGTTACAGTGATTGCACCCACCCCATCAGCTGAGAATGTAGGTGACAGCTAATGAGGAAAGTACAACTCTGGTTTTGGTTGACCTCCAAACAAACCTCGTATGACAATAACCCAGACATCGGGACTGTGGTCACTGCATAACCTGTGCGTGGCTTACCATCTGGGGTGTAATACCTGGAACCAGTGACAAAAAGGTTCTTAGCATCTGGGATGGGAGCCTCCTTCACCAGACTGCTGCTTGCAGATTAAAATTCCATCAAAGAAAGACAGTCTTGGCACAAACTTGGTTAGAATTAGAGCGGTTAGTATTGTTGGTTTGAAAATGTGTTATTCTCACCACTCTCATCCCCCCTTTTCTTCCCTCCTCATTACAAACTGGAGGAAGACATGTAGGGTTTAGAATGGTGCAGAATAAAACCGTGAAATAGCCTATGATACTTTTACCTTCTTATACGCCTGCTTTTTATGTACATAAACTCCTTGGACCTGAAAAGATACTTATAAACAAAAGTTATTACTCTGTCCTTCAAAGAATGGTAAACAATACAATATTCATGTACATTGGTAAATTGTCACTGACATTCCACAAAACCGATAATAACTAAACCCTCTGTAAATCTTACTTTCACGTTTTTTTTTCTAAACTACAACAGCCGCGACACGCAAGAGGGCTGTCACGGTAGGTTCAAACATCTTGTTACCACATACAAACAATGAAACAAAGACAAATATTTAGATACAAATGTGGGGGAGATATTTCATAGTTGCCAAAAATGAAAAATGAGAAAAAAAAAAAAATAAAAAGGACCAGATGGAATGCTGCCTTCACTCTTTTAGCAATAGAAAAAGAATACAATTTGAAAGGCACGAGAGCATTTCGAAATCTTTGCATGGACCAGCCACACAAAGTTCAAAAACAGGCCTGTGTATTTTTAATCACACAAACGTGTACTACACATCCATCAACTCACTCAACATTACAGATTTCTGAAGCCGCAGTCGCGCTACATCAACTCCAGAGGGATACCCAAAATAGTATCCTTGGACCACCTATGTCAATCTTTCTGGGGTTTAATGGCCTTTTTCCTCAGAACTAGACTCCATGCTCTTGTGCATCAGTTTGACTATGGGAAGCCTCGCATTCCTTCCCTTGCACGGACTGCCATTTGCCCTTGGCGATTCAAATCGGCTTATCATCTTATCCCTGTGTCCAGGGAAAACCCTTGCACCCATTTCGGAGACCACCGCCCGGTGTCTTCTTACACGGTGGATTGACAGACTACAAATTAGTCACTCAACTAGAAACACTAAAACGAGGCATCGACTCTATGGCTTGTTGTCCCAACACTTTTGGCACAGAACTACAGAGTACCACTCTTTTAACAACCAACTATTAACTATGCCAAATGATTCGCCAACAACCACAGATCAACCCCCGAATTATGTCTCAACCCCTCACAGTGTATGCATACACAAGCGCATTGCGCTGTACGACCGTACACTGCATTGCCAGACGAATCTACACATAGCACTTTTGCCTGCTTTTTTTACAAAACACTGCGGCTTCTCTCTGTACCTCGATATTACAACAATAACGTGGATGCCTCCTGGTTGCTCTCTACCCAAAACTGTATTACAGTATAAAACTTAATATAATTTAAAAATAAAAATGGAATTAAATTTAAAACACTTTCAAACGCCAGTATTTTCCCATTGTCCTTCCAAGCACAAATCTCATTTGCTTGTGTGATACTCCAAGCTCCCCCCCACCAACTTCCTGTTGATACATAAAATGCTGTGTGCCCAGCTCTAAAACCCCTCAAACTGGTTTATTTACATATCAATGGGAGGGGGAGGGATACTGCAGGCTAACAAACTTTAGCTAAAGTGATACAAGCCTGAAAACCATGAATTGCCCTCTGAGAAACTCCAAAACATTAAAAAATTAAAATAACACACACCGCTGTGTACAAAAACTCAGTTAAAGCTAGTTTTGTTATCCATTGAGATTCAGTGCAAAGTAGAGATTTCACTCAAAACCAATATTCAATACAGAAAACGCAATAGTTTCCTTGAAATGTATGTAAACAGTACAAAAATAGAATTCACAAAATGGTGCCTAGAAGCCAGATTGTAGCTTAAAGCACGTGGCTTTGCACACACAAAGGAATACACAATGGAGCATCTCCCCCTGTAGGAAGGCTCACAGGTCTTCAAAATGGCCGCCGATGCACATGGTGACCACAACAAAAGCCAGACCCCAACAAAATGGCGCATTTTCCCGCCAAAACTGACCAAGATGTATAAACATTTCAAAGTTCACACACAAAGGAAAAGAAAATGGCCGACCATAGTCACATGGCAGACAACAACAAAAGAACAAAAGGAAGTAGCAGATAAAAACCATTTTCCTGCCAAAACCAAAAATTTCTCCCCAAAAAATTACACATTCAGGAGATACAAAATGAATGCTTAGACAAACATTTAAAAGTGTTAAAGTTACGAAAAAGCACAACCTAGGAACACATGGTAGATGAAATCTGGACCACAGCAAGATGGCCGATGACAAAAAGACCACATTAAAAAACACAAGCACACGGCTGCCACATACCATCTCTTCTCAAACTCAGTTCACATCAGCTTTCACAGGAACAAGACACTGAGAGATACAGACAGTGAATGCTTGTATGTCTGTTCAGAACATTATAGTTCCCTTCCCCCAGGGCGTAGCCCCTTTCAACACAAAAACAATGCCTGCCCCTTCACTAAACTCATGGCATCTTTACAAACAGGTTCAGCTACTTACAAAACTACTCAGCCACACACACACACACACACACACATTGCAGGCTGCAAATAATCCAAAGTCATACATTTCTTTTTCTCATATGCATTTCAAACTTGTTACACAGCATCAGTCACACACACATACACTCACACACACACACAGTCTCCCAACACATTGGAAAGAAATGTCCTAGACTGGGATCCATTCTCCCCCCTTTTCTTACTGATGTGGAGGGGGGTTCTGTCTGCTCCATAAAGTACCTGGCCCACCATTTTGTTATGGAATTTTGGTTGTACGCAGAGCACACAGCCAAATCTCCTGTTTCTAATCATATATAACAATTTTGTCTAATGATATAAATGCATATCACCTTTTGATCATATATCTCTCCTTCTGATGTAGCCCCTCCTCTGATGTGTGTGCCCAATGCTCACAAATAATCACAACCTCACACTTTCAGTTCCAAGATCACACTGCCTCCTCAGCCGTGTGCTCACTCTTTATTAGCATAACAGGAAGTCCCAAAAACTTGAGGGTTCGGCTTCCAACAGCCAAACACACCTCTTAAAAAGCTTGTGACCTCACAGGATATGACCTCACAGGATGTGAATGGCCATATAAGGATTTAACAACACAGGAAAATTCAACAACCAATGAACAATGACTACAGGAGTCTTATGGGTGTGTCTGAGCAGAGACAGGGTGCATGCATGTTTTTAGAAGCCACATGGCTTTCAAACATTAACTCTGTCTCCAACCAGAACAACCCAAAAGACTCCCGCATTTCTGTTGATAGAAATCCCTATTATACATTGTTCCAGAGAACAATGTATACCTGGATTATTCTACTGTCTTTGTGGATGAGAGATTATCGGCAGGTGTACACTCATTGGGCCACAAATGTGTTGATCAGGCACACAGGGGCAACATGAGAGCACACTCGTTAAACCGATAAAGTCTTTGCTGAGTGAACACACCCCCACCAGACGATCGTTCTGTGCATCGCACAGGGGTCCTTAACTGGCGGACACGTCCCCACTCCGCAAACATTTCTCTACATCCCCAAAGAGCTTTTCACTACCAAACGGATCTCAACCAGCGTCAGTCTACCCCAGTCAGCTCTTTAGAGCGGGCTGCAAGAGGACAGACACTGGGAGACTCTTATGACAATACATTAATATAAAATTTTCCACAACATCAGCATAGATGTGCCGACCATAGTTCCAGTGTACGAAACATCCACTGAAGCGTTCATCCATGTCAACAGAATATCCAGTTTTCCGGAAAGATTTTGGCACAGACAAATAGTCCCAAACAGCCTCACTGTACGACAGTTCCCGGTTGGCCTCAATTTCCTGCATAATTTCCTGAGTAACATAGGGAAATTCGAGACCATATTCTGTGGCAACACGTTTGGTGAGCACTCTCTGTAAATGTGGAAGTTTAGGCAAAGATCTATTTTTCCCCAAACCAGGGGGCACACAAGAGTTCGGTGATTTACTCACCATAGACGAGACAGGTGTCGTAAGCAAACTAGCAACTTTAGACAATGTCTCTTTGGTAGTACTGTGCGGCTCCACACAAGGTGATGTCTTCCCAGAATCCAGGGCTGTCCACTCTGGGAAAGTTAAGGCAGAAGCAACATCTTTACCCTGGACCCACAATAGTTCCTGTGACATTGTTTCAAACAAATCATCATCACCGGAGAGATCTGACATAGAATCTATCTCCAAGTCTCTCACCTCTTCTGCTGGCAAATATTTACAAAGAGTCCCAGATACATTCCCCTTTGATCTTTCACCTGTTCCTGACGTGGACTTCTCCGGATCCATATATTTCTCCGGCTCCGGTTCGGGTAGTCTCTGGGGTAGGCCTCGACCACGGCCGTGGGAAGCCTTCAAATATCCCACCTGCCTCTGGACAGGTGCAACGGGGATAGGTGTAGTAGACGTAGACATAATGGTGATATCCACTGAGGAAGCAGTAACAGCGGCATCTTCCTCGGAAGCACTCACGGTAGCAGACAAAATCACGGCCTGTTGCTCTCCAGCGGCAATGGCAGTAGTTTCCACTGTGGCAATTCCTGTAGCCCAATCCACACAAAAAGCACGGGGCGACATGGTAGACTGCTCCACTGTGAACAAACACCCTCCGCACCGCAAACAACGGACATACGGACGGAGATGTAACAAAAATTACCGCGCTTCCCAATAAATAAAGCTGCAGTTCTAGTTGTACGCATACAAAAATACATAAATCAGGATAATCAAAAGAACCGCGCTAAAAAATTGAATACATAAATGTGAATAAAACCACAAACTGCAAAAATAATAAAAAATAATCAGTGTGCCCAAACAATATTATAAATAAAAAACAGTGTAATATTAAGTCACAACCAAGTCGTGGAAAGATGAAAAAACAAATATCAATAGTGACTTGAAATTGTAAAAAATGAAAATAAATGACTTAAAAAAGATGATGTAAAAAAGATGAATCCCTGAGGCCAAATAAATACACCAATGGTGATTAATAAAAGTTCATCAATAAACACCCAGTGAGAAATCCGCCACCTATAGAAATGCGCGCTTACCAAAGGCAAGCTTTAAATCAGTTTATATGTGAAATTCCACTCAGTGGGGACAACACCTTCAATCTCTTCACAGAGGGAGAACAAACAGGAACTCTCCGTCTGTTGAATCCAAATGGTCAGCAGGGGGAACCCAGAGAGATAAAAGATACAATCTCCATAGTGTGAATCCGTATAAAACCATTTATTAAGACAAGGGATAATTGCACTTACATCAAACAAGCACGATAACGTGTACGGAAATGAAACAGCCGGCCTGCATACACCCGTTCACAGGTAAAAACGATGACGTCAGCGCATCTGCCTTCCGACGTACGTTTCGTCCTATTGGACGTTATCATAGGAACGGGCGACGCACTGACTCATCGCTACTTAAGTACTACCACAGAAATGGACGGAGATGCATGGCCAGTCCTTCACACTTGTGGCAAAGCATGCCCAGCCCTTCAATATCTCCAACTGTGTATAGCACAAACCCCCCTGCAGTTTCAAATGAATGCCGGTATCTGTCAGCAGGGTTCCGGTCAGCATAGCACCCGCAGCGGTACTCGTAGGGAACATCTTAGGTCCCATAGTTGGCGGTACCAACGGAAAAGAAGACATGGCTGTACTCTGATCTTCTCAGCATGATCACGAGGCCTCTCTTCTCTTCTGGCGCCAAACACACACACACGCGTCCCACGCAGTAACAAGTAGGTTAGGCTCCTCCCACTTGCTCCTCTGATCACGTAGCTCCTGGGTTTTTCCTTCTCACCCGCAGCCTACGCAATCAGAAATAAAGTCCTGCACTTTAACCCCTTCTTCTCCTAAAAAATATGACAAAGTCCAGAAACTTATTTCAACGTAAACTCCCGGTGAAATACTTCTCAGGGTTGCGGGGGGGTTGACGGCTAACAATCCTGGACGACGCCCCCACATGTAGCAATAACTCTCGGTGGAGCTGCTGGTTTAAAAGCGGGCTTTTACCGTCACCTTCGTTACCTCAATTTCACCAGAACCGGGTCTAGGGTCCCGTTGAGTTTAATACCGGACAATGTAGGCACCGGACACTTGAGTATCTTTTCCAGTGCTTTAATAAACGTAATTGAAAGAAGTAGCAGGAAAGAGAAGAAGAAGAGTTGCAGGGAAGTTCAAATACCTTTTCTTAGTGTAGTATTAGTAATTGGAATGTTGTAGATGAACGTACTCTCTTTTTGGAGCTGAATCTTTGCCCGCCTGGATAGGTTTCTCTCACTAACCTAACAGCCAGTACGCAGCATGAACAATAGTCTCTGCCACAGACTTGAATGAGATAGAAACCCGTACGATCCTCTGCCACAGGATGTAATGGTTTACGATGAATAGCAAACACAGCACTAGAACCTTTAAGCCGACCCGGCAGTACTGTGCAATAGGATTACTTTAGGATACGTCCTCCAACTGAGTCACCAGGCCCCTCTCCAGACCAGCACTCTGCATGATCCTTCCATGACGGGTCCTCCCCTGGGATCTTCTCAGTTGTCCAGCTTCTTCCCTCTAGGACAGACAGCCCAGGACCATTCCTTTGCCGCTGTGGTAGGCCCCAGACAGGCTTGTGGGTCCACCCACATGCTGCAGCAATGTGGGCCTCCCGGTCGGAGGACCATGAGGTAGTACTCCTAGCACTTACCTGTCGGCCAGGAGGGCCAGCAGGTGGAACGAAAACGAACCCTAAAACTGTCCCATAAATACCCTCTCCCAGAATGCAACTCGGAGGACCACCTCCACCGAGTTATCTCCGGGACAGAGGAGCACTCCGACCCATGGTGACAACGACATCCACAGGCACAGTGTGAAACTACATGCAACTCAGCCAAGCTGGAACAGAGGCAAATCTGACTATGTATAAATAGATAACCCACTAAATTTACCTATAAGCAGTAGATTGAAAATCTACCAGCGCTACAAGTGTATATTTATATCTTTGTATTATGACGCTTCTTACATGTCCAGTGGGCTGCCAATAGTGTAAAGTAAGGAGGGGCTGGCCAAAGTAATACACATTATTTAGGCATTCATATCTCAATGAAGTGGAGATGGTTACCTGTCCAAAACATCTCCCCCCCATAAAATGTTACAAATGGCCCATGAGGGGGGGGGGATCTGATAGGTGGACCTTATACCTTTGTCTTTAAATACTCCCTAAAATAAATGTTATACTGATGTTGGCCAAGAATGTTTGTGTCTAATCTGCTTTCCCTGTTTATGTGCAAAATGATTAATTTATTTTTCTTGTTTGACTCCACAGTTTCCTTCCAACCCACAGGAATGGCAGACTGTGGCCTCCCACTTTGCCCAGCGGTGGGACTTTCCTAACTGCGGAGGGGCAATTGATGGGAAACACGTCCACATCGTCCCACCACCCAATTTGGGGTCATACTATTATAATTATAAGGGGTTTAATAGTATTGTGATGTTGGCAGTGGTGTCGGCTACTTATGAGTTCCTGTATGTGGACGTGGGGAAGAATGGCCGGATGTCCGATGGTGGAGTCATCGCCCAGACAGAGTTCTATAGGCGTCTCCAGAATGGCAGCTTGGACTTGCCACCTCCAGAAGACAATGTGGAAGGACTCCCATTTGTCTTAGTTGCTGATGAAGCGTTTGCGCTGGGGGACCATCTTATGCGGCCATTCCCTATGAGGACCCTCACCCCGGACCAGAGGGTTTTTAATTACTGGCTGGCCAGAGCCAGAAGAGTGGTGGAGAACACATTTGGAATCATGGCCAGCTGGTTCTGCCTATTTCTTACAGCCATACACATGGCGGAGTATAAACTGAATCATATCATCCTGGCGTGCTGTGTTCTCCACAACTTTTTAAGGTGAAATTCTGCCAACTATGCTGCCTCAGTTGGGCCTGAGGCCAGAATTCAAGGAAATTAACCAACCCTGATGGAGCTTGAAAGTGGCCGTCCTGGCTTGCCCCCCCTGAGTGCCCGCGAGGTCCATCTTAGATACCTTGATTACTTTGTGGGTAGGGGGGCCATCAATATGCCAGACAATGTCTGATACATTTTGAAAATAAAAAAATCATTTTAACTACTAAAATCTTTGGTGACATTTACTGCTTGTGTTTCTTTTAGTTGACCCTGACAGAAATATGGGGAGTCCTGAAAATGTCGTGATTGTGTAACCTTAAAAAGCCTTGTTGGGTGGTATTTACTAAAGGAAAATACACTTTGCACTACAAGTGCACTTGAGCCTGCACTGAAACTGCAATTGTAGTGCAAAGTGGATTTGCCCTTAGGAAATAACCCCCATTATCACTGAAAACACCAATTTTACCTTAACAAAATTTTAGGAGCATTGAAACAATAATCCACACATTCTAGAGTATCAATATTTTTAATACCAGCACAAATCACATGTGCATTTCTAAAACATTTTTAAAACAAACCAACATGTTTGTTGTATAACAATTTTTTCGGTCACATTAATAAATATTGAAATGTCCATTTAAGGTAAAACAGGCATGTTTCAAACAAACAAGTAAAACACAAATCTGGAACTTACAAAGTTCAACTTTTGTAGAAATTGAAGGCAATATCAGACATGAGTATTTAGAAACTGTGTTTGATATTGCGTTCAGATGGGGTGAAGTCACCCCTGGAAAAGCCAAATTTTGAAGATGCACACAAATTGCCGAATGTCAACATGTGCTAGTTGCCATCATGGGGGATCAAGGGACGTGTTTTGTGGGTGCAATCCCTTCCTCTCAGCTACTTTATTATTGAGGAAGGGGTTGCACCCCCAAAACGCATACATTGATCTCCCGTGATGGCAGATAGCACATGTTGACACACTGTGTGCATCTTCAAAATTTGTCTTTTCTATAAAATGGCAAAAAATTTTAAAAATGTTTACATTACAAATACCACAAAAAAGGAAGGGATTTGGAGGTGTTTTAAACTCTCCCTAAAACATCAATGATGTTCTTCATTTTGTTTTGTAACATCATTGATACACCCCATGATCTCCCCGATCAGGATCTGGGCACTCTCACTGGTGAAATGACCTGGACCCACAACATCACGATCACCTAAAAATAGAGAAACAAAAACATACCATGTATTATATATATGCCGTCATCCATCTCTTACCTGAGCCTGTGGTCGCAGACACTCACCTGATGTGGTGAATATTTCCACCACGTCTCCTTCCTCCTCCTCCTGTTGGCTTTGGGGGATTTCACCTTCTTCATGAGGTGGGGGGTCTGTTGTCTCCTCTGATGAGGGGTGTCCTCCGAGTCTTTTCTTCCCTATGTAAAAAAAAATAGGTAATTAGCACACAGATATTTTATGGCAGAAAAATTAATATGAAACATTGCTTGGAAGTGGGGTACAATTGTCTATTTTGGCAGAGTTCCAAGATGAAGAAATATTTTTTGACTTTGTCAAGCTTGAATACTTACCTGTTTTGTACAAGCTTCTCAGATAGAGTCACCCCTATAGTACACACTGGAGCACCTCTGTGGGGCCCCTAATAAAAAGGGTGTTCTTGTGCCCCACACTAGTGCTCCAGTGTCCAGATGTGTAAACAGTTGCTGAGTGTCCTCTCCTTACACAGAATCTAGTTTGCATTACATTCTAGTTACAAACCCATCTAGACTCCAAAATTATTTTAAGAGAAGTAGGCCCGAAAAAATGTATTCAAATGCATATGGTCAAAACAATGGGGTTTTCTATGCCGAACGAACAATGTTTCATACGAACAAACAATGTGCCCATGAACATGAAAGTTGCCATTTTAAACTGTACAACAGTAAAAAAAAGCACATGGAGCAGCACGAACGTTAGAAAAATAAAGAATAGGAACACAGGACAACTACTTACGTTTTTGCAGCACTCTCCTGATCCTTCTGTACTGATCGTGCTCCCTTAATTTGAGGTCCGACCACCGTTTCCTGAGCTGATCCTTGGATCGTCATAACCCGAAATTCTTCTGCAGACTTTTGACAACTTTTGCCATGATCTTGGCCTTTCTGACATTGGGGTTGGGGTAAGGTCCATACTTCCCATCATAGTTGGTCCTCTTCAGTATGTGGACCATCTCCAACATCTCCCCAAAGGACATATTTGAGGCCTTAAATCGTCTCTTCCGGGAACGGGATGTTTCTGGCTCCGGGCTTTCCTCCCCCTCCTCCTCGTTGCTGCAATTAGCACACACCTGCTGTGTCTCCGCCATGTGCTCTTCCCCCACTGCGCCGAATGAGAAAGGGCGGGGAATAGACTAGAAAGAACGTCAGGGGTGGGCGGAGTTTCACGCATGCGCAGTGTATATAAAGTGTAACACGCGTGTGTAGTACGTACGATCTGTAAACGGAGGAAGGAGTATCGGAGGTGCCGATCATCATAACGAAGGTAAGATCTAAACTTGGGCCTATACTGCTTCTAGATTAAGGCCTATATTGTAACAAGGTTGTGTCTTGCAGATAAAATGGATGGCTTCAATGACCACAACTTCCTCCCCCTGTTCATAGACAAGTACAGGGATCTGCCCTGTTTGTGGCAGGTGAAACACCCCCAATACAATAATAAACAAAAGAGGCAGGCAGCGCTGGAGAAACTGCTGGAGTTGGTGAAGCCGGTGGTCCCCACGGCAACCATCCCCTATTTAAAAGCCAAAATTGGTGGCCTGAGGAGCACTTATCTTAGGGAACGCAAGAAGGTCATGGATTTCCAGAGATCCGGAGCTGCAGGAGATGACGTTTATGTCCCCAGGCTGTGGTACTATGAGAGACTGCGGTTTCTGTCAGACCAGATTGGAGTCAGGGAATCCCTCTCCACTCTTCCTTCCACTCTTCCTTCCACCCTATCTTCCACCCCAGCTGAGGCTTCCGATGTCCAACCTGGGACTTCCAGCCAGGAAGAAGTGGAGGAGCCCAGCTGGAGACAGGTATAGCATTCTTCTACAGATTTCTGATCAATGAATAAATTATGTTTACTAGATGTTATTATTATTTACTAGTTATTATTATTTACTAGTTATTAGTGATCACTAATTGCTGATTTAATAAAGTGTTTTACATATCAATAGACAGTAGTGGGCACCAAAAATTCGGGATAAGAATGAAAAATGCTGGGCTCAGAATGATCATATGTTATATTTGTTAACATTCAATTTGCAACATTCATGAGGTGAAAATTGTGCGTTATTGATGAATAAAAAACTAAAACAATTTCCCTTTTTCATACACAGGAAGACCCCGGCCAGGCTGTGGAATGTGGCACACAGGAGGAGGCTTTGGAATGTGGCAGCCAGGAGGAGGCAGGGGATAGTGGCAGCCAGGAGGAGGCGGGGCAAAGTGGCAGCCAGGAGAAGGATGGGCCCAGTGGGAGCCTGACAGAATCGCAGGTTCCTCCCCTCCGCCTTCCAACCAAAAGATCCAGGAAGGGGAGTAACGTGCAGGATTCAGCACTCAGGCTGATTCCGGAGGCTTCTGCGTCCCTCAGAGACACCCCCACTCCTGAAGAGGCCTTTGCCTGCATGGCTGCCACAAAACTGTAGGGCGTGCAGGAGGGTCAATGCCTCCTGTGTGAGGACCTTCCTTACAAAACACTAAGGGGGTGAGGGGCGAAATCACACACAAAACCCACCTGTGTGAGTTGGATCATCCTCATCCTCCTTCTCCTCCTCCTCCTCCTGCCACAACTCCACCACCACAGTCACAGTGTGGAAGGAAGCGTGGAAGGAAGACCAGAGAGTGATGACCTGGGTTCCGTCTGGTCGGACAAAAGATGCAGGCTCTTGTATGACCACAGCCTGGGGAAATACATGTCATCTGCAGCTGTTCAGGATCTCTTGGACTTCTGGACCAGACTGCATGTCAGAGAGTTCCCTTGGGCAGATGCGCTGTTGGTGGGCATCGCGGTGCGTTGGGGCGCGTCGGCGCGCGTGTGTTCCCGTGCGTGCCGCCGCGGGTGCGTGCGTGTGTGCGGGGGCGCACGTCAGCGCGCGTCAGCGTGCGTCGGCGTGCACGCGCGCCTGGTGTTTGGCGCCAACCTGCCTATTTAGGCCATCTGCACAGGGGGCTCGGTGCTGTCCGATCTTCAGCTCCCTGTATCCCTGCACCTGCTTCCTGCTTCCTGTTTCCTGTTGTGCCCGATCTCCTGACCACCGGCCTGTCTCTGATTCTCCTTGCTTGCTGCCTGCCACTGATCCCGGACTGTCCTGACTACGAACCTGCCTGCTCCTCTGTACTACGTTGACCGCCTGCTGCCGACCTCTGCCTGTGACTCGACCTGCCTGCTCCACCCCTGCTCTGCATCCACTGCCTGTGCTTCAGTTGACTGGTGATCTCCATAACCATCTTTACCGGGATCTTCCTGCAGCTAACCCGCCAGGCTCTCATACCATTCTGTGCTCCCGTGCCTCCTGTCCATACTTCCAGGGGCCGGTAACCAGATACGTAAGGGAGGCCTCCCCCTGCTACATCGGGCTCACCTGTCTGCTACGTGGAAGTTTGACACTGCACTCCCTTATATATGGACTCCTCAGGCCACCAATTTTGATGTAAAATAGTTGATGTGTGCCCTGGGGGCCAAAGGCTTTGCCAATGTCTGCTGTTTCTCCAGCGTTGCCTCCCTCTTTGTTTGGTTATGAGCCCCTAATAAAGGATTTTGTGTTTCAATTATAATTGCCTATGTGTGTTTTCCTTCAAAAAGGACAGTTTGTTTGTGAGGAGGCAGGTACATTTCAAAAATACAATGTGAAATTAACAAGAGACACCAACACCAAGCAACCTCCTTGAGATTAAATAATACAAGATAATAATGGTGTTGTGGTAACTTGACACACAAAACACACCAAAAAATATTCAGGATGTAAAATAAAAAAATAAAAAAATAAATAAAAACACGATCAGGCTTGAAAACAATCCAACCCAAAAAAAAACACATATCTTTTTTGTCAGATGTGACAAATCAAAATATATTGATGAAATCACGATAAATAATAAAGAAGGAAGTTTGTGAGAACTCTGTGTGAATATTAGCAGCAAAACTACTTCATTCTTCTAGCATTATAAAGAAGAAGAGAGTGCGCTGCATTAAACAATTTTAAACATTGCAGCCTGACGAAAGTGCTCTATCCATTCCGAACGCTAATTTTACCAGACCAAGCTGTTCCGTCTCGAAATTTCTTCTGAGCATGCGTGGCACTTTGTGCGTCGGAATTGTCCACACACGGTCGGAATTGACCAGATTTTGTTGTCGGAAAATTGTATAGCTCTCAAACTTTGTGTGTTGGAAAATCTGATGGAAAATGTCCGATAGAGCCGACACACGGTCGGAATTTCCGACAACACGCTCCGATCACACATTTTCCGTCGGAAAATCTGACCATGTGTACAGGGCATTAGTGTAGTGCATCCTCTGCACAGTGTACACCTAAAGCTACTTGGACACAATTGCTGTTTTTTTTTATCTTATTAGTACCACAGGCAAGCAGGTGCAGTATTTATAGTTAATGTAGTGCGTCCTATGCACAGTGTGCAACTAAAGCTACCTGAAGACAATTGCTGTTGTTCTGATCCTATTAATACCACAGGCAGACAGCTGCAGTATTTACAGTTAGTGTACTATGTCCTCTGCACAGTGTGCACCTAAAGCTACCTGAAGACAATTGCTGTTGTTCTGATCCTATTAATACCACAGACAGGCAGCTACAGTATTTACAGCCGGTGTACTGTGTCCTCTGCACAGTGTGCACCTAAAGCTACCTGAAGAAAATCGGTGGTGTTCTTCTGAACCTATTAGTACCACAGGCAGGCAGCTGCAGTATTTACAGTTAGTGAACTGCGTCCTCGGCACAGTGTGCACTTAAAGCTACCTGAAGACAATTGCTGTTGTTCTGATCCTATTAACACCACAGGCAGGCAGATACAGTATTTACAGTTAGTGTACTGTGTCCTCTACACAGTGTGCACCTAAAGCTACCTGAAGAAAATTGGTAGTGTTCTTCTGATCCTATTAGTACTGCAGGAAGCTGCAGTATTTACATTTAGTGTAGTGCATCCTCTGCACAGTGTGTGCCTAAAGCTACCTGAAGAAAATTGGTGTTGTTCTTCTGATCCTATTAGTACCGCAGGCAGTTGCAGTATTTACAGTTAGTGTAGTGCGTTCTCTGCACAGTGTGCACCTAAAGCTACCTGAAGAAAATTGGTGGTGTTCTTCTGATCCTATTAGTACCGCAGGCAGCTGCAGTATTTACAGTTAGTGTAGTGCGTCCTCTGCACAGTGTGCACCTAAAGCTACCTGAAGAAAATTGGTGGTGTTCTTCTGATCTTATTAGTACTAGAGGCAGGCAGCTGCAGTATTTACAGTTAGTGTAGTGCGTCCTCGGCACAGTGTGCACCTAAAGCTACCTGAAGACAATTGCTGTTGTTCTGATCCTATTAACACCACAGGCAGGCAGCTACAGTATTTACAGTTAGTGTACTGTGTCCTCTACACAGTGTGCACCTAAAGCTACCTTAAGAAATTTGGCGGTGTTATTCTGATCCTATTAGTACCACAGGCAGCTGCAGTATTTACAGTTAGTGTAGTGCGTCCTCTGCACAGTGTGCACCTAAAGCTACCTTAAGATAATTGGTGGTGTTCTTCTGATCCTATTAGTACCACAGGCAGGCAGCTACAGTATTTACAGTTAGTGTACTGTGTCCTCTGCACAGTGTTCACCTAAAGCTACCTGAAGAAAATTGGTGGTGTTCTTCTGATCCTATTAGTACCACAGGCAGGCAGCTGCAGTATTTACAGTTAGTGTACTGCTTCTTCTGATCAGTGTGCACCTAAAGCTACCTGAAGACAATTGCTGTTGTTCTGATCCTATTAATACCACAGGCAGGCAGCTACAGTATTTACAGTTAGTGTACTGTGTCTTCTACACAGTGTTCACCTAAAGTTACCGTGGCCGTGTTGAGACGCAACATGCGGAAGACTTGGTAGAGTGGATGACCAAGCCATCCTCATCCTCCTCATCCTCTCTCACCCAGGCTCAGGGTACTTTGTCTGGCAAAGAAGCTGCCAACGCGGCCTCTTCCCTCGGCTCAATGGTATCAGTCACTCCTTCCCTAGCTCCGCCATGTCTCCTGAGGAGTCCCCCGAACTGTTTGTCCACAGTGTTAGGTATATGCTCCAGGAGGATGCCCAGGGTTTGGAAGGCTCAGATGATGGTACCCAGCTAGACGAAGGCAGTAACGTGAGCCCAGAGAGAGGGAGTGCCCAAGAATGACAGCAATCTGGCAGTCTTGTTCCCCCAGCTGCAGCATACTGCCAGCTTTGCTTCAGTGATGAGGTGGGAGGGGATGATTAGGTCACTGACTCCACGTAGGTGCCTGATAGGAGAGAGGAGGAGGAGGAGGAGGCACATCTTTAATGAGGCAGGATGCCCTCCAGGGGCCAGCTTAAGGGCAGCACACCGACTGCATCACACCGCAGAGATCCGCATGTGCAGGGCACTGCTGTCTCTGCGCGTTATTCCAAAAGTTCTTTGGTGTGGGCCGTTTTTGAAATGAGTGCATCAGATCCCACCGCTGCTATTTGCAACATATGTCTGAAGCTTATCTCGCGTGGCTAAAACATCACCCACTTGGGCA